>NW_017729032.1:23166856-23170018 GCF_001723915.1 Gavialis gangeticus | reverse complement strand
GAGTGATGTTGTAGCCATGATGGTCCAGGAATAATGCAAGAGGCAAGTATTTCTTAGGGTAATATCTGTATAAAGGAGAAAATGGAGGATCTAGAGACTTATAGCCCAGTCAGCCTGAGTTCAGTACCTTAATAGAGCAAGTTATAAAACAGTCAGTTTGTGAACACCAGGGGCACGTCTCCACCTGCGAGAGCATGTGGTTGTCATGGCAGACATTTGTGCCACTGCTTTTTGCCACGGTGCAGGCCCCTCCATGTGAGGTTTGTGCAGGGCAGATTGTCCCAGGTGGGGTAGAAGAGGCTGAGACCAGCACCTGTGCTGGCCCCAGCAGCCTTACCTGGGGTCCTGGGGGCTTCCCAAAGCCTCAGTTGCAGCAATCTGACTGCTTGGAGCCCAGCCAGCAGCCAGCATTCCTTTCTAGTGGTGCACACTGCTGCCACATGCACCACACCGCTTTTTTCAGCAGTAGTTTATTTTGACACTGGGGTTTCCCCATGTCAAAAAGACCCACCATGCTGCTAATCTGCAGTGCAGTGAACACTTGCACATGTGCCACATGTGGTTTGTGGCACCTCAAACTGCTTTGAAGTGCCATAGACGGCATATGTATGCACATGGGGATGCACCCCTGGAGGAAGAAAGGGTGATCATTAATAGTCAATATAGATTTCTTAAGAATAAATCACTTGGTTTAAATAATTTGCTGGATAAAAGGAATGCAGGGGGTATAATCTACTTGGACTTTAGTAGTCCCACATGACATTCTCATAAGTAAAGTGAAGAGAGTCAGGCTAGATAGAATTACTCTTAGGTGCATACATGATTAGCTGAATAACCATGCACAAAGAGTAACTATAGAGTAGATCAATATCAGAATGACAAGAGGTTGCATGTTGGCTCCACACGTGTTAAAACATTATTAATGACTTGGATGCAGGAATAGAGAGCCTCCTGATCAAGTTTGCAGGTGACAAAAATTTAAGGGGTGTGAAACACTTCAGAGGATAGGATTAGCGTTCAAAGAAGTCATGCTAAACTGGAGAACTGAGCACTAGAAAACAGAATGAAATTCTAAAATAACTTAATGATCTACACCTAAGGAAGAAGAAACAAATTCAGTATGTGATAATTGGCTAGGCAGTAATGTTGTTGAAAAGGATCTGGAGCTTTGGTGGGTTAATGGCTCAACATGAGTCAGACTTCAGGCAGTCACAAAAAAATGAGTACAGGTTTAGTCTGTAGTAATAAGAATATTCTGTGCTGTCTCTTCATGAATATATGATGTCACATAACAGACCTGATATAGGTTATGCCGGAGGAATAAAGATTTAGGTATTAAAATGGCAGAATCCCAATGAAAATCATCAGTACAGAATATTTGACCATCTGCAATTAATCTTGGACTGAGGCAAACAAAAGATCATTGTTTTGTCTTTACTGGGCTCCCTCTAAACTTATATTATGAATAAATACATGTTGGAGATGCAAGGCTTTGCAGGCATCACTTGAGCACATGATCAGTCTGAGACAGCTTAGGGTGCTTGATTTTCTTAAGCCCTGAAACTCTGCCCCAGTGTCTGTCTCAAAATAAAAAAACACAATAACTGTTGTCAGTTTTGGAAATGCTTGACTTTGAGTCTAAATCAATGAAGCTAATGGGAGCTGTTAAGTGGTCAGCACTTCCGTAAAATCAGACCACTGACTGGATGCTCCTAAACTTAGACACCAGTTTTTGGAATGTTTGACCTAAATCCATATGACCTAAATGGTGGGCTGCTTTTCAGAGATGCTGTGTCCCACAGCTCTTATTAAAATCAATCCCTTTTGAATAATGACTACTCCTATATTTTACCATTTGAATATATGCAGTTGAAGATATGTTCATATTTTTAATTTGAGGCTGCTAATCGTGGCCAGGTTATGTACTATTTGAAAACGTGTAGCTTTTTTTTGTTGACCTGCAGAACTTTTGTTACAACTCATTAGACAAGTGCTTCAGGGAAAATAAAGAGAATCCAAAGAGGACATGATTGACAGGAACTAAGAGAGTTGCTAGTTTAACTTTACTGGGCATAAGAAATACAGAATTTAATGTAAGGAAGAAACCTAAGATGAGGAGAAAGAGGAGTGTCCTTGACTTATGACTCTTATATAGTGATCCTCAGCAATGGATCTCAAAGCACTTCACAAAGGAAATCATCTTGAAATGGGAAAACTGAGGCAGAGCAGGGAATCGACTTATTGAAAATCACCCAAAAAGCTATTGATAGTGCCAGAAAAAGAATATAGAGGTTAAATTCCCTTTTACCTTCATGTGCCTAAGTGGCTCTTGAAGAGTGGATAACTGCAGTTTTTGGCACTTCTACATAGGGACCTACTGAATTCACGATTGCACAATTTTTGTGGAAAATGTGAAGTTGGGCAGGCCTCACAAAAATGCATGCTCTGCAACAAATAGTGGGCTCTGTGATTTTGGCAAGCTTGCTTAAAAAACAAAAACAAAAAACTTACCAGGAAGCAGAGAAAAGGGTGCAAAGTCCCGCAGTCTTGAAGCATGGGGGAGGGGGGAAGGGTGGAGAGGTGGGCAGATGGTGGAGGTGTAGGGAGGGTAGAGTATGGGTGCTTACAGCAGGAGGCAGAGAGGCTGTACAAGCAACTGAACTGTGGTCCTAGGCTGGCTGTGGCAGGTAGCCGGGAGGCTTCAAGGGGCTCTGTGTAGCCCCAGTCTGGCTTAAAGCATGTATGCACCCACTACTGGCAATGATCCACCTCTCCACCTTTCTCCCATCCCCCATGCTCCAAGACTGCAGGACTTCCCACTTTCTAACCCTGTACCCACTGGATAGCCAGAAGGAAAGATATTTTGGGCCAAGGGGAGGTAAGCAAGCCATAAGATTCATAGATTCATAGATTAAGGGTCGGAAGGGACCTAGTAGATCTTCTAGCCCGACCCCCCACCAGGGCAGGAGAACAACAAAAACCCCAAAAAACAAGAAACGGGACTCAAATGAGTCCAGCCAGGTAGGCATCCAGCCTCTTCTTAAAGACCCCCAGGGTAGGGGCCAGCACCACTTCCCTTGGAAGTTGGTTCCAGCTCCTAGCCACCCTAACTGTGAAGTAGTTCTTGCGGATGTCCAATCTATACCTCCTCTCCATCAACTT
>NW_017729032.1:23157930-23166793 GCF_001723915.1 Gavialis gangeticus | reverse complement strand
AACTGGACACAATACTTCAGCTGTGGCCTGACCAGCGTCGCATAGAGGGGGAGGATCACCTCCTTGGCTCTACTTGAGATGCACCTGTGGATGCACGACAAGGTCCGGTTAGCCCTGCCAACCATGACCTCGCATTGTCGGCCCACTGAAAACTAGTTCAGTGACATAGGTGCTGCTGTAGAAGATGGGGAGAAGGGGAGCTGGTTCCTAGCTTCTAGCATAAGCTCTATGTCCCAGTGTGGCAACAGCTACCACACTACTGCTTATCCATTTTATCCAGCTATTACTACATGCAAGGTGCAATGGGCCAGCTGCAAATCCAAAATGGCCTGCCATTCAAGAAAATTTGTTTCCTGGACAAAAACCCTAAGACAGACCAGACTTAGTAGCAAGACTATTCAAAATTAAGCTGGCATATTTACTGGATGATGTTATAAAACATAAATATTTGGTCCAATTATCACACATGCGTACACAAATGAGTTTCAAAAAAGAGGACTCCCACATGCGTACATGCTGTTTATACTGGAGAACAAGCTTGACCCACAAGCAGCCATCAATCATACAGTTAGTGCCAAAATTCCCGATCCAGATACAGACCTAATTTTATATGACATAGTAAAAAAAATATATGAACAATGGTTCATGTGGTACTTTCAACAGTTATTCACCATGCACAAGTGAGGGAAATTGTACCAAAAATTTTCCGAAGCCATTTCAACTAGAGACAGTAGTCGACGTTAACAAATACCCGTTATATAAAAGAAGCCAAACACATACAATCCAAGTAGGCAAACACACAGCAGACAGTCGTTATGTCATTCCATACAATAAATATATTTTCTTAGACTACAACGGTCATATCAATGCTGAAGTATGCGCATCGATAAACTCTGTCAACTATATCTTTAAATACGTTTATAAAAGGTTGTGACGGTGCCAATATTAAAATAGTAAATAATCAATAACTACAATCAAAGATTAAATAACCAATTACCTTGATGCAAGGTGCATGACACCACCAGAGGCTATGTGGAGACTTCTGGAAAACTGTATGCACAATAGATCTCCTGGAATTATTAGATTAGCACTTCATTTGCCATTCCAACAGTCAGTATATTTTCAACTGCAGCATGAACGTGAGGCCGTTGATCATGCAGACATTTTAAAAACAACTTTAAATGCTTGGTTTTCACTAAATCGCAATTGCCCTGAAGCACAACAGTATTTATACTGTAAAACGCCATACCATTATGTATTTCAGAAAGGTGTTTGGCGAGGAAGACAAAGAGGTGGAATCAGAATTCTCCCTAGGATGTATTCAGGGAGCCTAAATGATATAAAAATATTCTGTTTAAGAGTTGTACTATTGCACATCCATGGAGCAACCAGTTTTGAAGAATTACATACTGTTAACAATGTCCTCTGAGATACATTTCAAGACGCAGCAAAAAGACAAAATTTGCTGTTCAATGATGAAGAATGGAGCCAGCGTCTGGAGGAAGCAGTTGGAATTCAAAAGCCCAGAGAGTTGAGGCACACATTTGCATTTATTTGCATATTTTGTAAGCCATCTAATGCATTTCAGCTATGGAAACAATTTAGGAATGCCATGACAGAGGACCATAGGAGACATCATAATGATGACATGGCAATACAAAAGGCATTTCTGGACATACAAGAATTGGTGATGGTCCATGGACTAAATTATAGTTCTTTTGACATCCTTTATGACATTGCCCAAGAATTCGCAAAGGCAGAACAACGAATTAGAAACCTCAGTGCGCAACAGAAATATATCGTCAATCAAATTGTTACTGCTATAAATGGAGACAGTGCAAATCACTGCTTTTATTTGGATGGACCTGGAGGATCTGGAAACACTTACTTATATAACACTTTAACATGTTACATTAGAGGAACTGGACAAATTGTTCTCCCATTTGCAACAATGGGAATAGCTGTTCTTTTTCTAAAAGGAGAAAGAACAAACACACCGGCTTCAAATTACCCATCCCAATATTTGAAACATATACTTCACGTATGAGCTTACAGTCCCTGAAGCTGCCACAGTGAAAAAGACCACACTAATTATAACTGATACAGCCACTATGATGCACACTCATGCACTTAGATGCACTGATTTATTGCTCAAAGAGATTATGCAAAATGAAATGCCATTCGGAAGAAAATGCTTTTGTTAGACAGAGACTTCAGAGAAACATTACCAGTTGTAGTGTGATCTACAAGAATAGAGACAATTGAGGCATGCATAAAAAGTAATCATCTGTGGTCAAATTTCACCAAAATTGAATTATCCCAAAACATGCAAACTGAAAGACATCAATTCAATGAAAGGACTCTTAAAATTGGTGAAGGAACTATATCAAATGATTATAGGTTGCCACCACATCTCTTTATTGAAATGGAGTCCATTGTCACAGACGTTTATGGGAACCACACTGAAGTAGAAGACTTGAAGTCCCTTGCAAATAAAATTATTGTAACTCCCAAAAATAAACACGCCATGGAATTTAATACTAAAATACTAAAATCATGACTTTGCTGCCTGGTGAAATGAAAAACTACTGCAGCACAGAGTCTATAATCATGGATGATTCTGAAAATCTACTTATCCCATTGAATTTTTAAAAGCTCAAACACCATCAGGACTCCCACCACATGAATTGCAATTGAAAATTGATGCTATTGTTATGTTACTCAGAAATATGAATCCAAAAATGTGATTGTGCAATGGAACTGGACTGATAATAAGAGGATTACACCACAATTTCATAGATGCTGAAATAATTACAGGTACTAATGTAGGAGAATGCGTCATTATTCCTCAGATTGATTTGGCTCCATTGGACATGCAACTACAACTCATTCTGAAAAGGAGACAGTTTCCCATAATAACAGCAATTGCAATAATGATTAATAAATCACAAGGACAAATTTTTTACTCTTGTTGGCCTCTACTTACCAGAACTAGTGTTTTCCCATGGACAACTGTATGTAGCCTAACAAGAAACAGGAATGAAAACAACTTAAAAATATACAGTTCACCACTGGCAAACAAACAAGGAAATCTGAACAGTGACAAGAAAATACTCACCGAAAACATAGTCTTTAAAAAGATATTTGATGATACTCGATTCCTGCCACGTCATTGGGATGCTTAACCAAACTGTAAGCACCCCAAAGGAACTTTGGAGAACCAACCCCAATGGCATATCAAATCACAGAAGAAGGAAGCAGCTCATATCTTTACATGTTCAGGGTACTTCATTTAAATTTTCAACATATTTACTTTATTTATATACATATAAAAAGTAAAATCTACCTGTTGGTTCCTCTTACATGTAAGTCATCCTTCATTCATGACAGGCAATCTGCTCCTTGGAGGCAGAGGGGGATGGCAGGGACAGACTGGCACAGTGGAGCACCACCACGACGGCAGGGAATGGAGGGGATGGACCGGGGGGGGCAATGCTGGCAGCGGAAGGAAGTTGAGGGGAGGGGGGCCCATGGGGCCAGAGGCAGAGTGGCACCAGTGCGGGGCATTGGGTGGTGGTGCTCTGTCACTGCCCATCCCCACCCCCATCATTCTTGACAGGCAGTTGGCTAGTATTAAGCATAGTTTACATAAATTACCAAACGTCACAAGGTAATGATAATCAACAAGCAATACTCTTCAACTTTTAAAACCTCAAGCAAAAATCAACGACTTCTTAATTTATAACAACTTTTATTACAATAAGCAATAACAATAGGCATGTTTTAAATGACAAGCAATAAGCAATAATCAACAAAAATCAATTACTTTCACTGAAGATAAGCAATACTGTTTTCTACATTTCTGAGCTGGACTGCCCTTTTCTCTCCCATTCTCATGAATGCCCCCTGCCGCGTTGTCTGGACGACACCCTCGGCCACAGACACAACGTGCCTGTCATGCAATTTTGTGCAACCACACCACACAGGTAATGATGGCTCTGACAATCCTATCTCTCCAGGCATCATTTTTTCAGTGGCAGCAGCATTACAAGTGGAGCTGAAAATGCAGGGAATTGAGCTTTTTTTTGAGAGCTCTGTGCTCAGCGAATCAGGCAAGCAGATAAGAAGCAGTCAGGCAAAAATGACCGAGAAGGGCTTGCCTGTTTCTCCGAGTTGTTGGACTGCAGAACCTGAGCGGCTGCAAACAATTGCCCTGCACTGCCTAACTCACCGCGTCTTTTAAAGTAGTGTCTGATGCCAGTCCAATCCATCCCCCACTTCACATCACAGCCCAGCTAATTGCAGGTGTCAGTTCAGAAGACAGTTGACTTACAGGTTACCCGGGGCTTTACATACCGGCTATGGAGGATGATGTCCCAGGCCTCTCCTCTTAAGTGGACTCTTCAAGGACCAGTACTAGTGAACTGCCAAAGTCTTTCACACTCGAGGAAGCATGATTCAGACTCAGACCCATGGTTCAGCGAGGTCTCAGGAGTGGAGGGCAGCCCAGAGACCTCTGATCATTTCATTGTTTGAATTTTGAGTACCAATATTGCAGCATGTTAAGCATGGGGGTGCCCTGCCACTGAGTTCTTGCTACTTTACATTGGAAAGCAGCCTTCATATTCTTAGCCTTCACTCTGCACTGGACCGCTGTCTTCTTGTGCCTCCACTCAGTAAATCTCCTGGACACATCTAGGTATATATGCAAGTTTGCACTCGGGCTATTGCCAATACCAAACTGGATTAACACCTCAGGGTCCTCCAGCACCCATACCAGGCTCTTAGTTTCTGCATAGGACCAAGTGGTCCTAGTCTTATGCACCCTGGTTTGCTCTGTTATCTCCCTGGTCTGCTCTCTTTTCTCCTCAACATCAGACATCTCGTATCAATAAGGGGTACCCATAGCTAGGCTGCTGTGCCCTTAATTTATAGGTCTCCAGGTGGCCAGGTCAAGTAAACTTCGCTCCACTCCAACCCTCATTTTGGTGCAAAAAGTTTGTACAACAAACATGCTGGTGCCATGTTGGCAACTTTGTTTCTTATGAGCATGCTTGCTCAGAATTTTTTTTGCAATTTTTGGCACCCAAAATATGTGGAAGATATAGCTAATCAATGAGCCATGTACTGATGGGTATGCCAATGAGGGTCACCCACAGGGTCCCTTTCAGGCCATGGTGCAACATAGGACTACTCACCAGTCACCCATGTGTCAAGACACCAGTCTCTGCTCACTGTTTCTTACAAAGCTGGTGAGGCAATGAGTGACAATATGTAAGAATGATAAATGAATGAATGAATGAATGCTGACAGAAATGGCCCACTATTTATAAAGCAGGTCTGCTTAACATTCAAGCAGGCTCACAGTTTGCCCACCACAGATGACAGTGGCCCACCAGGGGTGACAGCAGCCAGCATGCCCACCAGGTCCATAGATTTCATAGACATTAGGGGCTGGAAGGGACCTCATGAGATCATCGAGTCCAGCCCCACTGCCATAGGCAGGAAGTCTGCTGGGGTCAAATGATCCCAACACGATAAGCATTCAAATGTTTTTTGAATGAGTCCAGAGTAGGAGCTTGCACCACCTTTGGGGGGGAGTCTGTTCCAGACCCTTGACACTCAGACTGTAAAGAAGTTTTTCCTTATGTCCAATCTAAACTGTCTTTCCAGAAGTTTGTGGCTGTTAGACCCTGTTATCCCTGGAGAGTCCTGGTGAACAACTGTTCTCCCAGATCCTGGTGCACACCCCTTATATACTTATAGGCTACCACCAAGTCCCCCCTGAGCCTTCTCTTCTCCAGGCTGAAGAGTCCCATGTCCCTCAGCCTTTCCTTGTAAGACTTACTCTCTTGGCCTTTGATCATGAGAGTGGCTCTCCTTTGAACTCTCTCAAGTTTATCTACGTCTCTCCTGAAGTGGGGGGCCCAAAACTGAATTCAGTACTCCAGCTGCAGCCTCATTAAGGCCAAGTAAAGCAGGAGAATGACGTCCCTGGTTTTGCTTGAGATACATTGGTGGATGTATGCCAGAGTTTGCTTTGCTTTGCCAGCTAAGGCATCGCATTGGTGGCTCATGTTAATCTTGTGGTCAATTGAGACCTCCAAGTTTCTTTCAGTTGTGGTGCTAGAGAGCGTAGCACTGCCAAGCCTACAAGTATGATGCTGGTTTTTCCTCCCCAGGTGGAGCTGCCATCAGGTTTTGGTACACCCGTCTTGCAAGCCTGTCCAGGTTGGCCTGTATCCCCAGTCTGTCCTCCAATGTGACCGCCTTCCCACATAGTTTAGTGTCATCCACAAACTTCACCAGTCAGCATCTGATGCCCGAATCCAGATCATTAATGAAGATGTTGAAGAGTACTGGCCCGAGCACTTAGCCCTGAGGAACACCACTGGTTGCTTTGGACCATATTGATTTGTTCCCATCAACTATTATTCTTTGGGTCCAACCCCAGAGCCAGTTCCCCAGCCATTGGACCATGAGATGGTCAAGCCTGCAGTTCCCCAACTTAACCATGAGGACATCATGGGAGACCAAGTCAAAGACTTTCTTGAAATCAAGATATATGACATCAACCTCATCTCCCTTGTCCAGGCAATGCATCACCTGGTCATAGAAGGAGACAAGGTTGGTTAAGCAAGACCTTCCAGCAATAAGGCCATGTTGGCTGTCACTCAGAAAGTTGCCTTCCATTAGCCTGTTGCTCATGGAACCTTTGATGATTTTCTCCAGGATCTTTCCAGGGATGGATGTCAGACTGATTGGCCTGTCATTCCCTGGATCTTCCTTCCTTTCTTTCTTGAAGATTGGGACTCTTTTCCAGTCTTCTACTACCTTTCCTGAGTGCCATGAGTTCTCAGATATCTTCATCATAGGGCACGCTATGATGTCCACCAGCTCCTTCAGGACTCTCAGGTGCATTCCATCCAGGCCCTCAGATTTATGAATGGAGGTGTTCCCTCTCAAGGTGTTCCCTCACTTGATCTATGTCAATTGTGGCCCAATCTCCCACACCCTGGATGGTTTGTGTGCTGTCCAACAGGGTGACCCCCTTGGGCAACTGGAAGATTGATGCAAAGTAATCATTTAGGAGACTGGCTTTTTCCTGAGCATCAGATATTAGCTGCCCCATTTGGTTTAGCAGGGATCTAATGTTGCCTTTGTTCTTTCTCTGACTTCCCACCTATCTGAAGAAGGACTTTTTGTTGTCCTCAATTCCCGTGGCTAGCCTGAGTTCAGTTTCTGCCTTGGCCCTTCTGATTCACTCTCTCCAGGGGTGGGCTAGTGCTGTGTAGTCCTCCTTGGTGATGTTTCCTATTTTCCAACTGGTGTAGGCTTCTCTTTTTATTTTCAGGAGGTCCAAAAGTTTCCTATTGAGCCGAAGGGTTTCCCAGCCCACTGACTATCTTTCCTGGACGATGGGATGAACTTGCCTTGTGCTTCAAGGATTGTGTCCTTAAGGAACAACCATTGCTTGTGGACTCCCCTTTCTGAGAGGCCATGGTCTCTTAGTGGCTGACTAACCAGGCTCCTGAGTTTGTGAAAGTCAGCCTTCCCAAAGTTGAGGATTTCTGTTTTACTGAGAGATTTGCCCACCCTGCATTGAACAGAGAAAGTGATCAGTTCATAGTCACTATAATCAAGCTTTCCCTTGATCCTCAGATTGTTAACCAGATCATCCCCTTTGGCCAAAACCAGTTCCAGCAGTGTCTCTCCCCTAGTCAGCCCATAGACATCTTCCATCAGGTAGAGCTCATCAATGCAAGTGAGGAAGATACAACATCAGTAAGATTTGGCTGTGTGCTCTTCCCACAAGATGTCAGGGAGGCTGAAGTCACCTATGATGACCATGCATCAGGAGCATGCTGCCTCAGCCAGTTCCATATTGAATTCAAGATCCAGCTCTTCTTCTTAGCTGGGAGATCTGTAATAGACTCCTATAAATATATCCCTTTCCCCATGCTCTCCATGTATTTTAACCCGGAGGGTCTCAAGATGCCCTACTTGGTTGTTAAACTTGGTCTGAAGGGAAGTGTATTGCTCCTTCACGTACAGAGTTACACCTCCACCCCTCTTCCCAACACAGTCTCTCCTGTGCAAGGTATAGCCTTCTATACCTATGGACCAGTCATTGGTGGAGTCCCACCAGGTCTCCATTATCTCTATGAGATCATAATCTTTCTCACTTAGGAGAAGGGCCAGTTCCTCTTGCTTGTTTCCCAAAATCCTGGCATTTGTGTACAGGCAGCTGAGCCTGCCATGGGGATCCCTGGGCTTCCCTGCATTCTGGGATGTGACCTTTCCTTGGGCTGTCATTGGAGTAAGTTCCCTTGGGCTACCTATTAATACCCTGGTTGATGTGGCTTGGTTTCAAACTGTTAGTTGACCACCCATCCCCCAGTGATCCTAGTTTAGAGCCGTGTCAAGTAGGTCAGCCATTATGGCCGAAAAGTGCTTCTTCCTTTTCAGGGTGAGGTGGAAGCCATCTCTTCCCAACAAGCCACTGCCTCTCTCCCTGAAGTGTGGACTGTAGTCAAAGAAGCCAAACCCCTGACGACGGCACCATCACCGGAGTCTTCTGTTAACCTCTTCGATGCACCTTTCCCTCCAATACCCATGACCAGGAGGATTGAGGAAAAAACTGTCTGTGCCCCCAGACTTTTAAGCCCAGCCCCCACGAGCCCTGTAGTCACTCATGACCCAGCCAGGATTGTTCCAAGCTGTGTCATTCATGCCCACATAGATGAGAAGCATGGGGTGGTGGTCAGAGGGCTCATAGAATCATAGAATCAATGAGTCAGAAGGGATATAGACAGATCGTCTAGTCCGACCCCTTGCCATGGGCAGGAAGGAGCACTGGGGG
>NW_017729032.1:23149594-23154153 GCF_001723915.1 Gavialis gangeticus | reverse complement strand
TATTGGGCCTGCCACCCCTTCCAAGCCCCCCCACCACCTTCAGCATCCCCCTTCCCCACCCTCTACTTACCAACACAGAGTCTGAGTCCAGCTCCCTGTGGCAGCAAACGGGGGCCGTCCGAATCTCTGAAGCTCTCTGAATCTTTTCTGAATTGATTTGGACAACTTCAAATCAATTCAGACCTTTTTATTGGTCTCCAGATTCCATTTGGATTCAGATATTTCATAGATTTCATAGACATTAGGGCTGGAAGGGACCTCGAAGATCATCAAGTCCAGGCCCCTGCCCCAGTGTCAGGAAGTCAGCTAGGGTCAAAGGACCCCAACAATATAAGCACTCAAGCATTTCTTGAATAAGTCCAGAGTAGGTGCCTGCACCACTTCTGGAGGGAGTCTATTCCAGGTCTTGGGGGCTCAGACAGTATGTCCAGCCTAAAATGGTCTTGTAGGAGTTTATGACCGTTGGTCCTTGTTTTTCCTTGGGGCGCTCTGGTAAACAGACATTCTCCCAGATCTTAATGAACACCCTTTGTGTACTTATAGGTAGCCACCAGGTCCCCCTTGAGCCTGTGCTTTTCCAGACTGAAGAGTTCCATGGTGTTCAGCCTATGCGCCTATTCTCTTGCCCTCTGGTCATGTGTGTGGCTCTCCTCTGGACTCTCTCAAGCTTCCTCTCTCAAGTACCCATTAAGTAGGTTGGCTTTTTCCTGGGTATCAGTTATCAACTATCCCTTTTTGTTCAGCAGGGGTCCAATGTTACCCTTGTTTCTTTTCTGACTTTCTACCTAACTGAAAAAGGACTTTTTGTTATCCTTGATATGTGAAGCCAGATGGAGCTCAGTTGCAGCCTTGGCTTTCCTGATCCATTCTTTGCAGGTATGGAAAAGTGCTGAGTAATCATCCTCAGAGATAATTCCAACCTTCCATCCTTTATACATCTCTCTTTTGAGGTATAGGAGGTCCTCCAGTTCCCTGCTGAGCTAAGGGAGTTGCTGCACTCTTTTGCTACCCTTCCTATGAGATGGGATGGCCATCCCTTGTGCTGTCAGGATCAATCCCTTGAGGAGCAACCACTCCTCTTGGACTCCTTTGCCTGTTGAGTTGTGGTCTCTTAGGGCCTCAACAAGCCTCCTGAGCTTGTCAAACTCACCTTTCCTGAAGTCGAGGACTTCTGCTTTGCTGACTGACTTGCCAGCTTTACAATGGATAATAAAGGTGATCAGCTCGTAGTCACTATCATGCAACTTTCCATTAATTCTTAGGTCACTACCTATGTCAACTCCTTTGGCCAGTACCAGGTCCAACAATGCTCGGCCTCCTGTCCGCTCATAGGCTTCTTGAGTCAGGTAGAGCTCATCCACACACATGAGGAAGCTTTGCAACCTATCGGATTTGGCCGAATGCTCTTCCCATGAGATGCCCAGGTAGATGAAGTCTCCCATGACAACCATGCACTGACAGCATGCAGCCTAAGCCAGTTCCCTGGTGAATTCCTGCTCCAGCTCTTGCTTCTGGTTAGAAGATCTGTAGTAGACTCCTACCATGATGTCCCCTGAGCCACGTTCCCCATGTATTTTGACCCAGAGAGACTCCAGTCATCCCTCCTGGGTTCCAATGTCAATTTGGAGGTATGTGTAGCTGTCCTACACATAGAGGGATACATCCTCACCCTTTTATCTGCACAATCACACCTGTACAGTGTATAGCCTTCCTGGAGCCCCAGAAGGGGGTGAGTACATTTTGAGAAGTGCCTGGAGAGGGCGAGTACATTTGGAGAAGCCCGGTGAGGGTGAACATGCGGGTAGACACCCGGTGGGGGCAAGTATCAGAGTTAGGAGCCCTGTGAGGGCGAGCATATGGGTGGAGGCCTCAGAGGGGCCCTGCGACAGTCTCTCATCTTTGGAGGAATCTTCAGGAGCCAATACTAGTACCCTGCCACTGTCTTCCTCACTTGAGGCAGCATAAGTCAGACCCATGGTCAGGAAGGTCTCAGGAGCAGAGGACAGCCTGAAGACCCCTGATCATTTCATTGTTTGGCATTTGAGTACCTCCATTAACAGATGGAGGTACTGATAATGTGACACATTATGTATATGGGTACCTGTGGAAGCACCTAGGTGTGACGTGATGAGTGCTGTACCATTGATCTCAACCAGGAACCCCCTTCCCTCAACTTTTCTGCCATGACTTGGTGTTACTGGATGAAAAGTAGGGGTTCAGTAATGATCTTCTTCCTAGGGGCCCCGGGGACGGAGGTACTCACGGTCTTGGCATGATGTTCCACAGGACCATCCAAACTGATGGATCTGTTGCCAAAGTGGGTTAATACCTCAGGGTCCTCCAGCACGCACACAAGGCAGTTTCTGCCTAGGACCAAGTGGTCCTACTGTTACATGCCCTGGTTTGCTCTCTTCTCTTGTAAGCATCAGACATCTCAGATCAATAAGAGGTACCCAGGCAGCTGTGCCCTCAATGTATAGGTCTTCAAGTGACTAGGTCAAGTAAAGTTCATTCCCCTCCAGCCCTCATTTTGGTACACAAAGTTTGGACAACAGACATGCTGGTGTCACCCTAACAACTTTGTTTCTTATGAACATATTTGCTCAGTACAGATTTTGCAATGTTTGGTGCCCAAATTATCTGGAAGGTGTAGCTAATCAATGAGCCATATACTGATGGGTAGGCCAATGAGTGTTACCCAAGGGTCCCTTTCAGGCCATGGTGTAACAAAAGGCTACTGACCAAGACAGTGGTTCCTGCCCTGCTCATAGTTTCTAATATACCTGGTAAGGGAATGAATCAATGAATGAATGCTGACAGAAATGACCTGTTATCCACAAAGCAGGCTTGTTTAACACTTGGACAAGTTCACAGATGACATCAGCCCACCACTAATGACAGCAGCCAGTGTGCCAACCAGATCTGTGCTGCCTCTTTGTCAAACTTAGGTGGATCATACATTCATACATTCATGGATGTTATGGACTGGAAGAGACCTCTCAAGATCATTAGGTCCAGCCCCCTTGTGCTTGTGCAAGAAAGACTGCTGAGGTCACATGACCCCAGCAAGGTGAGTGTCCAGATGTTTTTTGAAGATATCCAGAGTAGGTGATTGTGCCACCTCTGTGGGGAGTCTATTCCATACCCTGGACACTCAAGCTGTTGTCACATGCCAGCTGTGAGTGTATCAATTTTATCACAGGCCAACTGGGCTGTTTGAATCAGTTTTGGATCAAGGAGGTAAAGTTGGGAGTGAAGTGAAGGCAAATTTATTATAGCTTACACACACAACAGTTAACAGAAAGATAAATGCGATAAGCAGATAATGCAGTATTAAAGAGCTAATAGTAAATAACAGATAATAACAACAAAGATCAATTCTGTCACAGGCCAACTGAGTACTGTGAGGGTATTAGCCATTGGGCTGTTCAAAACAACAGATAGACAGACATGGGTTGGCAACCTATCGATAGTCCCTCAATGCCAGGTGCGCGTCAAGTGATTCCACCAAAGTCAGGCATCCCCAATCGATACTGTCAGAGGGATTACCGGGGAAGGTCCCTTGATCAGGATCTGATCCTCACTACACCGGGAGTCCGGGGTCCAGGCGTGGAACAGCAATGACCATTCTGTTCCTTCCTTCCTGCTGGTTATCTGATGCACATGCTTTTTATACCTAGTCTTATGTTACTCAGTTGGCTTTAGAGACACTCATAATGTTACCCTATAGCTGTTACCCTATGGGATTCAAAGTTAAAATTATCATAAAAGGTTACTACCCAGACTTGGGTTTATCCAATAAGCAAATTATAATGCAGCACCTTTAGGTTTGAAATTGGCATTGCTCCGCCTAAGCCCCAAACCCTTTTAGGTTTCTTTTGAATATGCTTTCTTGCAATGTGCTTTCCTGGAATGTGTTGGGTGTGCCAGGGAGTTGGATCCAGTTTTTATCGTTAAAGCTGAACCCTGAGCAGAAACCGTTAGGTCAGCTAATCTTACATCTACAGCTTTGCCTATGGGGCCCAGTCAGTTCCACGAACAGTTAATTTTATCATTTTGGTTAAACTTATGACAGACAAGTTACATTTGCTGTTTAGAAACTCACAAACTTTATATTAACTAATATTACCTATTTATGCAAAATACCAAATGCCTCTAAGAAGCACATATTTATTGCTTATTAATCCCTCTGGTTCTGGCCATCACAGTTGTAAAGAAGTTCTTCTTTATGTCAAATCTAAAGTGGTCTTCTAGCAATTTATGATCATTAGTCCTAGTATTCCCCTGAGAAGCCATGGCGAATAGACATTCTCCAAGTCCCTGGTGTACACCCCTTATATACTTATAGAATGCCACCAAGTCCTCTCTAACTTTTCTGTTCTCCAGGCTGAACAGACCCAAGTCCCTCAGCCTCTCATCATATGGCCTGCTCTCAATACCTCTAAACATATGCATAGCCCTCCTTTGGACTCTCTCAAGCATTTCCACATCCTTACTGAAATGTGGTGCCCAGAACTGGAGGCAGTACTCCAGCTGCAGCCTCACCAAGACTGACTAGA
>NW_017729032.1:23146935-23149583 GCF_001723915.1 Gavialis gangeticus | reverse complement strand
GTCCCTCAGCTTGCCCACCAGAATTGGGTGGGACACTGGATGAGTTTGGGGATCCTTTCAGCTGCATTCCAGACATGAGCCCTTGGGAGGCAGCAGACTTCATGGGCTAAGAGATCAGGGCAACAGATCACTCCCTCTGTCCCCCTCATAAAGGAGTCGCCCACCAGGACCATGCTGCCTCTCTGTCAATTCCAGGCAGATCATGATTAGCAAGGGAACCCGGGGTCCCAGCCCCCTTGTACCTGTGCATTAATCCAACACTGGCATGAAATTAATATCTGCTTCTCTGCTTCTAGTGGGCTTCCAAGCACACTTTCACTTGCCGTTTAAACTAGCATGGGGTTCTCCAATTCTGCAGCTGCAGGCAACAGAACTACTTTGCCTCATGTGAATTCCTCCCCACCCCACCACCGCCATCCTTTACTTTGACCAGGGCATACATAAGCGAGACTCAAGGCTTCTGCCTGGGCCAACACCAGGGAAGAGACATGCATAGTCCTGGTCAATGGGCGGGGGGGAGGCAGTCAGGCTGGGGTCCCTGCTACCGTTGTCTGGGTTAATGGGTCACAGTGTCTGGGTCGCTGAGGTTGGCAAGGGTTCTTTTACTCAGTGATACTTGCCAGAACCCCTCCTTTCCAACCCCACAGTGGTGGCAGCAAGCCATTCTGGTGCCAGTTGAAATTGCAACAGTTGCATTGTAGAAAATACAATAGCAGAGCACAGTTCTTCAGACTTTACACAAAAGCAGTGGCCTTTAGGAACCCCTGCTCCCCTCTACCCTCCACTAAAACACCTTTTCAGCATGCTCTGGCTGAATTTTCCACCTTCTAATGCCCAAAAACCCACATATTCATGCAGCGGTTTTACAGAAAACCTGACAAATGGTGTTCTGTGAGCCCATGGGACTGTTAAGCATAGCCACCCTTTTCAGAAATATTGGAACAGTTCTTTTCTGAATGGGTATGACAGCAGTTAAAGAAAATCTGAGTAGGATTAGTATTAGGATTGGGATTGGGATTAGGGTGGGATGGCACTGCAGTACCACCCTGGCTCCTTTTTCCTACCAGCATAGCACATGCACAGGCATGACAAGATTCACAACTTTATTTATCATCCCGTTTCCTTTCCCTGGAGCTGGGCAGGACTGAGCCGCTCACTGATTTCAAGGCAAAAAGTTAGTATATCTGGAGCATTTGCTACACCTAGACCCTCAAGTCCAAACTGTTTTTTTTCCCAAGTTGATGCAACTGCGTGTATTGCCATTTAATTGATTTTTTGGAAGCTGAAATTCATTATGTATCTCAGAGAAGGATTTCCAAATAGAAGCTGTTCTCTATGTAGAATCCCCTTATCTATTCACTTTTTACAGATTAGTTTGTGGGACCTATATTTCAAAAACAAGATTGCCCAAAATAGAAGCCTTACAATGTAATAAAGGATGAAACTTCATTAAGTTTGTCATTTTTTTTCCAAGTTTATTGGGCTGCAAAACTTGTAAAGATTAGAGAATTAGATAGATGACAATAAATAGAAACTTAAATGGTTGATAGTATAAGGGGAAATATTAATGCTTGCTCAATGCCCACCAACACAGGGAAGTTATCAGTTATATCAATACATGGCCTGTCTTACTAAAAAGGCATTGGGATATTGCTGATGGTGGCAAAGATGAATGTCACCATTTCAAGGCACTTAACTTCAAACATCCTTTTTTAGGCTCAACAACTACATCAAAACATAGATGTAATTATCGACACTAGACACTGTGGTGATCTTCTATTGCACATATTTATAAAATCTGGCTAATCTTTAAGAAACCAAGCGATCATTTTGGTTTTGATATGAGGAGGGATAAGTAAGATCCTTGTTGTTTTATCTCTGGTCTTTCTTTTCTTCACCCACAAAAGGTCACAGCAACATCTCACATTAAAGTTACTTTCTCCATTGAAGCTAAGTTAAACCTTTCTCTCAACCATTATGAATAAAATGGTGTATCTCCATGTTCCAAGTATTATACTGTGTTTCTAATAGAAAAATTGGTGACAAAATAGAGGGAAATACATTAACTCATAGTGTCATACAGATGTGTAGAGTGGTAATAGGAATTACATTAGATATGGATTATAACCTAAGACAAACACGATTTTAGAAAGTAGTAGAACTAGTGTACACTGACCATATGCCCATTTACCTGCCTTTTACTGTGTCAGGATTTTAAAACAAGAACACAGAAATGGAGGGCACCTATACATGTGTCCAACCTATATGGGGACATCTGCTCTGATGTGTGCTAATTAGCATGTTGGAGCAGACTCGATTCATCATGCACTCCAGCAGCCTCCACGTCGTGTATTCACCATCCGCATGATTTGAAATGGCGGTGGGGGTGCTTTAAGTAAAGCTCATCAAAACCCTTGGAGCTGGTCTAATTTAATTGGACATCAGGAGGCGCTACTTCACGGTCAGGGTGGCTAGGGTCTGGAACCAGCTTCCATGTGAGGTGGTGCAGGCTCCCACCCTGGGGGTTTTTAAGAGGAGGTTGGATGACCACCTTATTGGGGTCATTTGACCCCAGTGCTCTTCCTGCCATGGCAGGGGGTCGGACTAGATGATCTGCTCAGGTCCCTTCCGACCCTAGAAACTATGAA
>NW_017729032.1:23144853-23146868 GCF_001723915.1 Gavialis gangeticus | reverse complement strand
CGGACTAGATGATCTGCTTAGGTCCCTTCCGACCCTAGAAACTATGAAGCTATGAAACTAAAGCACCCCACCTCTGCCCCAGAGCATGTCTATAGACACCCATAGACTCCTGTCATCAGTAACAATGCCTTGAATGTTGCATTATATAGCATGGCTTTTTATCTCTTTGTGGAAAAAATATTAAAAAAGAAAATCTTGTACCACAATGTTTTATAAGTAGACTTAACAAAGGTTAGCTTCTACCAGCAGGAGCATCCACTTTTCCAGCCCTACAGAGAGATACAAACTCAAAAGATAATGGTTAGACAGACTATTGAGATGAATCGGAAAAAGCTAATTTCTTAGCTCAATGGCAGATATATTTGTCAGCAGATAGCAAAAGTACAGCTCAAGGAAGGAGAAGCAATTTAGCGTGTTTCCAAAATCCATAACCTCAACAAATCAAATTTATATTTCAGTTGCCAACTACTGTTATTGAACAGAAGACAGTAAGCAGTGGTGCTGAAGGATACCAGGGCCAGTAATGCAAAGAGTAAATTCTGTGCCAGGTGCCAAATTCGTCCCATGTGTAATTATACTGGGCTTACACCAGAGACAAACTTGGCCTTTGGAATTTTCCCAGCGCCCGAGGTCACAGCGATCAGCATTTCTAATATTAGACTGTTGTGTCAGCGTTAGCAGTACTGAGGATAATGCATCCACAAAGCAGAAACAGACAGCTGGGAGAGAGCCTTCAGGATTAACAAGGACCTAATTTAATGAAGGCAGAGAAGAGGAACAGTGTCCAGGGACAGCAATAAATATTATGTATGCTTAAAGGGCAGCAAAAGGAAGAAAGTGTGACGGGTCACTGCAACCTTTGCTCTTTATTTATCTGCTTGATGATCTCTTTATGTTTTCAATAAAAACAGATTATGTTGCACTAGCTGGATTCAGATTTAATAGTAATATTAAATTCAAATTTAATAGTAAGGCAATCTGATTCTGCATTCATTTGCCTTGTTCTACCATGCTAAATCTTTTATCCAGGCTCAGGTAATACTTAAAGCATCAGACAACCTTGGTAACACATTGTGATAAGTGAAGTATTGTTGGAAGTAGCATGTGTATGTTTAAAAAGAAAGAACCTTAAGTGAATATTTTCATTGCCAGATGCCCGAATCCATATATAGGCTTTTAAATTAAAATGGCCTGATTTTCAGAAGGCCTGAGCATCCACAACCCCAATAGGAAGCAATGGGAACTGAAGCGGTTTGGTATTTTTGACAAAACAGGCAATTATATATGCCTGGCTATAAAGTTTGGAGCCTAACTTTGGCCACTGGGCCATGGATGTTGAAATCCTAACATTCAACAAGTATATTTGGGCATCTCCACTTATTTCCAGCTTCATCCATTCTATATACAGAACTGTTTATAATATGGACTACAGCACACATACACACAGCCTACACACATTTTGCTTCTAAAGTTGACACTTGCACACTTGCTTAAATATAAATATCACCAAAACCATTGAGGAATTGCCAGAGAAGGCAAATTTCATTCTGATACGCAAACAGTATCTTACAAAAATGCACCCAAAGCAGTTTATCCTTTGCTTTTACAATATAATCAACCACAATGCTCACACTAGATAAACCTCCACTGAAAAGAAAAAGATATCCCACAGTCAGACTTCTTCTTAATTCCAAACACAGATAGCTTAATATGTTCTCTAGAGATGCATTCACTGATGTGGCTTTTGCTTGTTTGTTTGTAATTTCATTTTCAAATACTCATGGACTAATATAGTACTGCAGTGTGCATTGTAACAATTTCTGTGTTCATTTAAAAACCCTTTAGCTTGTATAAACATAACTGCATTCCTCTTCCTGAATGTGTGCTTGTGTGACATACTTTCTTAAACTGGAAGCCCCTTGGGGCAAGGACTGTTTCTGTTGGTAGAGCCCCTAGTACAGTAAGGAAAGCCTTCAGGTACAATCCACAATGGAAGTATTGCAGCTCTACAATCA
>NW_017729032.1:23139762-23144307 GCF_001723915.1 Gavialis gangeticus | reverse complement strand
AAGGGTTCTGTGCCTCCATAATCAGGTATTATATGTTTGGCCAAGGCATCTGCAAAGGCTGTAGTGTTGGCCATGCTTCTCATGAAACCAAATGGTGGGAGGAAGGTAAAGCAACACCACTGAGGAGATCTGGATGAGACAGGCAAGCCTTTTTCACAGCTCATGTGCAACGTTACTATAGCTTACCTTAATACGAACCACCTTCCTACATGCAGTCCCTACCTACCTGTCCATATTTGGAAAGGTTGATAACAATGCAGGCAAGAGGGAGTGGTCTGTGCACTTACCCAAAGGGAAGGAATGCCTTTGCCCCTGACTTCTATATGACACGTGCAAGCAGTGGCATAAGACTCCTTTGCATTTTCCCTCTCTCCAGCAAGGGGAGTAGGGACGAATGATCCTGGATATTGAAAGATTCAGCTCGTACTCAGGATAAGCAGCAAAATAAGAACTAAGCGAACAAAACAAAGGTGAACATGAATATCATAATTCATTTGAGGCTTATAGAGTACAGTTAGTTTAGTTAGAATTTTTTCCAGAAAAGATAACTTGGCAATATCTATCTTGATAAAATAAAGCAGCATATCATCTTTAATGAACTTAAAATCGACATTGACAGTGTTGGTACAGTATATGGGCAACACTTCTGCAAAAATGATATAATTGTTAGAAAGATTAGCAATGTTTCCTCAGTTCATCAACAAGGATAATCACTGAAATATGCAGAAACATGCTCCATTTGAAATTGATTTTATTTGCTTTTAGCTCATCGAAGTTACTAACTCAAAAAAACATGCTTTTAAAATTAGTCAGACTGAGCAATGATCTAGAAAAATATCCCAGCCAAATTCCTCCCTTTTAGATCCACTCACTTTTTATTTTTTCTTGGCAACATTATATACTAAATGCCAAATCATTAGAACTCCCTCTAGCATTCACTGGAACTTTTACCATCCTTTAGCCAGGATGATTTTCTCCGATATTCACAGAGACAGGAATCCCAGTGTGTTTTAATACAAATTATCATTCATCTATTATAAGCAATAATCTTTTTTTTCCCTTGCTCTTTACTGCCATATCCTATCTAATCTATATTCTCTATATTTTAGTCCCTACCATTTTCTCATTTAATGGGAAATTCACACATCTGCCCAATAGCTCAGGTGACATATGGGATATTAAATAAATGGTTCTGTAGGGCTGTTACTGCACAACACAGACAACTACAACAGTCAGAGCTGCACCCCACCTTCTGGGCTGGCAAGAGCAAACAACCATCAGATTCAGAAAGTGGCCAATGTGATCCAGGGGTGTCCAAGATTTAAAAAAAAAAAAAGACATAGTTACAAGAACACTCCAACCCAACTTAAAAACACCCACATTTATTCAGGTACTTAAATATGAACTTAGAAGCACACCTGCAGGCAATTACTCAATGATATTTTAACCACGTTTTTAAACACATAGGAATCCTATAGATGTGCAGGGAGCCAGCTCCAATGCACTGGTAATCCAGCATGTCAGAGACTTGATTAATCAAGTCTGCTGGAGCACAGAAATAAATGTGTTCCAGCAGACTTTGGCATCATGTGTATCAGCGTCCCTGTGCCGAAAAATAGTGGTGGGGCACTTTGAACTAAAGCTTGTTCTATGAGCTTTAGTTCAAAGCACGCTGCCGCCATTATTCAGCAGGGGGTTGCTGATACCCATGATGCTCATGTGCTTTTAATTAATGCAGCTTGCTAATCAAAGTGCATCCCCGCCCCTTCCCCCCTGTCCTCCCACACCTCCTGAAGCATGTGTAAAAATGCCTTAGCATTTAGTCCACGGATTAGAAAACAGCTGAGATGCACTTGTATGGAGGGCATTCGGAAGGCATACACAATTTCTTAACTATTGAGGAGCCAGAGCAGACATGGGGATTCACAGAGAACTACAAGTATACTCCACATACATCGATAGGAGTTTATGCTCTGATTGGGTGGGAATAGAGTCAGAGTCTAAAAATAATATGCAACAGCTTTCAAAGGCTTCATCGTTAAAATTTGCAACCTTGAGTCAAATAAAAGCAACATCTGGGTGTTTTTGCTATGAGGATCACTTGTCAAATAACTAAGTGATGACCAGCTGGCAGTTTTATATTTAAAATTGCTATTCAGTTTCAGCATCAATGCCTTACTACTAAAAAGGGGGCAGTACAAATTGTCACAGCTATAATTTCAATGTGTCAGGAGAATGAGGAAGGCAGCATTGTATTAAGGTGCATACAGAAGGAAGGCATCACAATTATAAACAGACATAATTAATTTTAGAAACAAAAGCTAAATTTCATAGGAAACTATTTACCCACACAAAGAACCTGTTGCTAAGAACGTTTGGAAGTTCCAGCTGCCTGGATCTCCAGTGCTGGAGTTTGTAACCTTTGGGTGCATCTACACATCGCCATATGGCAACAGTACCACGCTTTTGTACTTCCTTTTGGTACATGGTTAGATTTTGCCACTATGGCGGTGCACAGTTAGATTTTGCCTCTAAGTTGCCATAGTGGCACACTAAAATGGGGGAGTGTGCCACTACAATGATATAGCTGCCAATCACATGTACACCCACATGATGGCTAATTCCCTGTAGCATGCCGTACGGCAATGTAGCGCATCATTACAGTGAAATAGGGCAACATGTAGGCATGCCCTTCCTCTACCTTTGAACTGTTTGTCACTGTATCAAGCAGTAATAATGTACGATTAATTGGTCATTTGCAATGGCAAAAGACCAGATACATCTTTTGATGATTATGTGAGTAAGGCGTTCATAACTGGACAATTCTGAAGTGTAAACATGGTTCATAAAGTAGTCTGACAGTGGACTCACTGTCCTACACCTGGTGCACTTGTTTTAGTTCTGTAAAATATTTGTAAAATGTTCCCTCAGGCATAAATAAATGGAAAAAAATTGATCTGGTCAGCTTCAACATGAATTTGAAACAGATGTATCCATACAGAATCTGGCTCCCAACAGGTTTTTTTTCCCAAATTTATCTAAATCCATCAGTTTGCATCAAGGATTAGAGGATGCCACCTCCCAGCAGATCTTCAGCACAGATTTCAGCTAGGCACATGAAACAAAAGTAACAGCTTAACAGCAAGAGACCTTGAATGTATGCCTATGCATGCATACCCCAGCAGGTCAGACCCCTCACAAAACAGAAACATTTATTGCCTTCATAAATAAAACTATAAACATAATATAATCTCAAGCACTATACAAACATAAATTAATGTTCTCAATAGCCTGTTATGTCAAGAACGCAATAAAATAGACTCAAACACTCCCTACTCTTCCCCAGTCGTGATGAACAAAGTTTCATCTTGCAGGCACCTAGATGAGCCCATTCACCCCATCTGAACTACAATGAACAAAACTGAGCCATAGTCACATTTTACTCCATTTCTTTTTCACAGTGTGTCCATGAGCCAGGAAAACATGCTGTTGACATTTTAATCTACAAACTAAATGGAAATCTCTCTACAGCGGGAAATGATGTCTCTAGGTAAAGTCTGCCCAAAGAATTTGAACTGTTGCCCGTTTGCACAGTTCCTATGGCTGAATGTTTGCAGGAGGCCTCTTATTTGAAAATCCCTTTGAAAATCATGCCAAGAAATCCCGAAGTAAAAATGGTAGACTAGAACACACTTCCACTGCTGGTTTTAATTTTGCACTACTGCCGGAGACAGCTCCATCTAGAAAGTCTATGGAATTGGATGGAGCTAGTCACATCTATAGGCAGTATTGTACAGGCTGCCTGGGTGTTTGCGACTTCTGCTCTCAGGTCTTCTTCACACAACATGCTGCTATAGACCACCAGACCAGGAGAATGTGATGGATGAGGGTTTCTTCAAACTACTAGTAGAAGTTTCTTGATTATAGGCCCTGGCTCTCATAAGGGACTTCAGTCACCCTGACATCTGCTGGGAGGACAATACAGCAGTATGCAGATAATCCAGGAAGTTTTTGGAGAGTGCAGGGGACAACTTCCTAGTGCAAGTGCCACAGTGACCAAGTAGGGGCCATGCTTTTCTTGACCTGTTACTCACAAACAGGGAAGAATTGGCAGGGCATATACTAGTAGATGGCAACATGGGCAGCAGTTACCATGTGATGATAGATTTCGGGATCCTGAGGAAAGGAAGGAAGGAGAACAGCAAAGAAAAGATCCTAGACTTCAGAAAAGCAGACTTCAACTCTCTAAGGGAACTCATGGGCAGGATCCCCTAGGAAGTCATTCCAGGAGAACTGGCTATACTTTAAAGAAGGCTTACTGAGAGCACAGGAACAAACCGTCCCAATGTGCAGGAAGACTAGCAAATACATCTGAAGACTAGCTTGGTTTACCAGGGAACTGTTCAATAAACTAAATCAGAAAAAGGAAGCTTATAAGAAGTGAAAGCTTGGACAAATAAATAGGGAAGAATATAAAAGCATTGCTCGGGCACACGGGCATGAAGTCACTAAGTGCAAATGGAGTTGCAGCTAACAAGGGATGTG
>NW_017729032.1:23134351-23134762 GCF_001723915.1 Gavialis gangeticus | reverse complement strand
TGTAGGGTAACCTAGACAAATTGGAAGATTGGGCCAAAAGGAATTGCATGAGTTTCATCAAGGACATGTGCAAAGTCCTGCACTTAGGAGGGAACAATCCCATGCACCAGTACAGGCTGGGGGCTGAATGGCTTGGAAGCAGCTCTGCAGAAAATGACCTGGGGGTTACAGTGGACAATAAGCTGAATATGAGCCTACAGTGTGCCCTTTTTGCCAAGAAGGCTAATGGGCAAAAAGGGCTAACTGGGCTGCATTGGTAGGTGTGTTGCCAGTAGATCAAGGGAAGTGATTATTCCCCTCTATTCAGGACTGGTGAGGCCACATCTGTGGTACTGTTTCCACTTTGGGCCCCCCACTACAGAAAGGATGTGGACAAATTGGAGACAGTCCAGCAGAGGGCAACAAAAATGG
>NW_017729032.1:23127113-23129351 GCF_001723915.1 Gavialis gangeticus | reverse complement strand
GTATGCAGATAATCCAGGAAGTTTTTGGAGAGTGCAGGGGACAACTTCCTAGTGCAAGTGCCACAGTGACCAAGTAGGGGCCATGCTTTTCTTGACCTGTTACTCACAAACAGGGAAGAATTGGCAGGGCATATACTAGTAGATGGCAACATGGGCAGCAGTTACCATGTGATGATAGATTTCGGGATCCTGAGGAAAGGAAGGAAGGAGAACAGCAAAGAAAAGATCCTAGACTTCAGAAAAGCAGACTTCAACTCTCTAAGGGAACTCATGGGCAGGATCCCCTAGGAAGTCATTCCAGGAGAACTGGCTATACTTTAAAGAAGGCTTACTGAGAGCACAGGAACAAACCGTCCCAATGTGCAGGAAGACTAGCAAATACATCTGAAGACTAGCTTGGTTTACCAGGGAACTGTTCAATAAACTAAATCAGAAAAAGGAAGCTTATAAGAAGTGAAAGCTTGGACAAATAAATAGGGAAGAATATAAAAGCATTGCTCGGGCACACGGGCATGAAGTCACTAAGTGCAAATGGAGTTGCAGCTAACAAGGGATGTGAAGGATAACAAGAAAGGTTTCCACAAGTATGTTGGTAGCAAGAAGAGGATCAGTGAAAGTGTGAGTCCCTTACTGAATGGGGGAGGTACACTTGTAACAAAGGATGCAGAAAAGGCTAAAGTGCTCAATGCCTATTTCGCCTCAGCCTTCACAGGCAAGGTCAGTTCCCAGACTACTGCACCAGGCAGCACAGTTTGGGGAGGAGGTGAGCACCCAA
Organism: Gavialis gangeticus; assembly: GCF_001723915.1. Classification (NCBI taxonomy): domain Eukaryota; kingdom Metazoa; phylum Chordata; order Crocodylia; family Gavialidae; genus Gavialis; species Gavialis gangeticus. The sequence goes on along the minus strand of NW_017729032.1, from coordinate 23,128,576 downwards.
CAGTGGTGAAAGAAGATGTTAGGGACTATGTAGAAAAGCTGGACATATACAAGTCCATGGGGCCAAATGGGATGCACCTGAGGGTGCTAAGGGAGTTGGCTGATGTGACTGTAGAGCCACTGGTCATCAGCTTTGAAAACTCATGGTGATCAGGAGAGGTCCCAGATGACTGGAAAAGGGCAAACATAGTGCCCATATTTAAGAAAAGAAACAAGGAGGATCCAGGGAACTACAGATCAGTCATCCTTGCCTCAGTCCCTGGAAAAATCACGGAGAAGATCCTCAAGGAGTACATTTCTAAGCACTTGGAGGAGAAAAAGGTTATTAGGAACAGTCAGCATGGATTCACCAGAGGCAAGACATGCCTTACCAACCTGATTGCCTTCTATGATGAGATGACTGGCTCTGTGAATTCAGGGAGACCAGTGGTTGTGGTGTACCTTGATTTTATGAAAGATTTTGATACGATCTCCCACAATATTGTTGCAGGCAAGCTAAGCAAGTGTGGCCTGGATGAATAGACTGTAAGGTTGATAGAAAACTGGCTGGATCATTGGGCTTAGAGGGCAGTAGTCAATGACTTGATGTATAGTTGGCAGCCGGTCTCAAGTGCAGTGCCCAAGCGGTTGGTCCTGGGGCAATTTTATTCAGTGTCTTCATCAATGACCTGGAAGATGGCATAGAGTGCACCCCCAGAAACTGTGTAGATGACACCAAGCTGGGGGAGTAGTAGATATGCTGGAGGGTAGGGCTAGGATGTAGGGTAACCTAGACAAATTGGAAGATTGGGCCAAAAGGAATTGCATGAGTTTCATCAAGGACATGTGCAAAGTCCTGCACTTAGGAGGGAACAATCCCATGCACCAGTACAGGCTGGGGGCTGAATGGCTTGGAAGCAGCTCTGCAGAAAATGACCTGGGGGTTACAGTGGACAATAAGCTGAATATGAGCCTACAGTGTGCCCTTTTTGCCAAGAAGGCTAATGGGCAAAAAGGGCTAACTGGGCTGCATTGGTAGGTGTGTTGCCAGTAGATCAAGGGAAGTGATTATTCCCCTCTATTCAGGACTGGTGAGGCCACATCTGTGGTACTGTTTCCACTTTGGGCCCCCCACTACAGAAAGGATGTGGACAAATTGGAGACAGTCCAGCAGAGGGCAACAAAAATGGTGATGGGGCTGGGGAACATGACTTATAAAGGCAGGCTGAGGGAACTGGGCTTATACAAGGACAGGCTGAGGGAACTGGGCTTATTTAGTCTAGAGAAGAGAAGACGGAGGGGTGATTTAATAGCAGCCTTCAACTACCTGAATAGGGGTTTGAAAGAGGATGGAGTTAGACTGTTTTCAGTTGTGGCTGATGACAGAACAAGGACCAATAGTCTCAAGATGCAGCAAGGGAAGTTTAGATTAGATATTAGGAAGAATTTTCTCGCTAGAAGGGTAGTAAAACACTGGAATGGGCT
>NW_017729032.1:23121838-23122113 GCF_001723915.1 Gavialis gangeticus | reverse complement strand
ACCAGTGGTTGTGGTGTACCTTGATTTTATGAAAGATTTTGATACGATCTCCCACAATATTGTTGCAGGCAAGCTAAGCAAGTGTGGCCTGGATGAATAGACTGTAAGGTTGATAGAAAACTGGCTGGATCATTGGGCTTAGAGGGCAGTAGTCAATGACTTGATGTATAGTTGGCAGCCGGTCTCAAGTGCAGTGCCCAAGCGGTTGGTCCTGGGGCAATTTTATTCAGTGTCTTCATCAATGACCTGGAAGATGGCATAGAGTGCACCCCCAG
>NW_017729032.1:23117739-23120250 GCF_001723915.1 Gavialis gangeticus | reverse complement strand
GGACAGGCTGAGGGAACTGGGCTTATTTAGTCTAGAGAAGAGAAGACGGAGGGGTGATTTAATAGCAGCCTTCAACTACCTGAATAGGGGTTTGAAAGAGGATGGAGTTAGACTGTTTTCAGTTGTGGCTGATGACAGAACAAGGACCAATAGTCTCAAGATGCAGCAAGGGAAGTTTAGATTAGATATTAGGAAGAATTTTCTCGCTAGAAGGGTAGTAAAACACTGGAATGGGCTACCTAGAGACGTGACAGAATGTGTAGCCAGGTCTTGAAATCTTTGCAGGTTTCAAGACCTGGCTACACAAAGCTTTGGCTGGGATGATCTAGTTGGAAATGGTCCTGCTTTGAGGAGGGGGTAGGACTAGATGACCTCCTGAGGTCTCTTCCAACCCTCATTGTGCCCTCTATTCTATGCTGAGCGAACGCTTTCAGTGTTCATGAACAATGGCCATCCAGTTTGAAACTACCCTCTCCAAACAGTGAAGCCCATAAATTATATCAAATGTTGTCTACCTGGCCTCCCATGTTACGTATAAGTCTATCACTACCCTGAGATGTGGTCTGGGATATAAAAAGATGCTTAGGGTATGTCTCAAGTTGAAGATTTGGCTTCTTCCAACATATGCACCTCTCTTTTCAGAGGATGTTTGTTAGGACATGTCAATTTACATGTTCTAAAAGTCTAGTTCTGGCAAGACCATGTAAATTTTTACTATGTAACATCTGGTTAGGTTGAAGAATTGCTGCAGGGCCAGGTACTACCACATAATATGGGGATTCATCTCCTTCATGGTGTGTAACCAGTGAAGGCATGTGTGGTTCATGATCAAGATGTAGGTCCCGCCCAGCAGGTATTATCTGAGGGTCTCCACTGCCTATTTTATTGCCAGTGCTTCTTTTTTCAATAACTGAGTAATTCTTCTCCTTTGGGAATAGCTTCTAGCTTAAATAGAGCATGGGGTCCCTATTTACTGTTTGGGACAACACTACCCCCAACCCCACACTGAAAGCAGCATGTCCCCATGAATGTATCTGATGTTCACCATATCCAGAGGCTCCCCAGGGTCTGAGAGTATGAATTTTCTAGTAGCTGTTTGGGCACACCCCAGATCCACCAGGGCCATCACCTTAGTGCCATTCCCTATAATCAGGATTATTAGTTTTCTAAACTGGGCAGCCTAAATGGTCCATATTTTGGTGTAGTCACATTCCCTGTGCAGGAAGTCTCACGCCCAATGTCCAAACTGGCCACAAGTGAAACAAACATCCTGTGCCTTGCAGCTGGTGGGGTTCATCCCTCAGTCTGGGGTACCCTACTTCCCAGTTCCCATCCCCTTTAGGGATAGCTGGGGCCATCTCTTCTAGTTTGGGAAAATGGGTTTGGGGGTCTCCATCTGAGGCCAGTGGAGGCCCCAGTCTTGTAGGTCAAAGGTCCCTCACCCTGGCCAGAGCCACAGTTCTAGATGGCCCTTCCTGCATACCCTGTCTTCTCTGGCTGCCCGTCTCTGAGGCCAGTATCAGGCCTCAAGGTGTGTGCGTCTCTTCAGGAGCATGCCCTCTGGAGGGTTCTACTGCCAGGTATCACTCCATCAGGCAAATTGCCTCTGCCACTACCTTGGGTTGATGCTGCAATACCTAGTTCCCACTCCCAGGAGGTAGTATTCGAGTGAACTGCACCAGAAGAATTACCACCACCACCTGCTTTCCTGTCTCGTCACCCCACTTGAGCCAGTGCCAACACTAATCCCTCAGCCACTGGGCAATGAGGCAGGGTTGGCCTCCAGTTGGGTAGCACTACTCACAAAAGTGCTGTCTGAAGGTCTTCTCTGAAATGTTGAGGCTTTCCAGTATCACAGTTTTCACCTCCTGGTAATCACAAGCCATTTGAGCATTGAGACCCTAATAGGCCAGGTGGACCATCTCTGACAGGTATGGAGTCAGGATCACTGCCCACTGGTCTTCTGTTGGTGGTTCTGAACTGCTAAGTCTTTAATTAGTTGCTGCTGTTGGACAGCTATCCATTTCAGCAGTGTTTCCACCTCAATTGTGTGAGCTGTGGGGCACCATCTGTAATCCACTTGGGTCTCAGAGTACATCTGTCCAGGAGCCAGGCTGCATCAGCACTAAGCGCCCTGCTCCCTCTGAGCCTGAACCCCTTCCTTTATACCAGTCCTGAAAGTCTGGCATTGGCTTAAATCAAACTGGGGTGGGGCCAACCCAGCTCAACAACTCTCTAACTACTTCCTCGCCAGGGGCTATCCAGTCTATGCCATCACCTGAGAGTTCTTACAGTTCTGCCACATATTTTGTAATGTAGCCTTGGAAGAGTCATAATTGTCTTTTCCTCTATTTTTCCATCTCTAGAATAGGCATAATTATGCCTATTTGGCAGGCTAGTTCACTTGCGTTTCACAACTGCTTTGAAATCCTTGTACGGAAGATGCTATATATGTGCCTGCTTTATTATTATTTTGTTTCCCTGTTTGTGCATCTGTTCATTTCCCATCTG
>NW_017729032.1:23116641-23117728 GCF_001723915.1 Gavialis gangeticus | reverse complement strand
ATGTGGCTTTTGCTTTTATTAATGAAAAAGTATGCTTTGGGATAAGGCTGTGTGTTTTGGTGTCATTTAGAGTTAGGTGGCATGTGTAATTTAGCTGGTTACATGGAATCAGTGCAAGCAAGTATTCCTGCAAGTTCTCATATTCTCCTCCCAGGCATCTATAAGGGCTAGGGAGATTTTCTTCCCATATGAACAGGAAGAATTTCTCCCATCCCCAACAAAAGTGATTTCAAGACTCAGCTTATCAAAGAGCCATTATATATTTTAACCTTGAACTGTAGGTTCTATCAACTCTCTGTGTTCTAAGTGAGAAACTGAATTCATGAGTGATATTATATAAGTCATAGGCTCATTTTGCATAATTGTAATCATAGCTATGAACTTCTAAAGACATACTTAATATCTCTCTAAGTTTGTATGAAAATTGTAATACTATATAAGTAAAGTAATTAGATGGCACATATATAAAGCTGACAAATTTATTTAACTAAATTAAGAAAACTGCAGAGGAGTTATCTGCAGTTATCTTGGATTGAAATGCACACAGTTGGAAGTCTAATTTAATTTTTTATGATTCGATTATGATCACCATTGTGAACTTGATACTAAAAGTATATAGCCCTGAATGTCCATACAAATACCACTTAATCTATCTTGAGGTTCTTTGAATAAGAAAAGGTGTTTACCATGCAATAGTTTATTAGTGCTTCATTTAAAGGAAACTATCTTCCCACAGGGCTGAATTTTTCCAGCACTAGACTCAAAAGCATGCTGATCTTTAATTTCCTGAACACATTAATACCATGATTAATAAACCATTTAAGATGCTCTCAGAATGTTTTTCAATAAGCACCAGTAAGGAATTGCTCTGAGCTGGGCTTTGTCCAAAGGTTGCATCATAGTTTAAGCTATGATTGTACAACTGTTATTATTTATGGTTGTCACGTTCTCATTCTCACTGAAGCCTAATCTATAAAGGCTACACTTTATAGTGATGAAGAGCAAGGGTTCTGTGCCTCCATAATCAGGTATTATATGTTTGGCCAAGGCATCTGCAAAGGCTGTAGTGTTGGCCATGCTTCTCATG
>NW_017729032.1:23103085-23106991 GCF_001723915.1 Gavialis gangeticus | reverse complement strand
TTTGTTTCCCTGTTTGTGCATCTGTTCATTTCCCATCTGTTCATCTGTATGACGTGTGCATTTCTTTCCCCAAGGCCTCTTATTCATGTCATCTATAGCAAGGTAATTGGTTTCTCCCCAACGGGGACCTAGGGATTAGCGAAAGTCTTTGTCAGAAGCATGCACTGTGAATGCAAATAAAGTATCACTAAATAAAACTGTTGGTAATTAAAAAGTCTGCCTGCACAAAGTTGGAAGAAGTCTATACCAGAAGGCTGACCAAAAGTTTGCCCTGTGGCTTAGTGGACTTATTATTATTATTATTATTGTTATTGTTGTTTTTGCGCTTTGTGTTCCTCTAGGTTATAACTTATTTTCAAATCCTGATACCCAAAATATGAGGATTCAATGGTATTTGAGGTCTTAAAAACTGGGAGTGAAATTCAGTGTAGTTTCTAGAGATTCACTGTTTTCATTTTCAGCAGACCAGGCTTCCTCCAGACTAGAGGAATAATCTATATACTTTTAGTTGACATTTACAGGCCGAACATTAGTCCACTGAGACACAGGTTTGTCCAAGAGATCTACTTATCCCAACTCATTTCCTTTAAGGAGTTGCCAATTGAACCTAGAGCTTATGTAGGTAGATTTACAATAAACGTGCACATGTAGAGTGCAAAATAATTAAAAGTACTAGAGACAATGAGAAAAGAAGGCTGTGGCATTTATCTTGTAAGTATTTTTCCAATACCTGTTAGACAAGCAAAGGACCTAATCAATCCTACAGGAACCTGTAAGGGGAAGGGAGATTATTTGCCACATTTTATACATAGGTTGGTAGATTATGTGAATGTTTTATCTTGCTAAAACATGGAAACTAAGTCGGTGTTCTATTAATGACATTAGTAAAATAAAATTTTATATATCTATTGTGCAGTTTGACTGCAGCAAGCATTAAGTTGGTTTGAATAGCTGTATTAGATTCACTCCTGATGGTATGATAGTTTATGGAAGTTTTGCAATTTATGTCAGTGAAAGTGGAACTAAGCTTTTTCCTCTTCTATCTCTACATTTCTATCACCCTTTTCTTGACTCCCTTCTCTGAGATGAATCATCAGTTCCTGCTGATCTCTTTCCTCCTACTGTGGCCTCACTCACAAGTTTCATTTCTATCTTTTGCTTCGTGTTTTTTTCTCTCTCTTCCTTTCTTTATTTGTATTCTTAGTTTTCTCCCTGAGTTCCTTTATTGATGCCCATCACCATACTTTGACAATTATTTATGTGATGGGAATTGTTGCCAATATGCTACAGGGGAAAACTTGATTTTCAGCAGTTAAGTTGTACAGTCTCTTGGAACAATTTCCCATCTCTGTTATCTGTGCATTAAATCTGGGTAGCTGAATCAGTTTGTTAAAAAGGAATCCAAAACATGCTGAGAATGCAAAACTTCAAGTTACATTAAATGTGGCTTGTAATGAAGCATAGTGGGTTAGAGCTAATAAATAAGCACTATACCACCCTGGCCACCATATTTTCATGCCACAACCCAGAAACCTATTAAACATAAGTAATTATCACCACACCTCCCCAGGAAATGTTATCCACAAAATGGCCCTTCGACAGATTAATGCTTCCTTTTTCAGCAATAAAGTCTTGATTTTCAATTTTTGGTACAATTAAGAAGCATTGTAAAACATTTTTATTATCTTTTTGCTCAGTCTGAGAGGCAATTATTGCACTGTTTGTATATGAACTATTCAAGTATTAGTCATTTTCCTTGTTATTAGCTTCTGGCTTAAATTGTGTTATAATGAATTATGATCACACAGAGTTTGATGTCATTTGCTACTGTGTGGCAACAGCAAATGAAAAGAGACAGCTCCTGTCCTAGAGGTGTGGCCACTAAGAGGATATTGTTCTAATGGGTAAAAGCAATATTCAGGGCAACCGGACATTTATTTAAGAAAAAGAATCAAGTGTAGAATTGTTTTCCCTCATCCTTTTAAGTTATCTTTCCTTGTTGAGTTCCAAGTTCACTCTGCACTGACTTGCTGAAACAGGTTTTCATCTACATGAATGGCATTTTTCAAAATGTTCACTGCTGCTACTAGATAAAAGATAAGTTTACTCCATTTTACTCCAAGTAAGGCCTTTCCTGAGTGCCGTAATCAGGCAAAAACCCTAGTGAAAACAAAAGAACTTTCACTGTGTGAGAATTTTGACCCATTCAATCCTGGGTCATAAACACATAAAATGCCATCTAATAACCTCTGACACAAAATTTAATGAGCAAGATCTAAGGGCCAAGCCCTAGAGAAAGATATCATTGAAGGCACAAGAACTTTATTTGTCCATTTGAGTCACAGGTACAATAAACCAAGGCAAGTGACTCATCTGTTCTATTTCCCCGGAAGGCCTTTACCTTTGGCCTTAAGGGACTCTCTACTAATAATCTTATTCCAAAGTTCTGTGCTAGCATTTGCTCAAACACCCAATAATTATGTCTGCAGCTGATGCAAGGTGATGACCTTTCTCTGCCTGACCACACTGAAACACCTGGGAAATGACCCATTATTTCCTTTCCTCCCGCCAACAAAAAATAAAATAAAAAAAATATGGAAAAGCAACAAAAAGAACTGTCTGAACTTTACCTGTTCACAGAAAAACACTACTGAGTGAATGCCTTGACTAATTTAATTCCCATTTGCTTTGCAGTAATATACCCTTTGTAAAGGTTAGAAATCCATCTGCCCATTCTTCCATCAGAGACTCTAAGAAGTCCCAGCTGCAGATGTGGCAGCCCTGGTGCAAAAAGAGCAACAGCTTAAGCAGTCTCATTTCCAACCTAAATAAGAAAGCTTTTTTCTTGAAGGAAAAAAAATCTGTCCCAAATCACTATTTTTGAGTGGCTCTATGGCTCCATAAATAAGAGGAATAGCTGAAGATAACCTTATAATAGCCCACTAGACAGATCTCCTGATCTTAATATCTCCCAAACAGAATCATATTCCCTCACCTCTCTTACCTGACAGCTTTTTGAAGAACACAGATCAAAAGGCTGAACTTCCAATCTGAAGGGTGACCCGTCTGCTCTCCCATCTTACTCTATTCCAGTGGAATTTTTTAGATGTCAGCCGAAACCCAGAGGAACTCTTTTTATAAGGAAGTAGTTAAATCCAGTTTGCATTAAAGTAAAATAACAGTCTTGAATTATTTCAGTAAACTGTGACATCATATACAGAATTGCAGTTAGCATAATAAGTAATTGTCAGTTCATAATTACCTTGTGTTAATTCTACTCTGAATTATACCACAGAATTCAGAAATACCAACATTGAAGTCAGTGACCCTAGATGAAGGAAGTATCCTTGTTATGCAAGGCACAGGGCACAGTTCTGACCTCTCAGGAGTTTTATGGTGACTTTGGTAGAGTTCCACCAGATTTAGCCACTTCCTTGACCTACTTAAGATGCTGTCAAAGTACAACTAAAAATGTAAAGCCTTATTTGTATCTCCTTTACACCCAAGTCAGAAATAAACCCATCCAAATCAATAGGGTTACACCAATGGAAAAAAACTGTGAGAGCTTAGAATCAGTTATAATTCAATAAAGTCATGGCCTTAGGCAATTGAATCCAGGCCTGGATTTTGCGCTATGAATCTCACATTTCATGCCTGGGGCTACAGGGAATAATATAAATGCCACCTAGCTCTAGGAGAGGGAAGGGATTCCAAAACACATCCTTCGTAAAAACTTCCTGGTGGCAAGTCTGTGCACCCCCTGCGTAGCTTGCTAGCTTTTCATTCCATTCACAGCATGGAGACCGACAACACGCAACTCAGTCTTTTTTTAATTCCATTTGTGGGTGCATTGGTGTAACAAAGTACTTGTCCCAGGAGGTGGCTGCAACACCCCCCCTCCCCACA
>NW_017729032.1:23101057-23103044 GCF_001723915.1 Gavialis gangeticus | reverse complement strand
ACTTACTCCTGGCTTGGTCCCCTCTTCTAAGGAACTCTCTCCTTTGCTCGCCCACCACACTTTGATGTTCTAGTCCTGAAAGGACGGAGGCTGCACCAGAGCTTTCCAAGCCTGGTCTCACCCACTGGCTTGTGGGCTAATTATGCTTTTCTGGACTCAGCCTTTCCAGCCTCAGCCCCTTTTTCTCTTAGCTGGTTCCCACTGCACCAGACCTGGCTTCTGGGCTCAGCTTTGCCCCTGCCCTCCATGGCCCTTGTTTGCCCAGCTCTGGGCTCGCTGGCCCCACAGAATGCCTTGAACCTACCCCCAGGAGGGCTAAAAGATGAGGATGTGCCCCCAGGGCACTATTAGGACCTCCATAGACCATCCCTCACAGTCCCAAACCCAAGCCACCAGTATGAACTGTAACCAAAAGAGAAGTGCCCAGGCTATAATACAAACTCTCTCTTCTGGGCCCACCAACAACAAAAGGGAAAACAGCCACTTTAAAAGGGAAAACCCTCCCCCCAACCTTCGGTTAGGCAAACCCCGTGTCAGGAAACTACAAGGAACTGCCAAGCTGCCTTGGCACTCCCTTGTAGTTTCCTGACAAGAGGTTCCCTTCCCCTGCAGCTTGCAGGGCTAGACTCCCCTGTGCTGGCTCAGGCTGGTGTTTATTTGGCTTCCTGGCCCCAACTCCTGCTGGTCACCTGCCTCCCAGAGCTGCAAGTGGTTTCCAATTTGGTTGGGTGGAGCAGCCACAGGGAGGCCCCTTGCTGCTGGGACCTGCCATGTTTCCATGCAAGCCCTTGACCCCTGCTGTTGCTGTTCATGTTGCTGCTGGCTGTTTGATAAGTGTTTGTTTAAGTCTTTTCCACCCTTAAGTCTGCACTTGGGACTTTGTCTGGCCACCAGGCCCCAGAGTTTGCTCCCCCTCTGCAGTTATAAGGTAGGGGCCCCATCACAACAGGTATATACTCCTAAGTCTTAAGGGAGACAAGGCATGACACTGCTGTGAGCAGTTGCCTTTTTGAAATAAAGGCCCAGATCCACAAAGGACCTGGGTGGTATAGTGCTGAGCATGGCACTATTTAACATTCAAACAACTTGCCCCTAGCAGTATCCACACCTTGTTCTCACTCAGGCCCAATTAATATTTGAATACTCTATGCAGAATGGAACAGTATCAACAGGAGAGAATGAAAGGACCCCACCCCTGAATAGCCTTTAGTCAGCTATTTAGGACATTCATAAAGGAAGGGGAAATGCAGGTTCAGATCTCCTTAGGCGGAGAAGAGAGTTGAACCTAACTCTCCGAAACTGAGCAAGTACTCCAACCGCTGAGCTTTTGGATAAAAGCACTACTTCTTCCACCAGCCATTTTCTGTGCAGGGCTTGATCAGGTAACTGTGTTGTGAGAACTCCTAGAGGTTTAAGTCCCATAGCTAGCAGCTGAGTGGAGTCTGAGGATCCATATTTTGGCTTAAGGACCTACAGCAGCACATAGGCAAGATTAACAACATCAATACAAGTTCAACACCTACATTGCTTTGTGCTTTTGCTGAGGAATTCAAAGTTTTTGAGATCTGGTCCCCAGCAACACCCTCCCCATCTTGTTTGTTTATTGTGTGCTTGAGAGAAGTACTTCTGCAGGAACACTGTTAAGTGACAAACCTTCCATCAAGGTTGAAAAATTTAAGTCACCATGAAAAAAATAATAGATCTAACACATAGGTGTTAGAAGAGATAGCTGAGCACTTGTAAACAAATACAAAAGAAGAGCATGTCATATAGCTCCTGAATTTGGCATTGTGGCAGAAGGCCATCTTGGTTTCTCCCCAAAAATCTCTGCCCTGTGACACTGTGATTTAAATCTCTGTGCTGTGACCATTCAATCAGGATGGGCCCAGCACACAGGGGACCACACCCTCAGCCTGTCTCTTTAGGGAACTGGAGCTGGCTGCATTCCTGAGGGAGGGGGAAACCTGCTCCCTCTGCTTACGTGACT
>NW_017729032.1:23089036-23100639 GCF_001723915.1 Gavialis gangeticus | reverse complement strand
GGACATAAGGTGCCCCTAGGGAGGCATTCGGAGCCTGGAAGGTGGTCGGGTGCAGGGAGGTGGGTGGCTCGACGCAGGAGCACCCCCTACTGGCCCGCCTCACATGGTGGAAACAGCGGAGGGTTACGAATACCCAGCTGTGTTCCTGAGGTGGGATCTCTGCACCCCGCCACAGGCATAGCCAATAAAACTTGTCATGCTTTGTAAACAGCTTCTTTGTGCAACTTCTTAAACTCAGCTCTTAGCAGTCTGGGATTTGGCTGGCAAGAGAGAGGGAGAAACAAAAAAGGAAAGCTCACAAGGCAGGAAGAATAGAATATGGTATTGTAGTGGGTTCAGAATTGATGCTTAGCTCAATCAGTCAACTTAAGTCTCTCACGCCATACCTTTATTCCTGAGCACCCTTGCTGCAAAGGAATCAACATAAACAAGTCCTCAAAACACCTGCCCATAAACACAGTTCATAGAGGGCAATTCACAGTCCTGAGGTCTCTCCCAAGAAAGTGCTACCAGCTTTGTGCTACACTCTCAGCACTGCAATGTAGTCCTCCTTCTCTCTCCTGTGTGAGTTCACTCTCATGGTGCTGGTGCCTCCAGCCCTGGGTCTTTTACCAGACCCTGAGAATCCTTGGTTTGGTTCTGCTACAACTAGCCAAGCACCCCAGGAGCCTTTAACTTCCTATGGCTATCTAATCATCCTCTACATCTGGTCCAGCCCTCCAAGGCAGCCTGCAATCACTCCTGATTCCCTGCAGCTGGCTGTAGTCCCCACAAGCCTGCAGGCTCCTTCAGCCTGGACTGTGCGATCTGCTGCAAGCCTTTGCCAACCAGCCTGCTACAGGCATGATTCAGTTACATCTTAATTAAATGTAGTAGGGAGGCATGAACAATAATGACAAGAGATATGAAAAGCTTGCACAGCGACAAACACTGGAAGACTAGAACAGAGAGACTAGCCAGCAACATTAAAATTTATAATAGATATGGCTGTCATGAAGAAAAAAAATAAGAAACAGAATTACACGAATAGCCTTTCCCAAGAGTTTGAGATTTTTTTTTTTTACTTCTACTAAGTAACAGCCAACACCAAGTACCAAAATAGAAAATGTTGTCAACAAAATCAATGGATAAGAGCTAGAAACAATACTGTGCCTGTTTTACTTGTGTGTGGAGATGGTAGATATGGTGTGTGGAATCTGGATGGCTCAATTACTGAATTTTCACCTTTAGGTATTAGATTTAAATCTGATTCAGGTATATAAGTCCCAGTCTAATGACCACTGAAGTCAACAGGAGCCTGAGGACTTAATAGGCATTGGATCAGGCCCATGGTAAGCCAAACCTGTTTACATCTATAATGCTGAACGGTAATTTCTGACTTCTACTCTCAGTAACCTCAGAGCTAAAACAAAAAAGCAGAATTTGGTGCAGGGACTCCTATTTACTCCATCTGTTTGCTATCAGGGTGGACCTCCCCATTCCACAGCCTTGTAGGCCTTGCCATCCATTTTGCACATTAAGGTACCTTCCCATCTAGCTACATTCTTCTGATATGCCACCTCTCCCAGGGTGTTAGTGTCCCAAACACATGGAGTCCAAGACAATACCAGTCCTCTATGCATTTTCCCTGGTCTGTCCAGGCCTTCTCTCTTTCCTTTCAAAATAGCAGCTCCCAGGCTTTCCCCACAAAGTCTCAAAAAAGAACTCAAAAGTCAAATACAATATAATTTAAGACACTTCAGGTTAACAGCGTCTTATATTTCCCTTCATCCTCTGTTCTTCTACAAAGCGGTATTCCTGGAAACTTGCATCTACTTCCCAGACCAAATACCATAGAAACTAATATCAGTCTTATGGCTAGTCCCCTTTCCTACAGCCTGGAAGGTGATTAGCTCTATTAGGTATGAAATCAGGCAGAAAACAGAGTGCCACTTTAAAGCAGGGGTGGACAAGATACAACCTATGGACTGGATTCAGCCCACCAAAGGATTATGTCCAACCCATAATGGGTACCTCAGTGCTGCCCACCCCAGGCACAGAGGGCAGCCTGAGCTGTGGTGTGTGCAGCCACTCCCGCTTCCCCCCAGGCACACAGGGGGGCTGAGGCAGTGTGGCAGCTAGACTTGCTTCCTGGCAGCCCCAGCACAGCAGTGCCTTCCAGCTGCTGCCATTGCCACTGCCCAGCGAGTCTACCCAACACCCACTGCCAGGGGTGAGACCTGCATGGGCAGGACACATGGCCAAGCAGATGAGATGAGGCTGCAGGCAGGCAGGAAACTGTTGAGAAGCAGGAGAAGCTGGTTAAGCCAGGATCACAGGGCAGGATCTTTGGGAAGTGACAACGCGGGGCTAGGGCCAGGGCTGGGGTAAAGCCACATGGCTCTGTGATAGGTGCAGGTCCCACGGGCAGGGGCATGCGTGGAGCAGATTATGGCTCTTCCCCAGGCCCTGGGCTCCAACCCCATGCTGTCACTGCTCCAAATCCTGAACCCAGCCCCAGACACAGCTCCCTGCCCACCCAAGGCTGCATCCTGTCTGCCTGGCTGTGCACCCTAACCATGGGGGTCCCAGTCAGTTTCCATGGAGACCCCAGGATCACTAAGCAGTGACAGCACAGGACCAGGGCCTGGGAAAGAGCTGAAATATGCTCCCCACATGCCCCTGCCTGCAGAACCAGCCCCCATTACAGGGATGTGGGGGTAGTGGATCACAGCTCTGCCCCAGGCTCCAGCCCCATGCTGTCACCACCCCATGATCCCAGCCCTGCCCAGCCATCCCACTCCCAGATGCTGCTCTCTTCCCACCTGCAGCCCCATCCCAGCTGCCCAGCCAAGCACAGAGCAGAATCACTTAGGGAGTTTTGTGGAGCTGTTGCGCAGCAGGGCAGGGGGTGCTGACCTGGCCCACAACAGCTCACCAAAACTTTATGTGCCCCACAGGCTCAAATAATTGCCCACCCCTGCCTTGAAGACTGACCAGTTAGCTTCTGAATCAGTCTCTAAGGTGCCACCTTGCCATTCCTTCCAACTCTCTTAGGAACTGAGACACTTAACCAGATCTGTTTTACGCTCACCCCCCAAGAAAGCCACCCAAAGACATCCCAAGTTTTTCACTTCTACTAAGCTGAGTTCTCATACATAGCAAAAACCAGCTCTCCCCAGCTGTGTTTGATACTGAATTAAGCCTGACATACCCTTCAGGTGCAACAGGGTGGACTAATATAACATAGCACAACTGTACTTTATCTACCATGAGTTTTTACAGCCTTTTAACTGAATAGGACATCACTTCCTAAGCTGGCTTCCAGCCCTTACACAAGCCAAAGGAATGAATGGACTCTCACTATTTGAAGAGAGCCCTTGAGATGCATTATGGAATCAGGGTGGGAAAGTTTATATTTCAGTTGCCTGAGCCATACCTTGAATAGACAGGAGACTTCCCTATTTAGTGCTATCAGTCTGGCAACATTCAGAAACATCACTCTTTTAAAAGCCTCCTATTAGACAATGAAAATGGAGCAACAGCCAGCAGTGTAAGTGTACAGGTCTTCCCATTCAGCTCTCAATATCTGATTTGAAGAAGACCGCCCATTCCTGACAACACACATTCAGTTCTGTACAACTGCTAGGTAGCAACAAAATGGAGAGAGTCACAAAGACAGAAGCTAAAAAGTCCCTAGAATAATATAGTCAGATTAAGCACTGAGACATCAGACATTCGATCTGGAAATATTAATGCAGGAAAAAAGCAAAGGAGCACAGCCAGCTGTAGCGGACTAGCAGATAAAAGCAATTGTTTAGATTGGTTTGCCATATAAAGCTGCAAATTAAACTCTAAATTGCAACACTGGAGATGCAGAACTGGTTAACCTGCTGTGCACGATGAGAGCAAGGCAGCAGTACAGCAGAGGGGCCAGATGTCAGAAAAGCAGCTTGACAGAGCTGTATTATTGTACCCATTCACTTTCTTTATCGAAGCATGGCTGTGAATGGTTTCCTATGGTTACAGCAATGGTATCTATCTAGGAAGAAGCTAGTACCATAATCTCAGAAAATTCACGAGGTTTTCCTCAAATTCATTTTTACAGATATCAGTTAATAAAGTCACTGGCTAAAATTTGTGCCGTGTTTACATACTTGACACATACAAAGGTATAGAGGTCATGGAATCACACGATTCTACTGGAGAACAGAGAAATGAAAAACTGAATAGAGTCCTGCTAGTGTGCCTGGGATCCCAAATGAACAGAAATTTGGACTGGTCCAGAAAAGGAAGGGGGCTCTTCTAGTATTAAAGTATTAAGGTACTTGCAGACATGGACAAAACCAGGAAGTCACTTCACAGGGAGCTCTGTTTGCTCACAGAAAAGACCAAAAGCCACCCAGATCTACTGCTGTATTAGACACAACAAGGAAAAAAAGGAGCAAGAGAGCACCCTTGTAAGCAAACAAACAAATTAACTTAATAGATCATCAACACTTTCCACCCCAATATGTCTGAGCACTCCTTTCTTATGCTCCAACTCTCTGAGACATGACTTTCCACGGGCAGTCCTGTCTCCAAAAGGGAAACACCAAAAGAGCAGGTGGAGTATGAACACTGACTGTCCTAGATGGATCCTTGCCTTGTGCAGTAGATCCCATTAACTAAATCCTAGAAGTCCCGTTTCTTTCCTTCATCTCTTCATTCACCAGCTTGATTTTAATTTTCCTTCCACTCCCTATTATGTGCCCTCTTGTTTTGCAGCCTCAAAATGCTAAAACACATATCCCTGATGCCACTTTTCTATTTTGTCCTTTTGTTTCATGCATTTAAGACTTAAAGTTTTATTTCTGCCCCCTGTGTGTCCCTGCAAAGCCATCCAAGGTTTTCTTGGACAACCTCAACACCCCAGCCAGAGCTGCTGCTAGGCCTGCTGAGCACTGACAGCACTGTGCAAAGATGTTTATTTCTGTTGGGATTTTCCAGCGCCTAACTTGTCATCTGCTCCCTGATGTGCCCCCCTCTCAGGGAATCTCTACTTTTCAGCACTACATCTGGCAGACAATCCCCCTTAGTCACAGGACTACTCCGCCATCTCATGGAAAAGCATGCACTTAGCTAGGTTAGCTCTTGGAACAATGACTGAAATGTTAAGGACTCAGACAAAATTTCCTTTGATGCGAGTGGAAGTTTTGTTTGGGTTCCCGCAATCAGCACCAGTGCAGCAGCATGTCACAGAGAGCAGGGCACTCTGGGAATTATAGCACTTCAGAGTGGCAATGAAGTGCAATACTGCTAGGAGGAAATTTCGCCCCATATTTTTGCCATCAAAACTGGGAGGTTTTTAGCACACATGACATGGGCATCTCTAGCAAAAAAAAAAAAATGGGTGAATGGGATGAAATGAAGTGAATTCTCCTTTTCAGAAGCAGAGAAATCCAGTGCTACTGTAGAGAACTACAATTCCCAGAGCACCCTCCTGTGCCACCACAGCT
Source organism: Gavialis gangeticus (assembly GCF_001723915.1). Taxonomy (NCBI): domain Eukaryota; kingdom Metazoa; phylum Chordata; order Crocodylia; family Gavialidae; genus Gavialis; species Gavialis gangeticus. Next base: position 23,095,162 of record NW_017729032.1, on the reverse strand, counting down.
GTCTGCTGCTCCTGCACACTGAAGCCTCTGAAGCCAAAGGTAGATGGGAAAGGGAGAAGAAGGACTGCCCCAGGCATGTTCTTGGCCTGTCGCATCTCTGCCGGGACTTCCCTGTTGCACCCTTATGTGAAGAAACACAGCAAAATTTCAGTACCTCTTAGGACACAAAAGAAGTTGTGAAGGGAAGGTTAGGCCATTCTTCAGACACAGAGGAAAGCAGCAATGACCTTCTGAAATCTCTCATTAGGAAATATTTTCTCCACTACTTGAATTGTTTCTAATCACCACCCTCTTCAATTTTTCACTATCCTTTTTGTGGACACCAAAGCTGTATGCAGTTGCAGAGTAATGAAGGTTCATTTAATTAATCCTTAGCATGCTCTCTGAACCAGAGCCATACAATCTTCTCTAAAGCAGAATATAAATACCTTACTATCAAAGCACCTCACCGCCTTTTGTGTACTTATCCTCACAACAATCTTATGAGATACAAAAATACTATTAGCCTCATTTTGCACATGGCAAACTGGAACAAGGAATGAGGGCTAGGTTCAAATCAATTTTACAGGTGCCTAACTAGCACTTAGACAGAATATCAGCACCTAAGTCACAAAAAGGGCAGGCCAGGTTCTTTGAGTAGATGTGATATCTTCTATTAAATTGAGTAGTTGGACAAAAGTTCTTAGCAAGCTTTCGGACACAGTCACCCTTCAAAGGTCATCCTTTGAAGAGGACTTTGCCTGAAAGCTTGCCAAGTTATGAGGGACTGGTCTTATTTAATCTAGAGAAGAGAAGACTAAGAAGCGATTTAATAGCAGCCTTCAACTTCCTGATGCAAGGTTCAAAAGACGATGGAAAAGACTGTTCTCAGTGGTGGCAGATGACAGAACAAGAAGCAATGGGCTCAATATGCAGCAAGGGATGTTTAAGTTAGATATTAGGAAGAATTTTCTCACTAGGAGGGCAAAAAAAACCCACTGGAACAGGCTCCCCAGAGAGGTGGTGGAATCTCCATCCTTGGAGGTTTTCAAGACCAGGCTAGACAACGCTTTGGCTGGGATGATCTAGCTGGGGATGGTCCTGCTTTGAGCAGGGGTTTGGCCTAGACCTCCAGAGGTCCCTTCCAACACTAATTTTCTAAAATTCTATGATTCTATGATCCTAATATAAAAATAACAAACATGTCACCTTTACTGCTTCCCTGCAATATCTTGGCAATAATATAATACATACTGTATAAAACCAAAATACTTTAGCTGAAATGATGCAACATTTTTATATAATCTAAGCAGAAACTATAATTACATGCAAATATTTTTATTTGATAACACTTCCATTTTTTAATAGTTTTAAATCACTAGGCTTTCATTCAGAATGAGTGTTGGGGATGGTATTCCAGCAAATATCTGAATAAATAATCAAAACTAGCACTGAAATATGAATATTATTCAGGGCAATTTCCTTTGATTTTGACATAACCAATTTTGAAAGTCACAAAGTAGATCACAGTGGTGTGTCACTTGATTGCATCTAATACAAATCTAGATAAAAGCTTGTATCATTTTTAATATATCAACTTTACCTAGAATGTTGTTGGGCTGCTGACACATCAGTTAGATTGCAGTGATCAATAAACGCAAAAAAATATTGCTGAGATATTAGAATCTTCATAATTCTCATAGCCAATTTTTCATACAATACTTAATACCCACGTTTTATGTCTAAACTTGCCAGCCTCAAAATGTGATTCATATGATAATGAAATGTCAAATAAGTCTCAGACTAGAGATCCAGTTATTTAAAGTATCCAATTTCATTAGGAAGTCACTCCTTAAAGATATAAGAAACTATTAGAGACTCTACTTATCTTCTGTCAACATTCTAATAGGGATATATTTGTTTTACTAGAACTTAGCTTCCTCCTAATAAATCACACTTCAAGAGTACTAACATCTAATTACTGATTTACACTTATATGGTATATTATCCTGTAATGAAGATGAAGCTTATTAGAGCAGGCAATTCACTGCAAGTTCAAATGCTGGGGAATGGTAATTCTGGGATTCCTGGAAGCAGGCAATGGCCTTGGTTTGCTGCTGTTCACTAGATTGCCTCAATGATTCACAGCAATAAGAGGAGCCGGGTGAACTATTTGCAGCAAACAATTTATCTGGCTAATTTTCCTCCATTTTATGTTCATAGATTATCCAAGAACAGGCTTCTTATTTACATCAGCTTAAAGGCCTTCGCACATTGCCAAAAGACAGTAGCGGTACCTTACTGTAAATAAGGAGGGAGACTGGACTTGCCAGCTCACTTTTGTTTGTTCTAAACAAAAAAAGTTTTTCTAGAGAGTATGAGCTCAGCTATGAGAATCATTTTCTTCAAGAATTCTTTCTGAAGGTGCCCTAGGAGCTCAGTATTTGAATTTATTAAGCATGTTTGTGTGATGGGCAACAGATGGAGATCCCTGCAAAGTGAATTCTGGGCATGTCTACATGTGCTATTAATACACTGTAAGCTTACTGCACAGTAAATACTGTGCAATAAGCTTTTCCCAGCAAGGCGTCTACATGTGTGCTTGCCGGGAGCAAGCTCCAGACACCTCTCCCCCACAGCTGTCCCCCACAGGCAGGGGTGTGCTGTTGCCACAGGAAAAAAAGCAGCAGAACAAATTCATGCTGCTGCTTTTTGTTTCAGCACATGCCCCTGCACGTGGGGTTAGCACGTGGCAAAATACCCTGGGTGGAGTAGGGGAGGCTAGGGCCAGCACCTGGACTGGCACCAGCATCCTTCCCTGGGGTCCTGGACCTCCAGTGGCAGCAATCCTGGTGTGCAGAGCATGGCCAGCAGCCAGAGCATGGCTCTGGCCAGTCAGGCTCCAGTTCTGGGTGGTACATGCTGCTGCCACATGCAGTGCCCCAGTTTTTTCATGCACTTTTTTTTATACCAGGATTTTGTAGTATCTAAATTTGTCTCTGTACTCCAAACATGCATGCTGACAACCAAATCATATGGGCGAGGTATGTTTTGCATGCCTGGAAATCCTTTGAGGGACTGCAGAACTCATATGTGTACTTGTGTGAACATGGCTGATGTGAACAACTTGCTCCGGAGAGGAGCAGTTCAGTGCAGAGCTACTCCAGCCCTGCTGTGCCTGCCTATAGCAGCCAGGGGTGCCAGCCCCAGGCTTGCAGGAAACACCCAAGTCAGAACCTGGTCACTGGGGGGGTAGGGGGAAGCTGTTCTGCCTCTGGGCAGCTGTCTCCCAGCCCTGCACCCCAATTGGCAGATCACAGCATAAAGCAGGGAGAATGTCCCCTCCCCTGGCTGCTGCTTCCCCAACCCCATGCCCAGGGAAGGGAACATTTTCCCAGCCCCATACCCCAATCTGCTGAACCATCTTCCCAGGAGAAGGAACAGTTTCTCCAGCCCCTGCTGTCTGACCTGACCAAGATAAATTTGCTCCCAGTCTGTAGTCTATTTGTGGACTACAGTGCAGTAGTTTCTGTGTGGTTACTCTACTACCTGTATTTATAGGTAATAGGCAACTTGCAGTAGACTAATCAACTGCACAGTTAATGGTGCGCATGTGTAGACAGTGATACTTTACTGCACAACAGATTAGTCTACTATGCAGTAAAGCTTCTCATGTAGACACCCCCTCTTTGTCCTACATAGGAATAGCAATAGTATCTGTGGGGCAACCACCTCACCAATGTACCTTGCTCATGTTTTAAGACTGATAAAGACAGAAACTCTCCAAATGTTAGTAATGTTTGTGGTTGTTTTTACAATAGCTGGCACTGGTTGGCCAGGAACAGAGCTGGAGTAATCCAATTCCTTTCATGTTATATTCCATTTAGTAGCAATTTCTAGTTGCTACTGTCCTTGTCTGGACTTAGTCAGCAACCCAGACACAGAGGCAACCTAGAGGTTCCTTAAAGTACTTCAAGCTGAGAACCTAAAAAAGACAACCAAAGTCACTTGTCACTTCAGAAATTTAGACCCAGAGATCCTTACTTACAACTAGATAGAAATGGCATTGACTAGACAAAGGGCCCTGACTTTTTGTAACATCCCCCGCTTTAAAAAAAAAAAAAAGTACCGTTCTAACAGTAAAGAAATTCAAAACTCTAGAATTTCTGGTTCAGAGATACCTTTTATTAGACCAACTTAAAAAAAAAAAAAAAATCACAGAAAAATATATCTTTTTCTGCAAGCTGTGGGCACACATGCCCTTCCTCAGGATCAGGGAAATTAAAGAAAGTAAAAAGTCCCTGTGGCAGGGCACTGGTTGAGCCTACCACTTTAAGGGCCTGGAGCTGGCAGCCGCCAAGGTGCCTGATGAAGGCAGCCATTTTGGAACTGTGGATGCCCATATAAACAGGGCAGTTCTGCTGCTGGAGGTCAGGCAACAACATCTCCTGGCTGGAGGGCTGCTAGTATCATCTGGAGGTAAGGGAGGAGCTGTAGGGGATGGTCAGGAGGCTCCTGGTCCTGTGCATGACCTAAAACTGCACCCTGCCAGGAGTGGGTGGCCTGGTGGGGCTCTCAGTGGCACAGGAGCCCCCAGGAAATGCCAGGCCAGTTACCACCCTGGTGAAAGGTGGGTCAGGGTGCCTTAACCCCTAGCCTCCACAACAAGGTGGGTTACCCCTTTGTTTGGAGGGCCCAGAGGGTGGACCCTTGGAGAGAGAAAAAAGGGCCATAGGCTCAATGCCTGTCTGAACTTCCCCTGACTCGTCCATGCTGGAGCCAGGACTGGAAGGGTTGAAGGACCAGTGGGCCCACTGTGAGGGATGCTCAAGAGCTGAGGGCCTGGGGTTCTGACTAGCCTGGAGGTGCGCCAGGGCTAGTGAGCCCAAGGTCCCAGTGGGGGGATCACACCCAAAGAGGAAACAGTTCAGGGAGCTATGTTGCCCTGTATGAAGGCAGATGAAACTGCCTGATGAGAAGAATCCAGGTGGTGTTCAGTTAGGAGGATTCTGGGGCCCTGAGTGGGAGCCAGTGATTTGTGATAACACCTAGATGCCATCTGTGAGGCTTGGGCTGCGGTGTAGGGGAGGAATAGAGCCACAGATAGCACCCCCTGGCATTGGGGCAGGAAATGGGCAGCCTCCCGCTTAATTACATCTTTAAATAATTAGTTAACAACAAGGCATGGCAGGCAAGAACATGGGTGGTTAACCCAGAAACAGGTGGGCAGGCCACAGTGAGACTGGCCCCGAGCAGGCCCCCTGTTACAGTCCCCATAGGTAGAAAATGGTATCAGCAGCCTGGTGATAGTACTATCTGGTGGAAAGCTGGTACCATCAGCAAGCCGATAAATTACTCAGGCTCAAGCCCAGTTAGTAGTCTCAGACTATTTTGGGAGAGTCACTCTCCTTCCTGTCTTGTCTGTCCCTGTTTGGCCAAAAAAGTCATCTGTGCCTGGACTCCACACAGAGCATGCAGGTCCTTTTCCACTCTCGTACAGTCGGGAGATATCAGGCCTCTTCTCTAGCCCCTGCATCTAGCTGTAAGTCCTGCCTCTTCTCAGCCCTTCATGGCTAGGTTCTCCTCCCCTTGACCACTGTTCATGGGGCTTTTACTGCCAAACCAGTGGGGTTAACCTAGCCAGACCTTAATTCTGAATGTCAACAATTAATGAACTCACAGTCAGTATGAGGCCCTGGATTCCCACTTCCTGGAACAAATACACAATTGGAGCTCACATCATTCCCATGGGGCAGGCAACATCCGTCTGGGCTTCACATGACATTTCACTCCCTCCTCTTCATTGAGGTTTGGGTCCCCTGGACAAGAGGCTCCTCCAAGCCTCTACTCAGGCAAGCAGGCTCTCCCCTGCTCACTTCAGCCCTGCCGAGCCAAGTTTCATTTGGGCTCCACACTCCTGCAACCACAGTCTTGGGTCTCTCTCTTTCCTCTTCTGCGTGCTTTTATGACATTAGCCCCTGCATGCCCACCAGTCAGCAGCTGGCATGAACTGGTGAAGCGGGGTGGATACAGTGCCTGAGGCTCTCCAGCCCATGCTACCGCTGACCCTGCAAGTGAGTCCCAGGCCCCAGGAGATTTTGCTGGCATTCCAACACTGGCCTGGGGCGGGGGGGGGGGGGCCCGCCG
>NW_017729032.1:23073918-23088861 GCF_001723915.1 Gavialis gangeticus | reverse complement strand
ACCCCAGTCTTATGGGCTATGCGTGCCTCCTACCTCCCCTTTAGCACGCCCCAAGCCTTGCAGCTGTCCCAGACGTTCTTATGTCTATGAGACCTCGGATGGTCCCTCACCCTCTCCGGGCTCGTCCTGCCCTCTCTGGGCCGTGTCTCACACACCCTGCCCTCTCTGGGCTCGTACCTGCGCGATTGCCCTTCTTCGGACTATTAATGGTGCCAGCCCTGTCCCGGGCCTTCACCGGCTCCCGCGCCCTACTTCGGCTTCACACTGGCCCCTGCCCTTCTCAGGGCTCCCTGGTGTACGCGCCCTTCTATGGGCGCTACTCGCGCCCGCGGCTCTCGCTGAGCCTGTCCCGCGCTACTCGCGCCCGCGGCTCTCGCTGAGCCTGTGCACCAGCCCTGGTCTCAGGCCTTCACTGGCGCCGGGGCTCAGGTGGCCTATAACCATGCCTGGCCCCCTGACCCCTCACCAGGGTCCTATGCCCTCACTGGGCTATCACCCTCTCCGGGCTGGGGTCCCAACCCCCCAAACGCGGCACCTCCAACGCCCAAACCGCTGTGCCTTCAGGCACTGCTTGCCGTGCCCTTGCTGGGCACCCAGGAAACCCCCACTCCACTGGGGAGCTCCCAATGAGGACACCACCTCCCACCGGCACCAACCAGCCGTGCCTCCCCGGCACTGCTCAGTGCCCAAACAGGGCACCCAGGAAACCCCCCCAGACTATTGGGGATCTCCTGTGAGGCCTCCTCACACCCCTACAGCCTCACCCAGCCCTCTGGTATTTACATCAAACCCAACCATGAGCCAACTGGCTATAACATAAATTAAGCCTCCTGGCTCTAACACAACTCCCCGCCAACCCAGCTGCAACCCAAATGAGCCTACCGGCTATAACTCCCCGCCGCGCACTCTCCTTCAGGCCTCCCTGTCAGAAGCCTCTCCTTCCCAGGCCATTCTGCAGGCCCTCACACCATGCTCAGCTCTATAACAGAGCTGTTGCTTCTCAGGCTGTTGGCTGGTAACTGCCCTGCTCTGTTCCAGCTGCCAGAGGGGGACTGGCTCTGGCCTCAGCCTTCTCTGTTTATGAAGACCAAGCCCTGCCCCCTGGCGGTCAGCTGACCCAGTCTGTTGCCCAAGCAACCTGCAGCTGCGCTGCCCTGCTGATTGGCAGCTAATCCTGCATCGCCCCTGCTAGTAGCGAGCACCCTCGTGCTCCGCTACATACCACACTACTGCTTTCCTTGTGTCTGGTGGAGTGATTCCAGTGGGCAAGTGGAAACTATAGATATTCATTAGTTTAAGGCATTTAGTAATGAGCCTGCAACTTTTGTTCAGCAGCATTTAGCTTCTTTGCATGTGACAATCTCTCCCAAGCCAGGCATGCATATTCAGGTTCCAAATAACAAAGTGCATGAGCAGCAGTTTGTTAGTAGTATCACCTCAACATAGCAGTAGTGAAATCACTAGAATAACAGCACAGCGCTGGTGACTGATTCAAGCCACATCTCCCACATCTCTTCTTCTAGTATATAGGCAAGCTTCTCCATAGCAAAGTTAGGCCCATCTTTGGGGGTTATTTCTCTGGTTCCATTTTTATCCAAGAAAGTATATTGCAAAAGAACACCTTGCATCAACTATAGCAGGCAACTACTAGAAATTGGGATTCAGAATAAAACAAGTGCTTTGACAAAAATATAAGGTCAATGGCAAATACAGAAAAGTATGAGGGAAAGAAGGAGATTGTGACATGAATATCATATGTATAAATGTTGAACCAAGAAGTAACAGGGCAGTTATAAAAACTGAAATAGGGAAAAAACCCTTGCAACAAAAGAAACTCCAGGTTTTGAATGGGCATAACAGCATGCAAAACTTGTATGTTTCTGGCATTAACAGTGACGATTTATACAACACTAGAAAAAAATATATGATGCAAAGGAATTTAAGAAATGACTGTCCTTTATAGAAGATATATAAGGACTCAAGCGAGATTCAGCAGAAAGAACAGTAACTTTAATAATGTCAGTGTGTAGTGAAAAGTGGTGCATATACCATAGCTGAAAGTGCAGATATTCCTGGAATGGAAGATGACATTTAGCTGGGTCTCAATAGCAATGGTGGATACCACGCAAGGTAATGAACAGGAGATAAACGAATCTAGATCATGAGTCGGCAACATTATTGGGCAGAGACAAAAGACCCTCAACATCTATATGTAAGATATCGGCGTGCCATGGGCAGATGGCAAGGGAGTCACAAGGGGTCTAATCCTTCTTATGGCAGTGCAGTCCTGTCCCCTTTCCTGCCATCAACCCCAAGAGCACATGCGCACCCACTGCCAGAAACAAGCCAGTCCAAGCATCTATGGACCCTGGTGCAGTCACTTGCAGCCTCCCAACTGCTTGCCACAGCCAGCCCAGGCTCTGGGCAAGCCCCCACCACCCGCCATGGAGCCCAGGCTGCTTGCAGCAAGTGGCTCTAGCCTGGTTTGTTGCTGGCGGCAGGTGCATGCATGCCACAGGGTGGGTGGCAGGGAAGGGGCTGGGGCTGCACGGCCACAAGAAGTATCAGGCTCATGCTGCTCCTCTGCCATCTGCCCCAAAGGCTGACATGCCAAGCAAAACATCTTTACATGCCACATTCTGGCACATGTGCCAGAGGTTGCCAACCCCTGCTTTAGATATACTTGGTTCAATGCCCTCCCTCAAAAGCATCCACTCCTGCCACTGTCAGACTCAGAATGGCACTTGTTATGTTCCTAACAATGCTCTTTTAAAAGAATATCTAGGGCAGTGGTGCTCAACCTCTTGAGCTGGATAAGTGGTACAGACTCCATGCTGCCAGCTGGATCAGGCTCCATACCACAGTATCAGGGTCCCTCCCTGGAGCCTGTGTGCCTGGATTGAACAGACTGCTGCTGCCTTGGCCTTGGCACATGCTCCCCAAATATGGACTGCTGCCACAGCAGTAGCACAGGCTGCCATTCTGGTGCCCCCTCTCAACTGGTGTTTTGACGAGCTGGTCTTCCACTTGACAACCCCTGGTTACACCACTGGAAAAGTCAACCTCTTGTCCTCTGCTTCCCACAAAAGACCCTCGTTTGATTTCCACACTGTATCTGTCCATGCCTTGCCCCAGGAAAGCATGAGGATTATTGAGGTTACTTTGTATTGCTCTGCAGTGATATCTGTAGCTACAGATGGAGTGGAACTGATGGGCTTGGGATGGAGTCCCATTCAGCATTTCACTGGCAAGCAGGACTGCATTGAAGTGATGTCGCATGGAACATAGCAGATACATTGCTGATGGTACTGTACCATACTGTCAGTACACTGTACACTTCTGTGATTTCCTATATCTTGGCATCAACCCCTTATATTTATATAGCATTTTCCCCCCAAGGACCGCAAGGCATTTCAGGCATGTAAACCGATATATCACTGTAAGTTCTAACATAAGGGATCCTGTTCCTACATTATATATTATAAGCAGCGCCTACCAGATAAGCATGTACTGTACAACATGCTTGGTTTCCACAAAACATATCCCATTAGGCTAGTTTACTTTTTAGCCATGTTCTTCCAAAGAGATGAATTTTCAGAACAAAGCCCAGAATTTTAGCCAACCAAGTTCTCTCAGTATGACCTGGAACTTGGTGCTTAGTGGGACTCAGGTGGTTAAAAATCCTACACAGATTTTGGAAAATTTATGCTTGAAATTATTGCCTGTAAAATGCCCAAATTATCTTCCTGTGTACTAAAACCTACTGAAGCATGCATATTGCAGTACCTTCTGTGCAGCTAGAATCACAACCCCCTAGACTTCAACCAGAACAATGACCACATAAAAATGCTGTATCTTATTTTAGCAGAACAGAGAATACAGTCATCAAAGAATGAATTGGATATTCTTCTGCATCATGTGTTAACTTTTAATGATGACAATTATGATGAAAAAGAAAGAAGACTGCTTGCTTTTCACATCAAGGTGGAGTTCGCATTGTGGGTGCTCGGAGGAGTTACCTATTTATTTGGGAGGTGACCTTTAAGATAGAAGTAGCATGAGGATGTGATTGTGTCATTCTTCTAGAGTCACTTAATATATCTTAAGGCATAGCTCCCTGAGGGAAAGGGGTTTGTCATCCGCACCATAGGAAAGATATTATTGATCTTACTTTCCAATTAGTCCAATCTGATAGCATTTTCCACCTTCTTACTAACTTGACTGTCTTTCTTCTGAATTCATCGTGCCCAGTCCAATTAGGTCACAGAAGAAATGACACGGCAAAGTACAAAAATAGTCAATATTTCCACTACAAAGCTTGAGCATTGCTCTTTCTCACCCCAATTAAACCAAAGCACCATAGACATCTCATTGCCTTGTACTTTCATATTCACAGGTCTTTTTCCTGCAAGGGCAATGGCTCCCCTGAGATAGCAGAATGACTGGCCACCCATGTTTTTACTGTTCCCATGGCTTGAGAGTTGGTGACACAGAGACAAAAAAAAAAAATCGAGCAAGCCTTGATTATTGCACCTTGTTCAAACTACTAGGTGTATGGATCAAAGAAGATAATCATGCAGAATGTAACACCGTTTGTTCACAAGTAACATAAACACCATGTATGTGGCACAGTCTGATCCGCAGCACTCCATCTGCCAGCCGCAAGGAGAAAAAGGGAAAGCAATTAAGAATAATAATCGGGGCTGGAAGTGTTGCATGATTCATGATGGGCAAAGAAAGAACAAGATATATCAAATGATAATGTGTTTACTTAAAACAAAATAGAAGCACGGCTTCTTTAGTCTTGCATTTTTAATGTAGTAGATTTTTTTCCCAACTGCCTGAAACTTTATATCAAGGCAGTTGTGGCTCATTTTGATTCTCTACACTCTTCCTCAAGCAATTGGAGGAAATAAGCATCCTATCACTCAGTCTACTTTAGGGATACGTTTATGGATTATTTTAGCCACATTGTTTTAATAGCTGAGTAACAGCAGTTGAATTAATTTTGTAGTGATCTTCATGTTTCCATTGAATATGGTGATTTCAATCATTCCTATTGGATTTCCCATAAAAAAATACATTTTCTAGAGATTTTCAGGGCCACCCTATAGATATAGGCAATTGTCAGTCCTCTAGATCATGGTGTACATATAAGAGATCTAGTCAGGTCCCTGATGAATCTGCTTGTGACTGACACGCCCAGTTTGAGAGTAACCTAGCTTGTTACAAGTTTCACAGAACCATGTGTTGTCTGAGTTGGAGTTCAAGTTTACAGCATGCTGCTTCCTTATAGAATACAACTGGGAAGTGGATCCTTGCCGCAAAATTCTCTGAGTGTTACACAGCTGTCTGGAACTTGATAGACAACAAAATCCTTTCTATATATTGGAGAAATGTCTGTAGAGAATGTTAGCTTCTCCCTGGGAACCCACTTCTCTGAAACCCAGAGTTTTAATGGTATTTAGGATATGTGTACACTATGCCAGCAGGGGCACTCTAGAGCGGGCCCTGACCACCTACTCCCACCTTCATGCTCCAAACCTGGAATATGCCGGTGATATCATGCCAGGGATCTTCCCTACCTGACACTTGTAAGCACACTGAAGGCCAAGGTCTTGAGAGTGGCCACTGGGGGGACACCTTAGAGCAGGGGTGGGCAAAATACGGCCCACGAGGCCATTCTACTCAGGCTGTGGGGCCCCTAACACTGTAGAAAAATAATATTTCTCTGCCCTTGGTTCCTGTCAAAAATGACAGGAACCAAGGGCATTAGGACCCAGGGGAAGCCCAGCAGGCTCCAACAACAGCTGGGGCTTCTGGCCCAGGAGCATGTGGCTGCCCCGCACTGGAACCAGAAGTAAGTGTGGGGGAGAAGGGTGGGAGGGACCCCAGGCAGAGAAGGAGTGAGGGGGGGGAAGTGGCCCTTCCCCGCCCCATGGCTGCTGCCCCATGCTGCAGCTGCTCGCAGCCCACGTGGGGCTGCCTGTGCCTGCTCCAGACAGCCCCATGGGCTGCAAGCGGCTGCAGCAGGGAGCACTGGTCATGGGGCAGGGGAGGGGCCGCTTTTCCCCCTGCGCTCATCTTTTCCCTGGGCTCCTTCCCTGCTCAGAGAAAAGTGGCCCCTTGCCCACCCCATGGCTGGCGCTCCCTGCTGCAGGTGCTTGCAGGCCACACAGGGCTGTCTGGAGCAAGCACAGGCAGCCCCACGTGGGCAGCAGGGCCAGGTTACAAGCTGGTGCTGAGTGCAGGGAAGAGTGGCCCCTTGCTTACTGTGTAGCTGGTGCTTCGGTCTGCCGCCGCTTGCAGCCCACATGGGGCTACTTGTTCCTGCTCCAGACAGCCCTGCATGGGCTGCTAGTGGCTGCAGCAGGGAGCGCCAGCCATGGGGTGGGCAAGGGGCCGCTTTTCCCCACTCTCAGCACCAGCTTCTTCCCTGCTGGCAAGCAGGGGGTTGGGGCTATGTGCTGCCCCCCACCTGTACTGCAGGGCTAGGGGGCACTGGCTGTGAGTGGGTGGGGAGCCAGTGGGAGCATGGGGCCTGCAGCGGTGCCCCGGGGCCAGAGCTGGTGGCCCTCAGAGCAGGGCAGCAGGGGTATAGGGTCCCAGCTGGCAGGGGCTCTAAGAGCCAGGCCAGCATCCCCCGCTCCCTGCTGGTGCAGCCCAGCCTGGCTCCAGAGACCCCTGCCAGCCTGCGCTCCGCTCTGGGTCCCACTGGTGCTGGCCCTAGGACATTGGTCCCAAGGCATTGTGACATTAGCCCCACAATGGTGACCAGGGGGCAGGTCACCTGTCAAGGGGCAGGACTACCCATGCCGCCATCAACAGCCTGCCAAAACTGGGTAGGTGGCCTTCCACCTGAAATAGTTGCCTGCCCCTGCTTTAGAGCAGTGGGAGCCAACTTTCTTGGCAGGAGTGTCGCATATTAGCTCCACACCCTCCTAAAGTGCCCAGTCCCCCTCCTCAACCTGATCTGCTGCTCTTTCTGCTTCATGGCCTGCCTGCCACTGTGCTGCCTGCCCTTTCCCTGATTTGCAACATGCCACACAGAGAGCCTGCCCAAGCCACTTGGGGCACCTATGAGACAGGTTAGGGTTCAAGACCTCCCTGCTAGGACATGCTGCCACTGCAACACAGACATAGCCTTAGTATCCTAAGGATACAGATAGGTAGCTGATAGGATTTTACCTTCCTATAAGAGTCCTAAATGCCAGTGAGAGCTGCAGTCTATTGTCAAAATGCATTTGAAAATTTACCTCAGGGAACCATTGTTTTCTTTTCTGTGTACAAGAGGGACAGCAGCCATCTAACACTATGCAGTGTATCTCATTTACTACCACCTGCCAAGTTATGCTGGCGTCTTACTGTGCCAGCTATTTAGGAGACAAAAGGAAGAGCCAAAGCATGGCTTCTCCACACACCTGTAGCCTCCCGGTAGGTTCAGGCAAAGCATTGTTTCACGACAGTCTCTTATAGCCTGCACTTTGTCAGGGAGCCAGTGGAAATTCACTCAATTTGAGGAACCAGAAGAGACATGACTACACATAAAAATAGACTCAGATATGTCCACAGTTAAACAATGAGAGGCTGCTGTTTTAATATAACAACTCTCTACTAGTTTGCTAGTATTTTTAACATATGGAAGGACATTGCCCAATGTAATCCAATTCTTCTTAAAATAAATGGAAAGACTTGACTATACTTGGACCAGTCTCACTGGAATAGCAGTTCATAGATAGATTTCATAGATTTTAGGGTCAGAAGGGACCTACTAGATCATTGTGTCTGACCCCCTGCCCTGGGCAGGAAAGAGTGTTGGGGTCAGATGACCCCAGCCAGGTGCTTGTCCAATCTCCTCTTAAATACCTCCAAGGAAGAGGACAACACCACCTCCCTTGGAAGCGTATTCCATATTTTGACAGCCCTCACTGTAAAGAATTTTTTCCTGATGTCCAATCTAAATTTGCTCTCCTTCAGTTTGTGGCCATTGTTTCTAGTTACCCCAATGGGTGCCCTGGTACACATTGTATCCCCTATTTCCTGCTGTCCCCCTCGATGGGTTTGTAGACAGCCACAAGATCACCTCTAAGTCTTCTCTGGCAGAGGCTGAAGAGGTTCAGGTCCCTCATTTGGTCCTCATAGGGTTTTTTCTGTAGGTCTTTAACCAGATGGGTGGCCCTCCTCTGAACCCTTTCCAAGTTATCTACATCCCTCTTGAAGTGCAGTGCCCAAAACTGGACACAGTACTCCAGCTGTGGCCTAACCAGTGCCACATAGAGGGGAAGTACCACTTCCTTAGATCTGCTGGTGATGCACCCAACTTATGCAAGAAAGAGTGCAGTTAGCTTTACTTATTACATCATCACATTGGTGACTCATGTTCATTTTGGAGTTGACTATGACTCTGAGATCCCTTTCCATAAAAAGTTCAAGAAGACTCTGATGAGCCTCAGCTGTCCAAACAGCTGTAAGGCAAACCATTCATTCTACAGTAATATGAAGCAACTCAGAAGTTGTTTTAGCTATGACAAAGGATGGTTCTAACCCAAGCCAACTCCAAAACTGGGAGAATGTAAAATAATCCAGATTCACTTGCAAATATTAACTATATGTAATATCAGCCATTATAAGAAACGGACTAGAGTTTTAGACCTTCCCAAATGTAGGGTCAGGGTCCTAGTAATTACTAAGAATTTTGGAACAAGATTGTATTGTTAAAAATTACACACATAATGTTTTGTTTGTCCACTTTAGAGACACATTTTGTACAAGCAAAAGCTTTGTCCAGGACATCTACATATGACATCTGTATGTGCAAAGTATAATTTCTAGCTTTAAGTAGGGGAATGTTAATATGTACTAAACGAAAGGACATCATTTTCAAAAGAGGCTTTTCAAAAGTGAATCTGTTTAAGAGATTTGTTTCACACCTGTCTCTATAGTGACAGTTAACCCTGGGCTACCTTTTGAAATCACCAGAATAGGAGCTTTAGAAGAGTCAATGCTATTTACAGAAGGTCCGCATTGCACCTTTGGCAACAGAATAAGAACTACAAGCACTTGAAGTCCTCTATGATTAACAGCTGAAGTATAACATTAGACAGGTGAAACCAGCTGGCACACTACATTACATTAAATGTTTGGTAATAGAAAGAAAAACAGTCATATTTGGAGGAAAGGCCAAGGGTAAGCAGGGAATAAGCAGTGTAGTGAGTGTATATGTATATGCATGTTTACTGAAGATGTTCGAAGCCATTTAGGAATGCTGTCATGATGACTGGTTTTGTACAATTCAGGGGACACACTGGATATACTGAGTGTTCAATTCAAGTTTTCAGACTATCACATGCATTTGACTCCTGAATGGTTTAATTTTCACTGGGAAGAAAAATGAATGGATACAGACACAAGACATTCTTTCCTTCTTTTTCTGTTACAGTGAACCCATCAGGAACCATGGCAAAACCACCAGCAAAACAGCACTCATACCACTCAGCTACAGAGATCCATGAAAAATTACCTCCATTTTCATGGTCTCCAGTACACATTCATTTGCTCCTTCCAGTCACTATTTCTAACTCCTTTGCTGATGAACTAACTGAGGGATCAGCAACATATGGCCTGTGTGGTGGATCCAACCTATGGAGCTTGCAACCTGGCCATGCTGTTGCCATTTCTCCCTGCCATCCAGCCATGTACAATGGCAAAGCTCTCACCCTTGGCTGTTTGCACAATGTAGCTGCATGGCCAGGCAGCTGGGGTTTTTTTGCCCGAGTCAAGTGGCCAGGCAGCCAGAAGAAGTGATGGAAGCAGCAGCCAGGTCAGAAGCACTAACCCATCTTAGCCCTGAACTGGGTTGATCTGGCCCACCACTGAAAAACCTTGCTGACTTCTACACTAACCTCTTCTCTGAAATACATTAAAGGATGCCGTGTGTTAAATAGGTCGCTCAAGGTCTCGCAACCAGTCCAAACCACTGTGCAGCTGGACCTGCCTCATCTTAGAGTCTTTAGTCAGACCATAAGGTAGCCACTCCAACTCACCACGTATCAAGGGGAGCACTTACTTTAAAACAATAAGCCTGGCAATACATGAGCACACTGAACCACACTGCTGTAAATCTGGAAAAATCTGGTTAAGGCACAGGACTAGGACTCATGAGATCTACCCCTGGACTCAATTGCTTGAATGCATGACTGTGAACTAGTTGTCTGCCTCAGATACTTAAATTTTAATCCCTACAGAGCAGGTAGTTTCATTTATTACAAACTGTATGGTACTTAATAAAATGATGCCCCTGTGTCTGTGGAATCCTTTATATGATATTGGAATGTGACTTAATGAAAATAGAGTAATTCTGGATTGATGCCAGTGTGCAGTGGCTGAAAGCAAAATTTGCTGTCCAGGTTGGGTTCTGTATGATCCCATTTCATTCCAAAGACATTTTTATTTCATTTTTTAAAATGTCTTTGCTTGTCTTCTGCAGACTTACTTTTTAATAGATTGCAGGGCTATACAAGTGGCTCTACACCTACAAGCCTCCTTTAGCAGAGAATATCTGGAATTCTGTCCTATAGACAGTTACCTAAATGATAGTTTCAGATAGCAGGGATTTCTTATGCCACTATCAGGCTGTTTTTCAGCAGCAGCTTTCACAGTGCTGTCAGATTAGAGTCCTCCTCATTAACTGTCAGCCACTATCTGTTCTTCAGTGGGGGAGAATAGAAGTGGGGATAGTAATCCTTATATATAGCAGATGGCCTGTAGGAGAGAAATGTCACTTAATGACATTTGTACAACAGATAATACCACCTGAAATAAAGGGCAGGAGGGGAGAGCGGTTTAATTTTTCCTGAACTGCTTGAAGAAATGTTTGCTTCCGTTCTTTCTTAAATTGGCTTTGCAATGTAACTTCAAGGCTTTATCTGAGAGATTGCTCATAGATCACTAGGAGGGATAAGAGACCCCTTACAATGCTGTGTGCAATGGAATAGCTCCCTTCTCTATTTATGACTGACAGCAACATCCTATCATCCTTAGGCACTGGACAAATGAAAAGGCAATTCTCCTCCTATTGTTTTCCTTTTGATTACTGAGCACAGGTTGCTTTTTCACTGCATCAGACTATACTGTTATTGGATGCCAGCTGCTTCTTCCATGTGAAGGAAAAACTTTTCTTAGTATTTCTTTTTTCAAGGATATTTTTCTTTAAGAAGGAAGTTTTGAGCCCTGGCTTACAGCCTTGACCCATGTATATAGTCCTTTAACTTCAGTGGATTTTATTTAAGAAAAAGTAGCAGTTGCAAGATATGTCTCATAATATAAAAAATATCTGGTAGTAAGACGTTGAGCTGTGCCTCCATATTGACAGCAGCCTGTCTGCGGCCACCCTGTGGGTATTGGAATCTCAGTTGTCCTTGTGCTGTGGCCTTTTCCACCCATCCACACTGGAGCTAGAATCAGCCTCATTAGAAGGCATCCTCATGGCTGTTTTCTAAAGTGCCTGTGAAGTATCTGACTTTGACCCAGAGAAAGGGAGAGAAACAATGGGAAGGAGGCATGAATTTTAGTTCCATCTCTGCACACGTGCATAATACAGGGCAGGCCAAGTAGAAAGGCCCTGAAACATCTTGAGATGGGGTGTGGTGTTTACCAAGTATGCTCTGTAGCTGTTCCTGAAGCTCTATTGAATATTTTTATTGTTGCCAAGATGCCTAGCAAGCCTATGCTGTTGCAACAGCATCCTCTAGCTAGCACAATTCCAGGCACCTTTTCCCACTCACACACTCCCAACTTGTAAATATGCTGGTGAGGCTGCTTAAGGGTAGCATTGCCAGGTCTTAAATATGAAATTATCGTATTGAAAGCTCAAATTATCAAATTTATGAAAAACTATCCTACACTGCAAAAACAAGTATGCAAATAAGTATGCAAATAAGCCTTATTATTTATTTTATATTGCCCACTATAAATCTCCACTGAGTGAGTAATAACTGAGTCGAAGTTTAAGTGTTTCTTTATTTCAAGGCAAACAGTAATAAGAAAGTGCTGGCAGTGAACCTGAACGTCAGTTAAGATTCCCTGAGAGTGACTTGGGTTTTGTATGTGCTGGATCCATGAACTGCCTCAAAAATTATCATGCATTTTGAACACTTTTAGGTAGAGATGCACCAATACATTGGTCCAATATCAGATAGGCACTGATATAAAGAAAATTGACCATATCGGAAATCGGCTTTTTTGTGGCCAATAATATGGCCGATAAATGCCCTGTGCATGTGCACAACCACAGCACAGCATGTAGGTGGCGAGGAACACAGCCCCGCAGCATGGAGAGCTGCATCCAGCTGGTAAGGCTGTTGTGATGGAAGGGGAGGAGAGAGGGAAGGGGCATGGGGGAGGCAGATCGAGGCCCCCACAGTGAGGGAGGGAATGGGGCGGGGGCTGCGCAGGCACTGCCCAGCCAGGGCAGGGCGGTATGCAGTACGGAGCCATGGCTCATCCATGGGGTGCAGGGGTGTGCAGCGGAGGAGTCAGCTGCCGCTGCTGTGCACAACCCAGGAGGTCATGGGGGGCATGAGGGGTTTTAAATCATGAGGGGTTTTAATTCATGACCAGGAGGTCATGGGGGGTTTTAAATCATTCGCTGTGTTTTTAGCGTGCTTCAAATGTTTATTTTCCCAAGCAACTGCCAAGTATGTTCTCTTTGCAAATTGATTTTAACCCATTAACATCTACTTACCAGGTTTTTACAAACAGCAGTCTTGAAATTAAATTCTGTAATAACGGTAATTTCTGAAAAATTCTGAAAAGACCAAACTCTTATGCCTGCTTCAACAAAGAGTTAAGCTAAGATTTAGGAAGAAAGGAAGTGTGATATTTATACATGTCACTTCATCATTCTCCTTCCCCGTTACATATGTACTTACGAAATCACCACTATTATATACAAGCCTTCTAGGGCCTTTATAAGCTGCTTCAACTTTTGTACCCAACATAAAGGTGTAGGAGTGAGGATCTTTTTTAATATGCTACTATATAGATGCTAAAGCTTTGGTTCTGTTATTAAGAATATTAAGGATATTACCAGAATATTATGTGTTCTGGTAATGTAACTAGGCTTTAAAAGGATCCTAAACATAATTTATATCCATTCCAAGTTCCATTTACAGTTCCAGTGTAAAATAAAGGGGTTTTAATTCAAATTAGAATCAGTACTTGTGTTTTCCATGCTCCATCATCAACTACAAGTAAAGCTCATTTTGGAAGAAGGATATCTATTATTTATGTGATTAATGCGTTGGCCTGACAACTCCAGAGATCTGAATTTCATTCCCACCACCACAATAAACTTTCCAGGTGACCCAGTGAAAGTTAGAGCAAAATCCAGGTCGTTCTGTCATGTACCTCCTCTTTAGTATCTCAGTACCAAAAACTTAGGTGCATGCCCCCATAAGGATGATCCAAAAAACAACTGACACAGATCTTTATACAGCCCATGCAGAGGGCTAAATACTCAAAAGAGTAATTCAGAGAGC
Source organism: Gavialis gangeticus (assembly GCF_001723915.1). NCBI lineage: Eukaryota > Metazoa > Chordata > Crocodylia > Gavialidae > Gavialis > Gavialis gangeticus. Next base: position 23,075,323 of record NW_017729032.1, on the reverse strand, counting down.
CAAAAAATATCTAGACATAACCAAGAGAAAAAAGTAACCACAGGGATATATCTAAATTCTCCCCTCCCCAGAGCTGCTGACTCAGAACTGCACATTATGTGCCTCTATTCATTTGGGAACTGGAGCACCAAGTCCATCTTCTGAGGGTAGGCACTGGCTGACTGCTGATGGCAGGGGAGTTGCCTACTTTTTGTGCAATAGCTTAATTCTTAGACTACTTACCCAAGAAGTGATAAATCCAGATTCTAGGCCCTCTTCTGCCTGATAAACAAGGATCCAGGTTTTCCATTTCCTATGGGAAAACAGAGAAAAACACAGATTTCCCCCCCCTTTACCTGAGGAAAATGTGGATTTCTCATTTTAATGGAGAAACCATGGATTTTGCTCTTTTGTAAAGACCTCTCTGCAGGCTGGCAGAGTTCCAGCCTGCAATCTGTTGAGGGAGAGTGGGAGGAGGGCAGTCAGGCAGGGGGCTCCACATGCATGTATATGCACATGGCAACAGGCAGCCTGGAGAGCAGCTCCCACAGGTAAGTCAGTGGGGGAAGGGGGATTGAGGCCTTCCTAGGGAGGGAGGGAGTGGGATGGGCAGGACAGGGGTCAGGGCTGGGGCTGCTGCCCAGCTGGGAGGGTGTATGGGGCCTGAGGCCCAGGGCCAGAATGTGCAGCTGCAGGGTCCTAGTGAGGAGTGGGATGGGGCTGCAGGCAGCTTGTCCAGGGGATAGTGGGATGGCGCTGGCTCCCTGCCACTGCGTGCATTCCCAGTGGGATCAGGGGAGACCTGTGCTCCCCACATCTGCGCATGGGACAAGGGTGGGCATAGGCTGCCTGCTGCAGACTCAGTCTTCACGCCCTGCTGCCTTGCCCCGGGACCTCCACAGCACAGCGAGTGTGATCCGGCACTTCAGGGCAGAGCAGGGCCATGTGGGGAAGCTCCTTGCTGCTGTGAGCTCTGCACTGCCCTAATGAAGTATCCCCTGTCCATGCGACAGCAGTGGCAGCAACAGCATGGGGTTGTGTCCCTCGCTGTTGCCACATGGGCAGGGAATGCCTTGCTAGGGCAGCACAGGGCTCATGGCAGCAAGCAGCTTCCCTATGTGGCCCCACTCTGCCATGCAGTGCCAGGTCGCACCCGCTGGACTGTGGACGCACTAAGGGAAGGCAGCAGGGTGGGGCGCCCAAGCTCGCAGAGGGCAGCACAAACCTGCCCCCACCCTATGCACAGTTCTGGTGGGCACAGATCCTCCAATAGGGCTGAAGGGGGCTGTGGAGAGAGTGAGAGGCACCAGTAGAGCCAAGGGGCTGTGAAGGGAGGGGATTGAAGGGCACCAAGAGGGCCAGAGGGGATTGTATGGGGAGTGAGGGTCACAAGCAGGGCTCAGGGGGCTGTGGGTGGGGAGGAGGG
>NW_017729032.1:23068071-23068918 GCF_001723915.1 Gavialis gangeticus | reverse complement strand
CTGTGAAGGGAGGGGATTGAAGGGCACCAAGAGGGCCAGAGGGGATTGTATGGGGAGTGAGGGTCACAAGCAGGGCTCAGGGGGCTGTGGGTGGGGAGGAGGGGCCTGGACCTGCATTCTGTGAGCTAAGGGGACAGGGGTAGTTCTGATTTTCATGATAAAAACCCAAAATCAAATACGAGAACATAGATATTTAAAATTTATGTTAGTATGGTGCTTCCAAATTGCTTTAAAATTGTAAATGTATCAAGAAAACTTTGTGCTCAACTGATAGCTATATATATAGTGGCGCTTCATTTTAATCACAGGTTTTGAGGGTTTTTATCAGAGAAGCTGCAATTTTTTATCAGGGAAAGCCAGGATCCCTACTCATAAATATGCTCCCCTTCTACTTGCCAGAAAAGTGCTCCAGCCATCAGACTACAGAATAGAACACTCCCTTAGGCCTGCTGAAGATCTGGGCTCTGGTCTGTTTATGCATTTTGCATTTGAAAGTCATTGGATAAGAAAAATAAATAATCCAAAAGCACAAAGTAGTCTAGTTAGGGTTCAAAGCAGGGAGTGCCTAGCCCTTCTCTGTCAAAGGGAAGGATATCTTGTATGTTCAAGGATTTCAGAGCACAGTGGTTCAGATGGACAAATAAAGCTAAACATTAGTCACAGCTTTATCCTTTAAAGCCAATACTGGTGGAAAATCTAAAAATATCCCCAGAAAGCTAAAAAAAAAAACAAACACCACCTCCCCTATTGATTCAACATTTTTGTATACATTGTTTCCCTACCCCTCTCTCTCACTTTTATCTGAGCTGAAATGAATAGGACCTTTTTGATTATTTCCTTTTTTGGA
>NW_017729032.1:23043927-23063071 GCF_001723915.1 Gavialis gangeticus | reverse complement strand
GAGCTAGGGAAACTGTACCACAATCAAAAACAAAGCTGTACCATGTTGCATACCCAAAGTACCAATACAAGTGCAAGGAATTATTACAACTTGTTTTGAAATCCAGAATCACTTAATTTCCCACATAGTAAAAGCAGATACCTCATCTGGTTTGGATTAAAATTCTGCTATAGGGATGGATCCAAGGAAGTGCAGCAGTGGGAACACACACCCCCTTCAGCCATTACTATTCCCAGCTGACCCAGGTGCAAGAGGAGCCCCAGAGCCACTTCTGCCCTACTCCAGCCTTGGATTGTGGCTGCAGAGGGTACCAGGCTCAGCCAGGGAAGGCAGCAACGGGGGGTGGGTTTCCTCATCCTGCACCTGCTCCCTGCTGCCCATCCTAGGTGTCCCTGCTGGCCAGAAGCAGACACTGAAAGGAGTAACCCTCCCCCCCACATCACCACTGTTCCCAGCTGATGCAGGCATGGGAAGGAGCCCCAGAGTTGTTCCTGCCCCATCCCAGCCGCAGGCTGCAGGGAGCAGCTGTGTGGGTTCCTGAGCTCGGCAGGGACAGTGACAGTGGCATGCAGTTTCCACCTTCCAGGGCATGGAGTGGGGAGGAAGGGGTGGGCAGGAAGCAGGCGCAGGAAGGAGAAACCTGTGCACTGCTGCTGCGGTCTCTGGTAGAGCCCAGCACGCCACATAGCTGCAGCCCATGGCTGAAATGGGAGAGGAGCAGCTCTGGGGCTCCTCTCATGCCTGGGTCAGCCAGGGACAGTGGCAGCATTGAATGGGTCCTCTTCCTACTTCGTGCATCTGCTCCCTTCCCAGCTCCCTGGTTTCCCTCAGTGGCCTGAGGACTCCAGCAGCACCTACCCCCATATCCCCCCATTTTCTGAGGGGCAGTGTGCCACACCCCATAAAAAAATTCTGGATCTACCCACAGCCTATTATGACAAAAGAAATCTTCCCTGTACTCCCAAAGACAACAACGACAATGACACTGTCAGCAGCAGTGGCAGCAATGGTGTCATCATCATTGTTAGTTGTTGTGCTTCCCTCCGTGGCTGCGGTACACGCCAGGACCACCCGAGCCGGGTGCCTGCCGACAGGTGCCGCCTCGGGGGGGGGCCACTGCTACTACAGAGGGAAGCACCAGCTCCCCCCGCAAAGCCCAGGGACCGCTCTGCCCACTGACAGCTCACCCTCCCCTCCCCACTGGAGGGGCAGGTAAGTCAGCGAGGTGTGTGCACAACACAGGGGTTTAATCAGCCCTAAATTGAAGTGGTGTTTTTTAAAAGCCACCGCCTCAATTTAGGGCCCCTGTTTCATCTACACACATCCTATGAGTGTTTAACTGTGGTTTTTTTTTAATGATAGCTGTGTTTTCTAAACTATTCAAGATGGGCAAAACATATTTTTTCAAGTCCAGTAGGGCACAGACATCTAGAAAAATCAGTATCTCACTGAAGAAACATTATCCTTGGAAGAGATGCAGCAATTGTGACTATTGAGTTATCAAGTTTTAAAATAACATTGCAAAGATGTGCTACTTTAACCTCTAAAGAAGCTAAAGAAAGGGAACAGGGTTATTGTTGAAGCATAAACTAATAAGAGCACTCAAAAAAAAGGAAAGCTGTAAATCAGGTGACACATTACAAACCAAAACAAAAGATTTATTAAAGCCTACCTGAAAATCAACGTGTCATTTCCTTCCTTCAGATGGTACCATTATCCTGCACACAGAAAATGCTTGAAACTAATTTTTCCAGCAAGAAAAAAAAAGAAAGAAAATAGTGGCTGCAGAGCATTGCTAAGAAATATGACAGATTGGATAGAATTAGGTTAACATAAAAAAATACCCTTTGGAACCAGGGACTACACAAATTAATGCAAAAAGAATCCACATGTAGCACCTGCAATATGGGATTGCAATTGCAATTATGGCTACTGCAATCTAACCAATCAGTTTTGGAATAGAGGTACTATTCTCATTTTATATCTTCTATTAGATACATACAGACGAAAGGAAATTCACTCTACCATTCCATTTTCCACCCACTTTGGAAAGGCAAATAGACCTTGATAGGAGATGGGCTTCAAGCTACATCAGTGATGTATTGCATTTTCTGGCAACCCCAAATCCTGTTCTCAGATCCATGGGTCTATGCAGAACCTCAACCCTGGTGTATCTCTTCATTCCTGTCCTATAACCACTGACTTCTAACCAAAGATATTAAAAGGAGTCTTTCTACAGTTTTCACAACTATGGCCACAGGAAAACTGATTTACAATATCACAGACTGGACAACATAATCATTGAAGCTAAGGATAATAAATAATTATTGTTGCCATCTGGACTCTTTGAGAAATGTCTTTCTGAAGTATGCACTTTTTTCACCAAAATAGAACTGGTGCAAAAGTAAACAACAACAGAAAAGTTAAATTTACATTAACAGCAGAATAGACACTAATTTAGAATCTACAGAACGGGAAGCATTGACATTAATTTAAATGCAATTTGCACAAAGATATTCATGAAATTTGGTCGCTATTTGTTAGCTTGTCAGGCTCATTGATGTAGTAGAATAGCTTCCTGATTATTAGTCCTTCTCTGAGTGCAAATGGTGTAAACCACATAATATGAGACAGGGGATTGTTTTAATACTTTCTCCTCACTAAAAATACAGTTAAACTTGAAGCAGACAGCATTTTGAATTTCCTTATACTCTATATTCACTATGGCTTGCCATAATGAATGACAGAATTTTAGTATTTAAACGCCAAGATAGACATAGCCACCTGTATCCTTCTGTTGCTCAGCGTGTGTTATGGGTGAGTTAAAATGCTCCAGTATGTATCATGCTGAACAGCAAATGACTGTTATTAATTACAGAATCATAGAATGATAGAAAATTAGTGACCTCCTGAGGTCACTTCCAACACTAATTTTCTATGATTCTGCTCAAAGCAAAGAGCAGTCCATAGATTCATAGTTTGTCAGGGGCTGGAAGGGACCTTGTAGGTCATTGGGTCCAGTACCCAGCACTAGGCAGGTAAAGACAACTGGGGTCAAGTGACCCCAGCGAGGTGACTGGCCAGTCTCTTTTTGAAGATTTCCAGGGTAGGTGACTGCACCACCACTGGAGGGAGTTTATTCCACATTCTGGACACCCTGACTATGAAGGAGTTTTTCCTGGAATTGAGCCTGAAGCGGCCTTCCAGGAGTTTGTATCCATTGCTCCTGGTCTTCCCCACGGACGCCCTGGTGAACAGCTGTTCACTGAGTTCTTGATGTACTCCCCTGATGTAGTGGTAAGCTTCTACCAAGTCCCCTCTCAGACTTCTCTTCTGTAGGCTGAAGAGGCCCAAGTCCCTCAGCCTCTCCTTGTATGGCTTGTCTTGCAAGTCCCTGATCATACGAGTGGCTCTTCTTTGGACCCTCTCAAGTTTTTCCACATCCTTGTTGAAGTGCGGAGCCCAGAACTGGATGCAGCACTCCAGCTGCCATCTCACCAGTGCAGAATACAGTGGGAATATCACTTCCTTAGTTTTGCATGAGATGCAACAGTTTAATGCATGCCCGTGTGTTGTCTGCCCTGCTGGCTACAGCATCGCGCTGCCAGCTCATATTCATGCGATGGTCAATAACTATACCTAAGTCCCTTTTGGCCGTGGTGCAAGTCAAATTGTAGGTATGTTGGGGATTCCTTGCCCCTAGATGGAGCACCTTACACTTCTGAGTGTTGAACTTCATCAGGTTCTGGTCTGCCCAGCTCCCCAGCCTGTCCAGGTCTGCCTGTATCTGCAACCTATCTGCAGGTATGACCACGCTCCCCCATAACTTGGTGTCCTCCACAAAATTTCCCTCAGCCTCTCCTCAGAAGTCATGTGCCATAGCCTCTTAACCATTTTTATTACCCTCCTCTGGACTCCAATTAGTCCACATCCTTTCTGTAGCGGGGGGCCCAAAACTGGACACAGTACTTCAGATGTGACCTCACCAGTGCCAAATAGAGAAGAAGAATGTCTTCCCTCAATCTGCTGGCAACGCTTCTACTATGCAGCCCAGTATGCTGTTAGCCTTGTTGGCAACAAGGGCACACTGTTAGCTTATATTCAACTTACTGTCCACTATAACCCCCAGGTCCTTTTCTGCAGAGCTGCTACTTAGCCAGTTGGTCCCCAGCCTGTACCAATGCATAGGATTGTTCTGTCCTAACTGTGGAACTTTGCACTTGTCCTTATTGAACTCCATGAGATTTCTTTTAGTCCAATCCTTGAATTTATCAAGGTCTTGCTGAATCCTAACCCTACCCTCCAGTGTACCTAATACTCCCCCCAGCTTGGTATCATCTGCAGACTTGCCAAGGGTACACTCTATGCCATCTTCCAGGTCAGTGGATGCTACTGAACAAAGCCAGCCCCAGGACTGACCCCTCAGGCATTCCACTTGAGACTGGCTACCAACTATGTATCGAGTCACTGACTACTGCCCTCTAAACCCAATGATCCAGCCACTTTTCTATCCACCTTACAGTCCATTCATCCAAGTCATACTTCCTTACCTTGCTTGTGAGAATGTTGTGGGAGACCATATCAAAAGGCCTGCTTAAGTCAAGGTATATCACATTCACAGCTTTTCCTGCATTCAGGGAGTCAGTCATCTCATCGTAGAAGACAATCAGGTTGTTCAGGCATGATTTCCCTTAGTGAATCTATGCCAACTGTTCCTAATCAGCTTCTTCTCCTCTAAGTACTTAGAAATGAATTCCTCGAGGAACCTGCTCCATGATTTTTCCAGGGACTGAGGTGAGACAACAGTCTGTAGTTCTCCAAATCATTTCACTTCAATCACTTTCAGAAAGTTGGACACTATATTTGCCCTTTTCCTATCATCTGGGACCTCTCCCAGTTGCCAGGAGTTTTCAAAGATAATATCAAGGGGCTATGCAATCACATCTGCCAACTTCCTCAGCACCTTCAAGTTCATCACATCCAGCCCCATGGACTTGTACATGTCCAGCTTTTCTAAATAATCCCTAACCTATTCTTTCACTACAGCTGGCTGCTCATGTCCTCCCCAAACTGTGCTGCCTGGTGCAGTAGTCTGGGAGCTGCCTTTGCCGGTGAATATTGAGGTGAAAAAGACATTGAGCACTTCAGCCTTTTCAACACCATCTGTGACCCCCATTTTTCCTGATCTTCCTCTTGTTGCTGACATGCTTGTAGAAACCCTTCTTATTTTCCTTCATGTACTTTTGCTAGCTACAACTCCAGTTGTACTTTGGCTTTCCTGATTTCATCCCTGAATGCCCAAGCAATACTCTTATACTCCTACCTAGTTGTTTGTCCAAGTTTCCACTTCTTGTAAGCTTTATTTTTGTGTTTTAGCACTGAATAATTCCCTGCTAAGACAAGATGGTTACCTGTCATACTTGGTAGTCTTCCTGTACATCAGGATAGTTCATTCCTTTGCCCTCAGGAGGTTTCCTTAAAATACCACCAGCTCTCCTGGACTACTTTCCCCCTCAGACTGGCCTCCCAGGAGATCCTGCCCATGAGTTTCCTTGGTGAGTCAAAGGCTGCATTTCTCAAGTCCAGGGTCTGCTGCTCTCCTTCCTTCCTTTCCTCAGGATCCTAAACTGAATTATCTCATGGCCACTGATGCCCATCTTGCCATCCACTTCTACATCCCCCACCAATTCTTCCCAGTTTGTGAACAGCAGGTCAAGAAGAGCACGCTCCCTAGTTGGCCTCTCCAACACTTGTTACAGGAAGTTGTCCCCAGCACTCTCCTAAAATTGCCTGGATTGCCTGCACAGTGCTGCATTGCCCTCCCAGCAGATGCCAGGGTAATTGAAGTCCCCCACAAGAACCAGGGTCTGTCATTGGGAGACTTCCATTATCTGTTTGAAGAAAGCCTCATCCACCTCATCCTCTTGGTCAGGTGGTCTACAGCAGCCACCCACCATGACATCACCTTTGTTGCTCTGCCCTCCGACCCTAATTCAGAGACTTTCAATAGGTCTATGTCCAGTTTCATACTGGACCTCTGAGCAATCATACAGCTCAACTCTTTTCCTCTTCTCCCCTGCCTGTCCTTCATGAACAATTGTACCCATCCATGCCTGTCATATCCATCCATGAGAGTGCTCTAGTCATGCGAGATATCCCACTGATCTCTGTTATTCCAATCACATCATAGTCCTGGGACTGTTGAAGACTTCCAGTTCCTCCTGCTTGTTTCCCAGGCTCTGTGCAGTTGTGTGCAGGCACCTGGTAACTAGCCAATTGCCCTATTTTCTCATGAAGAAAGAGAAGGCCTCCCCTGTTGCCCACTCCTGCTTGTGCTTCCTCCAGGTCACCCACTTACCTCAGGGCTTAGGTCCCCACCCCCCAGCAAACCTAGTTTAAAGCCATCCTCAGTACATTAGTGAGCCAGTCTGTGAAGATACTCTTCCCTCCCTTTGGATCCCATCTGTTATATGTGACATCACAGGTAAATTGCAATTAGTGTTAATAAGCACCACTAGGCTGCTGTTTGAAAGAGCAGCTTTTGAAGAGGAGAGAATGAGCATTTTTTCCTGTTCTTTGATTACCCCTACAGAACAAGTAATAACAATATGAGTACCTGATCCTGAAGGCAATACAAATTCAGAGAGTACTAAACATGCATGAATGAGCTTTTGTTGGCCGAAAGGAGGGGTTCATCCAGTCTTTCTTCAGCCAAGAGTATCAGACTCATAATACAGGTGCCTGTGTATGTAATATAGACGAAAGTAGGTGCTCATTAAGATAGGAATTCATAGTCCAAAGCTCACCTTAGAGCAGCAACAGTGAAACAGTAACAGCGTCTTCGTCGTAATAATTTTACAGTTACAGCTGCAACTCATGGGAGAAAAAAAAGAAATCTACCAGCTGATTTAGAAGAGGTTGCAAGAGACTTACATAATCTATAGAGATCTACCAACCACTCTCTTATTCCACTGAAAAAGCCAACAAGCATCTGTCACTGCATGTTAGTATTATGAGCACAAGAACGTTGTCAATTTTCTGTGGGAGTGCTGATCAAAGACCATAAATCCATAACATATTTACATGAAACAGGATAATTCAGTGTGATGGCTGTTTATTCTGTGGGTTCACTGAAATAGTGAATCATCATTAGTCCTCTAATTTATTTCAATTACTTTATCAAATGCAGCATAAATAATCCAATTAGTAGATTTGATTCAAGGAAGCCTAAAAAAAAACACTTCAGAAAAAAGTGAACCTTAAATGAAAACATGTTTGTTCCGATTTTTCACAGATGACATTTGAATCCTTTCTAGTTCTTGCAAGTAGGGCATTGCAAAGTTTAACTTCCAGTAAATCAAAGGAATGCTCTGATAATCCACAAATTGAGGACATGCCTTCTTTAGGATCCCTTCACAGATTCATCTATCTTTTCTACCACTTTAATTCTGAAATCAATATCATTCAGCTGCTAGAACAAGTAGAAAGTGGACAATAGTTTGATCATGTCAAGCATAATCAGTCTCTCTTTAAAAAAACTATGTCTTCTCTTGTTTCATCCCAGTATATCCCACAGTGTTTTGTTAAACAACCTTCTCTGCTCTTGCAGAGACTCCCCTAGGAAGGGAAACTGGTGTGATTCATCTGAATGGGAACAAGACAAAGGTGGTGAGGAGAGGGCACCACTAAACAAATCATTCCACCATGCCTTCAGTAAGGGAAAGTTGTGTGTAAGGAGCTACAGAGGCTACAAGGAAGAATTCATCCTCCTTTCTCCATCCCATTGCCCCCACAATATCCACCTACCTTAGCTACTCAAGCCAATCTACCTATTTGCATTGTTTTCAAAGCAGACTTGGGGTCAGGATATCATTCTCCAGAAATCAGTGGAAGAATTTCCACTGTTTTCGGTGAGGACCAGGCTTTCACCCCTAATATCTGTCCATCTCTAGTGATTACAGTTAGAATTTAAATAATTATGATAGAAGCCTATTGGCAGTAAATTTATAGGAGGAATGGAATGCTGGAAGCCCACCCGGTAACTAGACGGGCTTCCCTTTGAGTGCTTTTGATTCTAAATAGGGAATGAAGTTAATATGCCACCTCCATACTCAGGTCCTAAGCAGAAGCAGTGTGCAAACTTAGGGGGATGACCAGAACCACTAAGCATGTGGTACAACACATATTTTAGGAAGCCACAGGCTGTTCTTTTTCAGAACTCCAGTTATGTGCACTTGAGAGTATACTCTCCTTGGCCTCTCTGATCTTTCCTGCCCACTACTAGCAGAATACCTTTGAATTCCTTGCCCCAATAAGCAGATACCAGTGTAATCTCCAAGTGATTTCAATATCAGATTTAAAGATCAGTAAAACTTTCTTGAACCATCGTTCAAAACACCGTAATCTCCTTTAGGCCATTTACACATGGCTAATGATGAATATTAGTTAATCCCATAGCCTACCTTAGGACAGAAACAAAGATACGGCAAGCGTGTCTTCATTATAGTCACTTTAGTGGTTATGGCCCCATTTCATGGGAGTAAAATGTAGCTAATAATAACCTTCCCCAAATGAGATGAAATGGTGCTGTCGCTAATTCCATTTAATGCTCTAACAGCATCCAAATTAGATGTGCTTATCAGTTTATAACACTGCTGGTCATAATTTGTAATTGCAGATAAATCTCAACAGCGAGAAACCAATATAACCAGCTGGTGAGAAGTGGCACACTTGTAAATAAATATTCTTAAGGAAAAGCATGTTGTAAGTGCTTCGCTTTACAAACTCAATGCATTCCTGCCTTTCATTGACTTCCTTTCAGTCATCCAAAGTACAGAGTGTCTTATATGCTTACATTTGTCCATAAACAGCTAACTGTCATATTTATTAGAAAGAGGTAGGTATCTAAGTTAATCTGAAGTTAAGCAGAAGTTGGTGGGGGGAGCACCTTATAAATTAACTTGTTCAGAGAAGCATGACCTTTGTAGACTACAGTTTACTGCCTCATAATAGGTCACCAATTGGCTGGAGGGCTGCACCCAGAGAGTGGTGGTGGACAGGTCATTTTCAACCTGGCGGGATGTGAGCAGTGGGGTCCCCCAGGGCTCGGTCCTCAGGCCCGCACTGTTCAACGTGTTCATCAGCAACTTGGACAAGGGGGTGAAAAGCACCCTGTTCAAATTCACAGATGACACTAAGATGTGGGGAGAAGTGGGCACACTAGAAGAAAGGGACAGGCTGCAATTGGATCTGGACAGGTTACAGGGGTGGGCGGATGAGAACAATAAGGGATTCAACACTGACAAGTGCAAGGTGCTGCACCTAGGGAGAGAGAACCAGCAGCAGACCTACAGGTGGGGGAACTCCCTTCTCATCAGCACAGAGGCAGAAAAGGATCTTGGAGTCATTATAGACTCCAAGATGAACATGAGCCACCAATGTGGGGACGTGGTCAGGAAAGCTAACCGCACCTTGTCGTGCATCCACAGATGCATCACGAGCAGGTCCAAGGAGGTGATTCTCCCCCTCCATGGGACATTGGTCAGACCGCAGTTGTAGTACTGTGTCCAGTTCTGGGTGCCGCGCTTCAGAAGGGATGTGGACAACATCAAGAGGGTCCAGAGGAGGGCCACTTGCATGATCAGGAGGCAGCAAGGCAGGCCCTATGAGGAGAGGCTATGAGACCTAAACCTGTTCAGCCTCCACAAAAGAAGGCTGAGAGGGGATCTGGTGGACATCTATAAACTGGCCAAGGGAAACCAGCAGCCAATGGGAGAGTCTCTGTTCCCCTGAGCACTACTGGGAGTAACAAGGAATAATGGCCATAAGTTGACGGAGAGTAGATTCAGGCTAGATATCAGGAGGCACTACTTCACAGTCAGGGTGGCTAGGATCTGCAACCAACTTCCAAGGGAAGTGGTACTTGCTCCTACCCTGGGGGTCTTTAAAAGGAGTCTAGATAGACACCTTGCCGGAGTCATTTGACCTCACCATTCTTTCCTGCCCATGGCAGGGGATCGGACTTGATGATCTGCTCAGGTCCCTTCTGACCCTACCAACTATAAAATTATGAAACTATGAGATATAAATGGACATGAAGAAAGGAGGGATACTACATAAAAAGAATTCAAGTCATTTAAATACAAGGATACAAAGGATAGGGAAAGTGGAGAGAAGGAGGGAGTATTGCTGAGAGAGGGGAAGGTTGACTGGAGAGACTAAAAGGCATAAACAAAGTAGTTAAGTCATCAAGGCACATGTGTTGCAAAAGCTAGTCTGGGTAATGGGATAAGAAACAAGAGTCTCTGTTGAGACTGTGACAGGGGGCAAGCTCCCAGGCAGTCTGCCCAGTCTCACCTGCCATGCCTTTGTTATTAAATAAGAATGGTTGTAATAAAGCAGAAGGCTGCCCATGTATGACTCCAGTGTCTAGATGTGTACACATGACTCTCACCTTCCCTTATTGTATCCCATGCCTCGCAGATGTTACCATTATTGTCATTTCTGTAAACCCCTCGGGTGCTGGGCCCTACGGCCCCTGTGTCTCCACACCATTTGGGCACCTAGCTCTCTGGCACCTCTCTCTCTACACCTGCCTCTGTGTCTCTCTCAGGCACTTGTCTTTCAGCACCTCCCTCGGACACCTGGCTCTGTGCCTCCCTCAGGCACCTGGGGCTCTACACACTAGTGTGCCCCAATGAGGCCTCCTCCTACCCCCTATTAGCCTCATCCCAGTCCACCAGTACATACAGCAACACAAACATAAGCCCCCTGGGCTATAACATAATCCTGATAGTGAAGACTGTGTCCTTTAAGAAGATAAAACTCCTACCCTAGGATAGTGTCTCCTCATCCTGGCTACCTTATAGGTTCCTAGATCCTTAGTTCTTCTAGGCAGCAAAGCAGGGGACCAAAGGTCTCTGGGTAGCTCTTGAAGGCCATACTCATTCCCTTAGGAGTCTCCAGAGAGAGAATGAAACTGCTAGCTCCAGCCCTGAGCTTATGTGTCCCCAGAGCCTTGCCTTCTTCCAGTGATCTGACCACCTGCAGGTGCTGGCCAATTAGCTCTTTAGGCTGTTGTTCAAGCAACCTGCAGCTGTGGAGCTCTGTTCAGCCTGCAGGGCCCTCTGGCCAGGCAGTTTCATAAAGGAACAGGCACGTAGTGCCCTCCTACAGAGACCATACTTAAAACACTCCAGGCTTTGGATAATTTCTTGCATTTACTAGTTATATTTATCGGTTTTATTATATTTGTAATGGATACAAGAAGAAATTAGGCTCCTTTGGCATATTACAAACTTTTTAAAGATTGTCTAGAAATGTTATATTCTAAAATTTCAATGTGTTGTTGTTCCAGAATAGCTCAAACGTATACCAGGGATGAATAAAGAGGTGAAAAAAAATCACTGTCATAGATAAGATTAATATTCCCAGTAAAAGCTCTGTAAGGAAATTCTCGCTGCTGTCAAAAAAAATTAACAACTTGCTTTCATGCTTTCAGTTGTAGGATGCCTTCACTTTGAATTTTGGGGTAAAAATAGAAGACAGTGTTTCCACAGGAAAGGTTTTTTTCTCCATTATTCTTCTACGTAAATAAAACAGTGTACATAAATAGAAAAGTCTCCTATACATACAATCTATTAAATATAAGATAAATTATCCATACGCAAGTATAGAGAAGGCTAATATTACAGACAAATATCAATGCCATAACATCAAAGCAATATCATCAAAAGCTGTTTATGTCACCCAGTAATATAAAAAAATAAGTTTTGTTAACAACATTTCAGAAATGGACTCCTTAGATTCTCAAACTAATTAAGAAACTGTATCCAGTTTAAGAAGAATACAGGCTTTTCACAGCTTCACTACACACTGAGAAAGGTAGAGTTAGTTGATCAAATTTTAAGGAAAAATAATGGAAAAATCTCCATTGTGAGTTCAGTTATCAACAACATGCCAACAATACTCAACTATTTTTCTCATTTTCATCAGATAGAACTACTGGCTCTACTAAGGTGTTAGAATATCTGCAAAAGCTCAGCTCTTCAGTGAACAGCCATTCACTGAAGTTGAACTGAGAAAGTCGAAGCAATGATGGTTAAAAAGATGCAATATTTTGAAAATCTAAGAATTTCTTTCCACCTTCCATTCAGAGTAGACAGTCACTATTCAAAGTAATACAAAACATCAGTGTCCCATTTTGACTGCTTAGACCACAGGGATGCCTTCTTTAGCCTAGGGAATGTTGCCCTGTCCTGATGAACAAAGAGTTGACCACAGCAGTCCATGTACTATCATTTTCAAAATGGATTATGATACATCATTGTGTCTGAAGCTTAATATGAATGCAATGCAAAGATTCCAGCTTGTACAGAACCCAGCTGTTATTCCTTCTTGCGCTTTAGGTCATGATGAGTACCTCCAACCCAGATCCTTCCACTGGTTCCTAGACAGCTCCCAGTGTCAGTTGAAGGCCTTGGTCCTAGCCTTCAAGCAATTAATAGACAGTTAAAACCAAAATCAGATATATGTCACCAAGACACATACATCTATCCTGAACAATGCCAGACACAGCCCAAATCAAAACACGTGAGAAGGGGCAAACCATTCTCAGCTGTGTGTCTCCAGCAAGCTTCATGAGGATATTTAGTGAATCTGGAGTCTGACTATGTTAAGGATATACTGCAAATCCTTCCTCTTCAAAAGGCCTTTTCAACTAAAAATGCCATTGTAACACCATCATAATTCCTTTCTATTCAGAAGCGTTCCAAACAATCCCACTCAAATAAACCCAAAACAAATCAACTGATAGTCAATTAAAAGGTTTCTTAAAATTAATTACATTTTTATTACATCCTTTCCATGTAGAGATGTTATCTAAAAAGGGAGGCTGAGCAGAGACTCATAAAGTCCACAAGTGACTTTCTACTGATTTTATATTAGTCAGAGAGCTCTCGCTTGGATATTACAAGGAAATACAAAGATAAATTATCAATTGTGCATGACAAAGGTACAAAGTTTGCCTTTCCCTGCTTTTCTACTCTTGTCTTTTGTCATATCGTGTTATGTCATGTTTTCTCCAATTACCGCGTCTTCAACCATTCACTTATCTGCTTCACACACAAGAGTGTTCATAGTTTCTTCTATACCTCCACACTGACATCACCTACATCAATTTGTCAAGCTATGCAAGTCTTCTCTTTCAAACCTTTTCAAGACATATTCCTTGACCACACTTGGCTGAGGCATATACATTTGTTAAAAGGCATTTACTTCAGTGTTCCCCTCTTGCCTTCATCAGGCATCAAAACACTTCCACTCACTAAGTAGCACTTAAAAGGAAATGTCAAGACACTAAAACCTTGAAAGAAAAAAATATTTTCTGCTATGGGAATTCCAGAATCAAGACATGGATACAGGGTTTAAAGCACAGTTTCACTCTGAAAAAGTAATGATATCAATACATGCGCTCCCAGTGTGTATACAGTTTATCTGTCTACATTACTAGCAGGAGTTAGTTGTTACCTTCTACTCCTGTTCTCATAATAGAACCACTCAAAGTTAAGAAGAGATGGAATATATTTTGGTTTGTGCTTCATGAAGAATGTGCTTAACTAAGGCCACAATCAGAGATAATGTATAAATGAGAGTAAATGTATATATGTACTTAAGTTGCAAAAACTACTCATAGGTTTAATGATTAAAGAATATGGGCTTCCATTCTAATTACTGATTTCAATCACATTTAGAGCCTCTAGCTGGCTACTGTAATTCAAATAATAAATTAAAGATAATTGAGATGATCTATGAGGTATCAAAAAACAGATTACTGATAGGTGGTGGTGCTGGTAGCAGTCTGGAAAACACTTTTCTTCTTATAAGGACAGGAGACTTGCTATGAAAGTCATTAAGGCAATGAACACAGAACTCCAAAATACAATTTGCACAGAAGCGCTGCATTTTAACAAGATCATGTTGTGATTTTCTACAGTTTCATTCCCTTGAGCTTCACAGTATCAGTCTTTTACTTTGGAAAAATAAAAAGGATAATCCTGCAAACCGTTACTTATGCAAGTGGTCCTTACCAGTAGTGAGATTGAAATAGTGATGCTTGCCCAGAGTAGGGCCTTCTCAAATAGGCCAGTTTATACAATATTTACTCATATATTTACTTAGGTAAGTAGCTTCAGTGAAGTCAGCAGGATTAGAGAGATGAGTAAACGCTACTCCACCTAAAGATTTCAGAAGCTAGCTGAGGCACCTTGTTTTTCCAAATCAGTCCCTCAGTCTTGGTGTTTTCTCGCTTTAGGCATAAAGCTTCACTGAGAGAGGAAGCTATCTTAATTAAATCTGATCTGGAGCTCTATTTTTCTAGTTAGCTCATGCATTCTGCTATATAAGCTATATCACAATCCTTCCTCAGTATAGTATTGCATGGGGTACTGCCTAAACATAACAATTAGTGCAGAGAGAAAAGATCAAGACCAAAGTAGATAAAGTAAAGAGAGATGAACTCCAGGTGGCATTGTAATTTTTTAAAAGAAAATAAACAAATTCCTCACCGGGGGGCAACGCTCATAAATTAGAATTCTATTTCTAACGTTTCAGTGACATTTTCATTTCTATTTATGTTAATGCCTACCAGCATTAAAAATTAGTTGAGGTTGTGTTGCTATTACAAAGGTTAAATGAATAGATTAGGAGTTGCACAGATGTTTATGGTTTTGGTTTATAGCTCTGGGACATCCCATTCCGAAGACACTGTGTTCCAGTTCATTTTAACAATAATTAGAAGTACCCCTGTAACGAGGTGCTTGCTGCTGAAAACAACTTCATTAGTATGGGTGATTTTATTGGTTTCCTTTAGGGTGAGGAACTAGTGCTAATAGTTGTAATTTAATAGGAAAATTACTGAAGCAAGAAAGATTCCACTGAATCTTAAATGAGGCATTAGACAGAAGTTCCCTTTCCAAATAATGAAATATAAGAGAACAGCAGCTACCTGGAGACATTATCATATGAATACATTTAAGCTGGCATAGATGAGCCATTTTGTTTAAATGTTTTAAATATTACTTAAAGTTATTAGGAAACTAGAAAGAAAATTAGTTTAACAAATTTTAAATAAATTTGGCCACACATTTGAGCAATTAGATGGTTTCCTCCTTTCTCCACATTCATGCATACATACACACACACACCCATACACACGTGCACGCAAGCGCTTTTTGAAGCAAACGGCTGTCAACAGAACTGACCTTTAGAAAGGTCATTTTCTGTTTCAGTGAATGGGAAGGATTTCTATCCTCCCTTTCTCAGCCC
This sequence comes from Gavialis gangeticus, assembly GCF_001723915.1. NCBI lineage: Eukaryota > Metazoa > Chordata > Crocodylia > Gavialidae > Gavialis > Gavialis gangeticus. The sequence goes on along the minus strand of NW_017729032.1, from coordinate 23,047,747 downwards.
CAGTCTTTCATAGTACTGACTGTCTCTTATATGAAGGAACTGGGTGTATTTAGTCTGCAGAAGAGACTGAGAGGGGATTTGATAGAAGACTTTAACTACCTCTGGGGTGGTTACAAAAAGGATGGATCTCAGTGGTGACATGACAGAACAAGGAGCAACAGTCTCATGGTACACCAAGAGAAGTTTAGGCTGGATATTAGGAAAAACTTCCTTACTAGGAGGGTGGCGAAGCACTGGAATCTCCATCCTTGGAGGTTTTTAAGGCTCAACCTGACAAGGCCCTGGCTGGAATGATCTAGTTGGGAATGGCCCTGCTTTAAGCAGGACATTGGACCAAATGACCTCCTGAGATCCCTTCCAACCCTAATTTTCTATAATTCTATTAGTGAATTGCCCATCAAGAATAATGGCAGGGATGGAGTGCAGGGAGGGAGGGGCAAGGCCAGCGCTGCACTACCACCACCCCGTGCTGCCACCGCCTCCAAGGAGCAGAGCCAGGGGTGGGGAGGGGGCGAGGCAAGCTCTGTCCCCACTGTCATGGTGGTGCTCCACTGTCCCATTCCATCCCCTCCGTACCCTCCATCCCCCTCCGCCACTGTCCCACACTGCCACCATCTCCAAAGAGCAGGGCCAGGGGGGCGAGGCCAGCAGCACTGGACTAACCCTCTGCTCCATCCCCTCCGCCGCCTCCATCCCCTCTGTTTCCACTGTCATGGCAGCGCTCCATCCCTGACGTCATTCTTGATGGGCAATTTGCCCAGCACACAGCACTGGCTGGAGCCCCGCCCCACCGAGAGCCACACCATCTAAGAGCATTATGGACAGACAAACAGACACACAGACAGATGAACTAAGCCATTTATATATATACAGAATGGTGCTGATCACCCACAGATCTTCCCAGTGGAAGTCATGTCAGGTCACACACATGATGGGATAGAGCAGCGGTTCTCAACCTTTTGCACGTTACGTCCCACCTATGTAAGGTCAAAAACTCCTGGTCCCACTGGTCAACGAGTGGGGGGGGGGGGGGGGGGGGCCCCCCGGGGCCCGCCAAAAACGGGGAGACCCCCCCAAGGGGCCTTTTGAACCCCGGGGGGGGGGGGCCCCCCAGGGGCCAGTCAAAAAGCTGTAGTCCCACCTAGAGGGCCTTTGCATCACCGGTGGGATGTGTCCCACCGGTTGAGAAACCCTGGGATTGAGTGCCCCCTCAGCAAGTTTGCAGATGACACCAAGATGGTGGATAGTAGTAAATAATCTGGAGGGTAGGGCTTGGATTCAGAGAGACCTCAACAAATTGGAGCGTTAAACTAAAAGAAATCCCATGGAGTTCAATGGGGACAAGTGCAAAGTCTGCACTTAGGACGGAGCAATCCCATGCACTGGTACAGACTGGGGACTGACTTGCTAATCAGCACCTTTGCACAAAAGGATCTGGGTGTTACAGTGGACAGAAATGTGAATATGAGCCAACATTGTGCCCTTGTTGCAAAGAAAGGTAACAGCATCCTGGGCTGCATTAGTAGAAGTGTTGCCAGAAGGACAAGGGAAGTGATTCTTCCCCTCTATTCAGCACTGGTGAGACTACATCTGGAGTACTGTGTCCAGTTTTGGGCCCCTCACTATAGAAAGCATGTGGACAAATTGGAGAGAATCCAGCACAGGGCAATGCAAATAGTTAAGGGGCTGGGGCACCTGACTTACAAGGACAGGCTGAGGAAACTGCACTTATTTAGTCTAGAGAAAAGACTGAGTTGTGATTTAATAGCAACCTTCAAATACTGAAGGCTGATTCCAAAGAGGATGGAGCCAGACTGTTGTCAGTGGTGGCAATGTAGAGTGCACAGTGCTGCCACGTCCCCTGGCATATCTGATTGTGGTGATGTAATGTTAAATCCTGCACATGTGCAGTAGGTCAAGGGTCTGCAGTGAACTTCCTACCTCTGAGGAGGGGCTGACCTAGATACAGGGATACAGGTAACAGGGATTTTGGCACTGAAAGTGGTGACAACTGTTACCTGAGATAGAGAGGATGATGATTGTTCAGAAGTGTGAAGAGTGATAAGTTTGTTTGCTGGCCCCGGCAGCCTTACCTGGAGTCCTGGGGGCCAGAAAGCTGCAGCTGCGGTGCTCCTGCAGCTGGGAGCAAGGCCAGCAGCCAAAGCATGTTACAGCTTGAAAGGCTCTGGTTTGGGGCAGAGCATGCTGCTGCCACGTGTGCCACCCCAATTATTTTTGGTATGGTTGTTTTTTACCCTGGGACCTGCTAGAGTAAAAACAACCAAAAAAAAACATGCTGCAAGGTAGCAGTGCAGGGAATACCTGCATATGTGGTGCCACAGACAGGCCTGTGGTACCCCATACCGCATGGCTGCACTCATCTGGCCACAGCCTAGGGAACCCATGTCCTTCTCTACAACAGACTCAGGCCCAACGGGCTTCTTCAGTAAAGCCTCACCTGGAGTCTGAGAGGTCTTCTACCATTATGAGGTTCCCACAAGAACTGGATGGTAACAGATTACGGTTGCATTGTGCAACGTCATGTTACAGCGTTCTGATTAGTTAGATCTCAGAAACTCAGTGAAGCGGACCTCTATTAGATTACTTGACTCGGTCATTTTTTGATCAACGTTCGGTACAAGAGTAAGAGGTACTAAAGGATATCTTGAACATTTTAACTTATCTCTGGCATGGGAGGCAAACTATGAAACTGCATTTTAAAAATGTGGTGAGTATTGTACTCCACATAAAACTGAAGTGTATGAATATTGTAGTCTAAACAAAAGGTAGAAAAAGAAGATGAAAACATAAAAGAGTTTGTGAATAACTTAGACATAGAAAAGCCAATCTTGCAATGTTTGGAATCCAACTAAATCCCCGACAGGAAACCAGATTATGACTGAGATTTAGGACAAAATGCTCAGAGAAAAAGACCAAAGGAAACTCCTAAGGAAGCAATGAAAATTTGCAAAGCAAAGGAAGTCACCAAGTGCAGAGAGAAGCTTGTAGAGGGTGGACAGGGCTCTGACCCTTTAGACATTACAGAGAATCCAAAATAATATGAGAGAGATGTGAGGCAGAAAGGCATGCAGAGCCAAGTCAGAGTCCACAAAAAAGCCAGCACATTGAGCTGTGCAAATTGTGGAAAACACAAAGATATTATTTGGCATTTGGAAGAAGATGTAAATGCAGCGTAACATTCCTGGGGAAAAAATGAACACGGTCGGCGTGCAGGCAGGTTAAAATGAGTTAAGGTCATCAACACTATATTTGTCCTGCCACATTTCTGACATACAACCTACTTGCAAATCACTTGAGAGCCCCACACTGGAAGACAGCTGTTCTCTCCATGCTGGGAAAAGGCTACATTTGTCTCTTAAAGTCTCAGAAGACTTTGCTGTCAGCCTATGGGTCCCATGTTACCTCCAAGAACTACAGCCATTCAGAAAGCCTTGGACCTAGGTTTAAACAGTAACACCAAGTCAATACTACAATGTTGTGTTGGTACAGTTATGTTGGTTAACCATGTGAAAAAAGAAGCTCCCCAAGTGACACATCTCTATAGTCAAAATCTCCCAAGTAGAAACAGCTTTTATGGAAAAAAGGTCCTCCTTCCCCTCTCTAGGAATAAAAGTTATAATTTAGAGATACTCCCTAATTTAGAAAAGTGAAGAAATTGAGAGATGGTTCCCTAGAGGGAAGGTTGATACAGACACAGAAGCTCAAGAAAGGATCCTGTGTTTGCTGTTAAAGGTTGTTGGGTTTTTTTTCGACCATGTAGTCCTGTTGTTTTATTTTGAACCTGATGATCGCTACACCA
>NW_017729032.1:23037362-23038927 GCF_001723915.1 Gavialis gangeticus | reverse complement strand
GTGTTTGCTGTTAAAGGTTGTTGGGTTTTTTTTCGACCATGTAGTCCTGTTGTTTTATTTTGAACCTGATGATCGCTACACCAGCTAGCTTTTGTTGCCTGGGGAGCTGACTTAACTGTATAAACAATACCACAAGGAAGCTTTGCAAATGTACTTATTCTGATATGTAGTGTAGATTAGCCCTGTGAGGTGTGCAGGTCCAAAGGCCTGTTCCTAACAGACCAGCTGTTAAAGAACCTGCTATAGTTTCATGTACAGTAAACTTCATGGGATTTGCCTCTCCATAGTTCAGGAGTCAGCAGCCAGCCCAGACAGCCTTCTGGGGTGTTGCACAAAGCCCAGAAAATGACCTCCCACAGTGGGGTGTGCACAATGCTGGCTGACAGCATAAGAAGCCTTGTTTTATACCTACAATACAGAAGAGAAAATGTTATGGATGTAAAAAACCCAAATGAATAATAAAAGTGTTTCTTCACAAACATTTAAATTATGGTTTTAAAAAAACATAGCAATGCCATTTTTAACACTATTCATCACCTATTCTGTTTAATACAAAGGAGAGCCATCTAGTAAATACTTTTATAATCAGGGAATAAACTAGTCTTATTTGATCATACGTTTGAGATGAAACTCTCTGCTGTGATGGCTTAGGCATGTATCATGCTCTGGCAATGTTGTTAAATAAAAGTATAATAGTAGCTAGGAACAACCACTCATCCTGACTCCTAATTCAATACATGTTGAATTTCTAAATTCCTTTTGAAATGAAAGGGGAAAAAAAACAATCCAAGCCTCAGTTTAAAAATCTATTTAATGAAAAGAAATGCAATCATTTATATCAAAGTTGGCCCAGTTACAATTCCAAAAGCTGCTTTGGCCACCCATGAATAACACAAAAAAAAATGAAATCTTTGTTATCTTTGATCTTCACGTAAGTCAAAGGGGTAAAAGACGTGTATGTATTACCACCCCAACAGATCCTTCAAACCTGGCAGGTACAAGATAAACTCAATAATTCATGTCTAGCATGAGACAGGGAAAGCACTTGAGGTTTAAACCACCATCACCAGCTGAACAAGCTTACTACAGGAGGGTACAGCTAATCAAGACTAAAAATGCAAATTCTCATGCATCTAGGACATACAGGGCAGGGTGCAGTGACTCATTTCTTGTATTCACACACAGGTGGTTGGAACTGTGTGCAGATGTCTTGCCAGTACCACAGGCACTGACTGATTATCAAACACCACCGTTGTAGCCTTCAAACCACTTCACTTTCCTCCTTTTTAACTCAGGTATCAGTTCCATACAGTAGCATAACTAAGAGAGGGTGACTGAGACGGCAGCTCTGGGAGCTGACTTGGGGAAAAATATCAGCTGCCACCACAGCTGTGCAGCTACCGCAGCTGCGCCAGCTGCTGAAAGTCACCTCTGCCACCCCTGGACTGCCGCTGCTCTAGGCACCCACCTGCCCTGTTATGGCTCTGGTTGCACATGGCCATTTATGGGACAGGCGTGATAGAGAAGGTAGGAAAGGGTGGGGGGTGGCACTCTATGTCAAGGAG
>NW_017729032.1:23034429-23037351 GCF_001723915.1 Gavialis gangeticus | reverse complement strand
TTCCGACCCTAAATCTATGAAACTATGAAACTATGACTGGCTCCTGTTGAAGCCAAAGGCAAAGCTCTCATTGAATTCATTGGGAACAAGATCAGGCCCTTTGGCTTTAAATTAAAATTTTAAAAGACATTTTCTAGCTACTTGGCTAACCTTGTCCCTTTCCACTCCCTTCTTCACATGCTCAGCACTGTGTCCCTTTTTAGAGTCTCATCACAACTGATACAAGAGCCTCCTCTTTTGCTGTTCCTGCCTTCTGGAATATACATGTTACCCATGAATTCCCCTCCTCGCTATATTTTCATCTTAGCTATAAGTGTTCTTCCTCAAATGTTTTTTTTCTTCACTTTCTATCAGCTGACTCAGTTTCCAGTGGATGAGCCTGTAGCAATAAATAATGTAGCACAGCAAGAATAGGACTAAGAAATAAAGGAAAGGGCAAAAGGATTTTACATGGTTATCATCATGATGGAGAAACAAGAGGTACAAAATACAGAAAGGTGGTTTCTGAATAGAGAGGGACAAGGCCATTGCCTCAGCTGTAGTGCTTCATGTGCAACATGCTGGGTTACAAGAGGGGCCCTTTCAGCAGCCTCAATGCTTCTAAATTCTAAATTGGCTCTTTATGAAGAAAACTATTTTCAAAAATGCCACAGCTGTAGCTAGCACTCAATCATGTGCCAGCTGACTGACTTCTTAGTACCTCTTCCAAATTCTTCCCTTCTAACAGCTCTGCTCCCCCTCTGCTCTAGCTGTATTAGAAGAGTCACCTATGTGCTAAAAACTGCCTTGCATAATCTTTTCTATAATTCTAATGAAGCATGACTTATTCTGTACTGGACTGAGCAGATTGTTATTTGATATTTCTTTCAGCAGATTTCCTAGCATGAAACCACATTCTGCTCTTCCTAAGGAATAAACTGGCAGCTATTGACTCAGTTCTTACCCTATGGGCTTCATCAACTGAGGAAGCAAAAGATAAACTCACACTATACACTAGGCTTGATCCAAAGCCCAGTTAAGTCAATAAAAAGACTCTTATTAATATCAAAAGGTTTTGAATCTGGCCCTCAGAGAACATCACTGACCTCAGCCCAACAAGAGCAGAGTAGCATTCATCTCTTCCATATCTCACCCTGCACCTTGCTCAGCCTTGGTTTGTTTAACTGAATCCACAAAGAACCCAGCCAGTCCACAGGAAGGCCTGGGAAGTTGAATCAGCCACCAAACCTGGGGCTCATTGCGTATGGAAGGAGCTACACAGGGCCAGAAGTGGGACTATAGACAGTTCCCACTGGAGACAGTAGCAGGGACTAGAAACCGAGTCAGTGCTGTGCTGGCAATGCCAACTGACTGGTGAATTGACCTCCTGTTATTTGGCTGCAGGCAAAAACTGCCAAATATCCCATGAAGCCAAGAATGCCCAATGTGTAGGTGGTGGCCAACCTTTTTCATTTCATTATAGTGTCATCTGCTAGGAAGGGCAGGAGGACTGGACACCTTGTCTCTCATCCCTGTGGGAGTCAGGACATGCTCACACCCACACTTGCACACACACCACTTAGGAGGAGGCACCCCCTGTCCTGCTTCTCTCTCCTGAGCAATTACAACCTCCTTTCCCTTCCCTGCATTAAGCCATTGTGGGGCTAGAGGAGCTACTCTGCTGAGGGAAATACCAAAACCAGCAGCATAGAAAAGCTCCTCCTACTGAACAGCTGTACCATGAACAGGCACCCATCTCCCCACTGCTACACCCTGTCTGGGTGGCCTCCCACCATCACAACACCATGTACACAGGAGCCCTCTCCCTCTCCCCCCCCCCACACCTGTGTATGGTCAGCCCTCCACCACCACTGCACAGCACACATGGGAAGCCCCTGTTACAGATCCACTGTGCATGCATGGGCACTATAGCAGGGAATCGGGTCTTGATTTTGCTATGTTCACCCCATGGACAAGCCAGCACCAGAAGTCTGGCAGCAAAAAGTTAATGCTGTAGACACAGGCCCTTTAAAGCCGGCATTTCCTGGACCAGCCAGGGGAAGCGGAACTCCAGGAGGTCCCAGGAGTTCTGGGCCACCAGGAGACAAAAGAGTTTATAAGGGTACAGGAAGGAAATTACCATGGAAAGGGGGAAGTGACCAGGAGACCTAACTTGTGCCAGCATAAATGTGCAGGCATATAGTCTTGGAGACAGAGGCAGGGGGATCTGCAATGGCTGGGAGAAAGAGAGGCATTTGTTGTGCATTGCCACCTTCTCTGACTGTGAGAGTTAGGTACAGCTGCTGTCCTTAAGAAGGAAGAAAAGAAGACAGATACAGAGAACTCATGAGTAATAAGAGCCCTGTCATGAAGAGAGAGAAATAGCCTGCTACAGGCAATTAGAGTTACTCTCTGTAGCCAGATAGGCGGAAGGATGCGGTTCATGCCTTAATTGCACCAGCAACCATAGACTGCAGAGCTACTGCAGCAAACTAGAAGGCATCTGTGGACACCAAGTTGCTGAGAGGGAAGGATTTTGAAATTTATGAGTTGAAGAAAACCCACATGGCCAGCAGACTGATTGCCCAAAGAGTCAGCTGCCTGGAGAGAAGGTGGCTTGTAATTATTAAAGAGCCTGCATATCAGGCAGAAATGTCAATTTGTCCTAGGACTGGGGGTGAGCAGAGGCAATTGTGAAATCCAAAAAGGCTGACAGCAGGCAAATAAGTAGGGGCCCTTTGAGAACAGAGAGTCCTATATGAGTAGTGGGTGTACGAAGAAAGCAATTGGGCCTACACCAGATTGTTTCTTTTACTTTTAGTTTACTTTTATTTTTGCTCATTGTGGCAGAAGGCTGTTATGAGGGCCAAAGTCATCGCGAGATCTCTGGCAAAACTCTTCCAAAATTTGTGGCACTCAGGATGGGGGGGGAGGGGGGAGGGG
>NW_017729032.1:23031809-23034246 GCF_001723915.1 Gavialis gangeticus | reverse complement strand
GCAGAGGCAATTGTGAAATCCAAAAAGGCTGACAGCAGGCAAATAAGTAGGGGCCCTTTGAGAACAGAGAGTCCTATATGAGTAGTGGGTGTACGAAGAAAGCAATTGGGCCTACACCAGATTGTTTCTTTTACTTTTAGTTTACTTTTATTTTTGCTCATTGTGGCAGAAGGCTGTTATGAGGGCCAAAGTCATCGCGAGATCTCTGGCAAAACTCTTCCAAAATTTGTGGCACTCAGGATGGGGGGGGAGGGGGGAGGGGAGAGGAGGGAGGATCCGGGCAACTATAGGCCAATTAGCCTAACTTCTATTAGGCTAATAGAAGGAAGAAGGAATCAACAGGGAGAAGGTATCAACAACACGCTTACAGATTGGGGGATGACTTTCTAGGCAGCACAGCAACAGAAAGGGATCTTGGAGTCATAGTTGACTCCAAGATGAACATGAGTCATCAATGTGACAAAATTATAAGTAAAGCTAACTGCACTCTGTCATGCATTAGCAGGTGCATCATGAACAGATCTAAGGAGGTGATATTTCCCCTCTGTGGGGCATTGGTAAGGCTGCAGCTGGAGTACTGCATCCAGTTTGTGGCGCTGCACTTCAAGAGGCATCCGGATAACCTTGAGAGGGCCCAGAGGAGGGCTACTCGTATGGTTAAGGGCCTGCAGGTGAGGTCCTATGAGGAGAGATTGAGAGGTCTGGACCTCTTCAGCCTCTGCAAGAGAAGTCTGAGAGGTCATCTTGTGGCCATCTATAAATTCTTTGCGGGGGGGGGGGAGCAGCAAGAAATAGGAGATACTCTTGTTTACCAGAACACCCCTCAGGGTAACTAGAAACAGTGGCCACAAGCTGACAGAGAGCAGATTTAAATTAGACATCAGGAAGAACTTCTTTGTGGTAAGGGTGACCAGAATCTGGAATGAGCTTCCAAGGGAGGTGGTGCTCGCCCCTACCTTGGAGGTGTTTAAAGGGAGACTGGACAGGCACCTGGCTGGGGTCAGCTGACCCCAAAGCTCTTTCCTGCCCTGGGCAGGGGGTCAGACTCAATGATCCACTGAGGTCCCTTCCAACCCTAAAAATCTATGAAATCTATCCCAGGGAAAATCCTGGAAAAATTCATCAAGGAGTCTATGTGCAATAGACTTGCAGAAGGTAGGATTCTGAATGACAGCCAACATGGCTTCATTGTGGGCAGATCTTGTCTTACCAATCTCATCTCCTTCTATGACCAGGTAACCCACCACCTCAATAAGAGAGAGGAGGTTGACATTGTATACCTAGACTTCCAGAAAGGCTTTGATCTGGTATCCAATGATGTCCTCATGGGAAAATTGGAGGGTTGTGGGTTTAACTGCTCAACAGGTAGGTGGGTAGGGAGCTGGCTGTGGGGTAGGACCCAGAGAGTTCTAATGAACAGATCTGTGTCATCCTGCCAAGAAGTGGCCAGTGGTGTCCCTTGGGGGTCCATGCTTGGTCCAGTGCTTTTCAACATCTTTATCAATTACTTGGATGTGGGGGCAAAGAGCTCACTGGCCAAGTTCACGAACAACACCAAGTTATAGAGGAGTGTGGTCATGCTTGAAGATAGGTTGCAGATACAGGCAGACCTAGACAGGCTGGCAAGTTGGGCAGATCAGAACCAGATGAAGTTCAACATTAAGAAGTGTAAAGTGAGCCTTCTGGGGATGAACAATCCCCAACATATTTACAGGCTCGGTGGCACCAAACTGACTAGCACCAAGACTGAAAGGGACCACGAAGTAATAAAGTAACCAGCAGGGCAAAAAATACTCTGGCATGCATCGACTGATGCATCTCAAGAAGAACCAAGGAAGTGATTCTTCCACTTTACTCAGAATTGGTGAGACCACAGCTGGAGTACTGAGTCCAGTTCTGGGTGCTGCACTTCAACAAGGACGTGGAAAAACTTGAGAGTCCAGAGAAGAGCCAGCCGTATGATCAGAGACTTGCAAGGCAAGCCATACAAAGAAAACCTGAGGGACTTAGGTCTCTTCAGCCTAAAAAAGAGAAGGCTGAGAAGGAACTTGGTAGCAGCTTACCACTATATCAGGGGAATAAATCAAGGGCTCAGAGAACAACTGTTCACCAGGGCACTCTTGCAGAAAACCAAGAGTAATGGCCACAAACTCCTGGAAGGCCATTTCAGGCTTAACACTAGGAAAAACTTCTTCACAGTTAGGTGTCCAGACTGTGGAATAAACTACCTCCAGAGGTGGTACAATCACCTACCCTGGAATTCTTCAAGAGACTGGACGGTCACCTCACTGGGGTCACCTGACCCCAGTTGTCTTTCCTGCTTGGTGCAGGGGGGCTGGACCCAATGATCTTGTGAGGTCCCTTCCACCCCTTTACAATTTATGAATCTATGTGGCTGGTCATGACATCAGCCTGTCCACCTATTGGTGGGGGGGGC
>NW_017729032.1:23006428-23026809 GCF_001723915.1 Gavialis gangeticus | reverse complement strand
GAATCCAGGTAAGACTGACTGGCCTATAGTTTCCTAGGTCCTTCTTCCTCCCTTTTTTGAAGACGGGAACCACGTTGGCCCTCTTCCAGTCCTCTGGCACCACACCAGAGCACCATGAGTGCTCGTACAGCTGTGCCAGGGCTCCCGCAATGACCTCAGCTAATTCCCTTAGCACTCTGGGGTGGACATCATCTGGACTGGCTGATTTGAATACATCCAGTCCCTCCAGAAGTTCCCTGACTAGATGCTCACTGACTCTTGTCCTAAGTCTGCCTCCCCTGGGGCCTGAGGGGGGCTCAGTGGGGGGGCTGATTCGGACCCTGCTCAGGAACATGGAGGCAAAGCAGTCATTAAATAGGTTAGCTTTGTCATCTGGTGTGACAACCAGATTTCCTAACATGTCTTGCAGGGGGGCCCACGTTACCCAGAACCTTCTTTTTGCCCCCTATGTATTTAAAAAAGGTCTTCTTGTTGTCCTTGATCTGGGAAGCTAGTCCCAGTTTTCTGGGAGCTGCAGTCTGCAGGCTGAATGATGTTGCTCTTCTGGCTCCCTAGGTATAACTGCCAGCTCTGCTCCTAGAGCCTGGGCTTATACTGAGGCTGCCCAACCTTTCTCCAATCCAGTGGCCTCCTTTTGGTCATGGGGCCATCTAATTGGGCCAAACCACAACTGCCTGCTACTCAAAGCCCTCCTGAAACCTCTTAAAGTAGCAGGTACAACCTATTCTCTGCCATATTTATGTGTACAACAAGCTGAGTGGGACTATCAACCATTCCCAAGCATGATCCATTGAGTGCATATGGGGAAACAGACAGATCCATTCTTCCCATTAGACAACCATTACTGGGTGATCTGGTCATCTGGGTGAGTGACACACAAGGGTGTAGAGGTGGAAAAGCCCTGAACAAAATACACACTATGATTGGTGGAGAATTGACTAACTATAGAGCACAGAACTGAGGAGAAGATTACCCAAAGAAAAGTCCTCCCAGGGCACATTTTTCCCCAGTCTCCAATAAATCCATCAAGGCATGGCAAGCAGGATATACACTGGCAGGTGGAAGTGTTGACCCAAGATTGGGAGTTGATCCAGGCCCAACAGCACCCTGTCACAGGTACCCCCCTGCAGAACGTCTGGCTGCTGCAGCTGGGTTGATAGGAAGAGTGGTTTCTGGGCAGGAGTATGAGGGACACAGATTAGCCCTTTGTGGGCTACCTGCAGCCCATGGGCCTATTCCATGAGCTGGTCAGTAAAGCCCTTTGTTCAGAAGTGGCAGAGATAGGTTCAAGCTCGCTATCATTGAGAGATGCTTAGAATCTGAGCCTCCCAGGGCCTGGAGAAGAGCCATCCACTATACTAATAACTGGAGTGTCCCCCTTTGTTTTGCAACTTGCATGGAGCTATGCACCTTCCTAGGAGCAGAATCTAAGGCCACTAGCAGACTTCAAAAAGAAGGTGAGATTGGGTCTGATACACAATCCCCACACTTGCGCCTCCTGCCATGCTGTACGAGCATGACAAGAGGCATGATTATGGTTTCCAGCATCAGATTCCATTACCCCATATTGCCAGTGCTGGGCTCCCCCTGAACCAGCAATCTTAGCTCCTATAGCTGGGAATGTGTGATGTGCCCCTGTCAGGGAGCTCCAATCAACTGACAGGCTCCAAGCCATGGGGGTGCCTGGTGCACCTCCATGGCTGGAAGCCCCAACAGCTCTCAGCAGCAGGATGGCACCCTCCCACATCTGGAAGCTCCATCAGCTGACTGAGGGTCCCAGCTAGGAAAGGACTCACCATGCTCTGGAGACTGGAAGCACTGGCCACACGTTCAATTAAAGGGGTCATACAGACCAGCAACAAAGTTATTACACATATTTTCCTGGTTATTCCTGGTTCTGTTATGCCATTAATTGAATAAACATGTGGCTGAGTCACTACTTAAGATGTGCTTAACCATTAATCACATCTTAAGTGTACCATGTGTCAGAGGCCTAAATGCCACATAAGGGGCCCCAAATGCTATTTACATGGTTAAATCAACCAAGTAACTGCTGTAGAGGCCAAGATGGATTTGTTACATGGTCCATGGTTAAGATGCTGTTAAGTAGGTCACTGTCTGACCTCTGCATGAACTATATGTTAATACCATTATGACATCACCTGAGACACACCCAGAACAGCGTGGCGTGTGCACTTTGAGGAACATGTCCAGTGCCTCTGAAGTGTGGAGTGCACAACCCCTATAAAAAGTGCTGTGACTGACAGCTGTGTGTGTGCATGAGCGAGTAAGTGAGCGGGTGCTGGCGTTGGTATGGTGTGATGCTCAGGGAGACAGAGAGAGAGGTAGAAAAGAAATAGTGATAGGATTGTGAGAGGCTTGGTGTGTGCAAACGGACCGATCACAGTTTGGAGTATGGAGTTCCAGCCTGGTCACCAAGAGCTAAGGAGACATCCTTCACCATAAGACATCTCACTGGGATAGCAAGGGTTGGCTCCTCAGCATTACCCACTGAGTGTGCACACACCATACCAACGACCCTCTATCCCCTTGTAAGTATCACCGTTATCCTTCCTATCCCTCCCTGAGATTTACCTGAGGCCTGGTGATTCCTTGACATCAGAAACTCAGGTGAAGAGAGTGTTATGGTGTCGAGCTGTTGAATAAAGTTTCCCCAACCCATTAAATAAATTTGAGTGGTGCTGGCCCCTACCCTGGGGGTCTTTAAGAAGAGGCTGGATGCCTACCTGGCTGGACTCATTTGAGTCCCGTTTCTTGTTTTTGGGGTTTTTGTTGTTCTCCCGCCCTGGCGGGGGGTCGGGCTAGAAGATCTACTAGGTCCCTTCCGACCCTTAATCTATGAAACTATGAAACTATGAGTCCCCTTCACCTGAGATTATTGAATTGGTTAAGGGTTAAGTGTTTAACTGTATTGAGTGTGTAAGTTTCAGTTAAATAAACCATCTTGTTTGTGAATCTTAACACTTGTACTCTTGTGGACTGATTGGTAATTAGTCAGTTCGTACCTCAGTTAATTCTCTGGTCCAATCTCACGGTGATTAGATACAAGAAATTGGACTGTAAATGGTCTAAGGAGCAAAGTTCCACCCTTTTGTTGACCAGACCCCGTAGCTGCTATTTTGGCATAGCACTAATTAGACTCCAAATTAGTTCTGGGCTCAACACTGCCACCTATGTGTCTGATGGTGAAGCTGGATTTAGGCTACCTCTGTACCCCATCTGTAAAATGTAGATAATTCCTACCTCACCAGGATTTGTTAAAGACAAATTAAAAATTGTAAGGTGCTCATATCCTCTGACAGTGAGAACTGGGGTGCTTGTACATGTGACAGGGGTTTAATCCCTAAGGATTTATTCTATGCCCCCTAAATTGAAATGGGGGGGCATAGAATAGGCACCTGCTAAAGGCAGAAATGGCAAGGGGCCCAATTCTTTTTTTCTGTGGAGACTGCCTGCCTCTGCCACAGCCTGAGGTGAGCTGACACTGGTCAGGCCACAGCTGGAGTACTGTGTCCAGTTCTGTGCACCTCACTTCAGCAGGGATGTGGACAACATTGAGAGGGTCCAGAGGAGGGCCACCCCCATGATCCGGGGACAACAGGGCAGACCCTACAATGAGAGACTGCAGCACCTGAACCTGTTCAGCCTTCACACAAGAAGGCTGAGGGGGGACCTGGTGATGGCTATAAACTCACTAGGGGGGACCAGAAGGGTTTGGGAGAGACCTCGTTTCCCCTAGCGCCCCCTGGCATAACAAGGAATAACGGCCACAAGTTGTTGGAAAGTAGGTTTAGATTAGACATCTGTAAGAACTACTTCACGGTCAGGGCGGCTAGGATCTGGAACCAACTTCCAAGGGAAGTGGTGCTGGCTCCTACCCTGGGGGTCTTTAAGAAGAGGCTTGATGCCTACCTGGCTGGAGTCATTTGAGCCCAGTTTTTCTCCTGCCCAGGCAGGGGGTCAGACTTGAAGATCTACAAGGTCCCTTCCAACCCTACTTCTATGATTCTATGACAACTACATCATTGCAATTTGCAATATTGCAAACTATACTACATCCAGATGTAGTTTAGTTTCCAATGGTGCAAAGTCATTAAACCTCCCAAAAGTCTTTCAAGTATACATTGTGATGCTGTTGAGCCACACAAAGTAACATTTTCATCAAGTGTACATATTCATGACATCACATGTACAAGTGCCCCAGAGAGATTAGAGACATGTATTGAAACTTAGACATTTCCTTGTATGTAAATAAAACATAAGCAAAAATTATTTAATGGCTTTTTGTTTCTCTTGATTCCATTCTGTCTTTTACAATAAAGTTTCTAGTTGATCATATCATTTTAACATAATTTTGTAAATGGAAAGATATTTTGGATGATAATATATAGATTTAAAATTATGCAAGATTACACTGTAATGATGGTTACTGCTGTAATTCTTTCCAGAAAGTAATATTGACTTTTGTCAGCTTGCTTGTATTTTGGAATACATTATTTGAGACCTAAGTGAATAGTGAAGAACAGTACTGAATATTAACAGATACTATTTAATGTAAATCAATCAAGCAGATGCTGAATGTTTGTAAAGATTTCTGTCATTCTAGTAAATCATTTCAGTATTATACTTAACAAAATAAAGTAAAATATAAATATAGCCCTCGTATTACTTTGCCCCTGACGTGAAGAAGAAAAGAAATGAGTCAAACAATAGTCATATGGCTTACTGCATTTTTGGAAGACTGTTAAAGACCCTGGTGAAGGGCACAGTATAAGAATCTGCCTTGAACCCCAGTAAAACAGTGAGGTGATCTAATAGTCAAGGGAACTACATTATGTCTTCTACCTCTCAACAACAAATAAAAAAAGGAACAAAAATGAACAGACTATCATTCCCTTTTTGTCAGAACCAAATCCAGGATAGATGATTCCCTAACTGGTTCCTTCATTTTCTTAAGATGAAAGTTGTCCTTATGTTAAACAATTACTGTAGGTTTTGGAGCAAATCCAATCCCCCATTAGATGAGTAAGTAATACTTATGCATCAACTTAGCCTAGAGGAAGGCATGTCATTCCATGTCAGTAGCAAAAAAGGAGGAAAATGAGGAAGGTATTTCTATTCTTTTAGCCAAGCAACCTAGTGGTTACGACACTTCATAGTTTCATAGTTTCATAGATTTAGGGTCGGAAGGGACCTAGTAGATCTTCTAGCCCGACCCCCCGCCAGGGCGGGAGAACAACAAAACCCCAAAACAAAAACGGGACTCAAATGAGTCCAGCCAGGTAGGCATCCAGCCTCTTCTTAAAGACCCCCAGGGTAGGGGCCAGCACCACTTCCCTTGGAAGTTGGTTCCAGCTCCTAGCCGCCCTAACTGTGAAGTAGTTTTTGCGGATGTCCAATCTATACCTCCTCTCCATCAACTTGTGCCCATTACTCCTTGTTATGCCAGCGGGCGCTAGGGGAAACAGCGTCTCCCCCAAACCCTTCTGGTCCCCCCTAGTGAGTTTATAGACGGTCACCAGGTCCCCCCTCAGCCTTCTCTTGTGGAGGCTGAATAGGTTCAGGTCCCGCAGTCTCTCACTGTAGGGTCTGCCCTGTTGTCCCCGGATCATGCGGGTGGCCCTCCTCTGGACCCTCTCCATGTTGTCCACATCCCTCTTGAAATGGGGCGCACAGAACTGGACACAATACTCCAGCTGTGGCCTGACCAGCGTCGCGTAGAGGGGGAGGATCACCTCCTTGGCTCTACTCGAGATGCACCTGTGGATGCACGACAAGGTCCGGTTAGCCCTGCCAACCATGACCTCGCATTGTCGGCCCATGTTCATCTTGGAGTCAATAATGACTCCAAGATCTCTTTCTGCCTCCATGCTCTCAAGTAGGGAGTTCCCCATTGTGTAAGTGTGCTGCTGGTTCCTACTGCCCAAGTGCAGCACCCTGCACTTGTCCATATTGAAACGCATCCTGTTCCTGTTAGCCCACCCCTGTAACCTATCCAGATCCTTCTGCAATCTCTCACTCAGACAACGGGAGACCCAGGTTTTAGTTCCTCCCTCCCCTTCAACAAAGAGGCTTTGAACCAACATCTTCCACTTCCAAATAAAGTCCACTAACCCACAGATCATAGAATACAAACTGAGCACCCTCCCCATCCTGTTGAAGCTACCTGACTTGGAAAGCTAAAAGGGCAGATATGTCAGGCTAGAAAGAACATGGCTTAGTGAGGTGTGCATTAGAGAGGGTCTTGGATTCTGGCCTCTGATTCTTCTCCCAGTGGTGTTTCTACAGCTTACATTTAATGGTTGTTGGATAAAATGGATCGACAGAAGTAGATTCTGCCCTTCTAGGCCTAAAACTCAGGCCCCCCATATATCTAGGACCCCTACATTTTCAGGTCAGTTCCCACCCCACTGAGACATGCTCCTTTTCTTTCTCACCCATGATCCTTCTATCCTTCCAGAGCAAGATACACCTCTCATTGGGGATATTCCAAATCTAGGACTATCCCATCAAGTTTCTGCAAAATGTGTGAAATCAGAATTCCCTTTACAGACTATGACCTTCAGTTTACCCTGCTTCCCTCCCCGCCCCCCATTCCTTGCATTAATGTATATACATGTAGGCATCAGAAATCTTGTGTAGATTGCTCTACTCTTTCTCTTTGTGTTTCTTTTTATCCCTGTTATGGTTCCTCATCCTTTCTCATCTTCCACTGGTTCTTATCCCTTGATCTTTATTGCATATTGGTAATGGGTTTTTGTCATAATCCCACATTTAGACCTACTTTAAAAACCTCCCTTTCCGGACAGTGTCCAAAGATGCTGTTCCCAATTCCTCAGATGGATCTCATCCCCGCAAGGGAGTACTCTATTACAGAACATCCACCCACTGCACAAGAACCTAAAGTTCTCTTGGCAACATCTTCATAGCTACATGTTTACTACTACTACAATACAATCATCCCTGTCTACTCCTTTTTTCACCTTAGAAGGGAAAAATCCATGTAGAATCCCAATCTCTAGGACTGTGTTACAGCACCCTTCCATGTGAAGCATTCTCAGCATTAGCAGCTCTGCTAAAAGCCCAAAAATGATTGCTAACTTCTTTCTGTGTTGGATATATACTGGCACACTTCCCTGACCATGAGGAGCCCAAGACAGACAAGACAGTTGAGAGCCAAAAGCTGAGAGTGGAGAGAGCAAGAGCTGAGATAGAGCCTGAGAGCCTGAGGGATGGAGAGCTAAGAGGGAGAGAGCTGGCAGGTCAGCACAGCAAAGATGAGGACCCCGCCTGGAGTGCCCTTCCCTCAGAATCAGTCACAGAGTGTGACTGCATCAGAGACTGTACATATGGTTAGAGTAAACTGGTGGTCCAAGAAAAGACCACCTGGGGTTTGTTTGCAAAGTGCTAGTGTGTCTGTTGATTGACTCCTGCCAGGAAGGAACTTCCTGGGGGAGGAATAGAGATGATAATCAGAGGCTGTCAGCATGTAAATGGACTGTGAGTGAGCTAGCTAACCATGAACCCACTACATACACAAAGTCTTCTTTCTCCTGGAGAAAACAACTGCTACACATAACAAAGAAAGTCCATTCCCATATGGAGAAAAGGTAACAGGAGGGCTGGGAAGCCCTCTTGGCTAAACAGGGAAATCACGGTCCTCTTAAGAAAGAAAGAGGCTTATAAACAATGGAAGCTTGGGGCAGGCCCCAAGGAGGACTAATCCATGACAGCCTGCATTTGCAGGGAACAGATAAGACAGCCTAAAGTGGCAACCAAACTTAGATTAGCAACCGGAATCAAGGACAACAAGAAGTCCTTTTTTAGGTATATTGGGAACAGAAGGAAAACTAATGGGAGTGTGGGGCCATTGCTCAAACAACTCAGGAGAGCTGGTTGCTGGCACCCAGCAGAAAGCTGAATTCCTGAATGACTACTTCACCTCAGTCTTTCACCGGACCAAGGGGAAAACCATGGTAGGTAGAGTAGAGGATAAGCATGGTAGGAATAATTGCCTTCCTACTGTTGCCATAAAATTGGTGTATGACCAATTAATAAAATTAGATGTATACAAGTTATTATTGACTCCAAGATGAACATGGGCCGACAATGCGAGGTCATGGTTGGCAGGGCTAACCGGACCTTGTCGTGCATCCACAGGTGCATCTCGAGTAGAGCCAAGGAGGTGATCCTCCCCCTCTACGCGACGCTGGTCAGGCCACAGCTGGAGTATTGTGTCCAGTTCTGTGCGCCCCATTTCAAGAGGGATGTGGACAACATGGAGAGGGTCCAGAGGAGGGCCACCCGCATGATCCGGGGACAACAGGGCAGACCCTACAGTGAGAGACTGCGGGACCTGAACCTATTCAGCCTCCACAAGAGAAGGCTGAGGGGGGACCTGGTGACCGTCTATAAACTCACTAGGGGGGACCAGAAGGGTTTGGGGGAGACGCTGTTTCCCCTAGCGCCCGCTGGCATAACAAGGAGTAATGGGCACAAGTTGATGGAGAGGAGGTATAGATTGGACATCCGCAAAAACTACTTCACAGTTAGGGCGGCTAGGAGCTGGAACCAACTTCCAAGGGAAGTGGTGCTGGCCCCTACCCTGGGGGTCTTTAAGAAGAGGCTGGATGCCTACCTGGCTGGACTCATTTGAGTCCCGTTTCTTGTTTTGGGGTTTTGTTGTTCTCCCGCCCTGGCAGGGGGTCGGGCTAGAAGATCTACTAGGTCCCTTCCGACCCTAAATCTATGAAACTATGAAACTATGAATAAGTCAGCAGGACCAAATGATCTTCATCCGAGAGTGCTGAAGGAGCTGGCCGAAGTCATTGTTGAACCCCTGGCAAAACTCTTCCACAATTCATGGCACTCTGGAAAAGTCCCTGAGGACTGGAAGAGGGCCAATGTTTTGTCCTAGAAATCTTCAAGACGAGACTAGACAGTCACCTTGCTGGTGTCACCTGACCCCCATTTAACTTTCCTGCTTGGTGCAGGAGGCTGGACCCAATGATCTTCCAAGGTCCCTTCTGGCCTTACAATCTATGAATCTATGCATTTTTCAACAAATGGCCCACCACTATTCATTACTGCCTCCTTGTCTCCTCACAGATTCTATTATTTACTCCTCCATACCTGCTAAGGAGGCAAACATAACTAAATAAACAAGTCTTCTGGCTCCTTTCTGAGGCAAATATTCTCTATTTGCTTCTCCTCTCTTCACTGCTCCAAAATGATTTATCCAAGGTGCACCTAAAGACACTTTGTTATAACTTTTTCTTCCTCTTGAATGCTTGAATTGCTGGTTTGAGCAGAATAGAATTGGAGGGCATGTTTACACATTCATTTATGCACCTTAGATACTATGCATTCAGTTTAGTACTTGCTTAATAAAGTACTAAATAAATGCCCAGTAACTAGGGTTACTGCACAGTAGCACTGGGAAATGATTATTTAGTGATGCATACTGCACATTAGTTTAATAACACTGCACAGTGGGCTATTAGCATGGTTTTTAACTGCCACACTTCTGCACAGTGTTATTAGGCTAATAAAAAGTAAGCGTCTCATGAAGACGCACCCAAAACAGGTTACCATAGCCAGTTTTTGTAAAGACTTGAAATTATATCAAGGTTCTCCTTAGCTGCTGTACTTTATTTTGCTATGACTTGGCCAAGATCTTCCAAAGGTAAATGGTGATTTGGGCTACTTCCATTTATGGTTTACCAACCTAAGAAAACCAAAATCTCTGGTGACGTTTCAGCCACATCATTTAGTTCCACAAATATAGTCACTTTACAGAAGGTAAGCATGTAAGTAACTGAGTTCTGTAGACCGTGTTTGGATACATGCCTTGTGCAAGATCTGCTTCAGTTTTGTATGAGACCATATCTTAAAGCATCTCCTCCAGTGACCAAAGGAACTACACGCATTTTCAGAAGCACTTGCTTTGCATAGGTCTGTGTTACTTAGGTTCAACACTACTAATAAATAATAAACATTGCATCAGAGTACAGCAAGTACTGATGAAAATTATGTTGTTCATTATAGCAAACCTCATCTGAGACACAACTGCAGTACAGCAGGTTTGGGGTGGGGGAGGAACAAAAATCCTAGTTTCTTTGAAACCAAAATGTATTGAAGAAACACAGCAGTTTTGAGGAAGGCTCCAAGTCAACTGGGGAACAATTCACCCAAAATAGCCTGATAACACTCAGCTGGGATATGGAAGGCCCATGTTCAAATTTGCTTAACCATAAGACTCACTAGAGGTAGAACTCTCTCCTATGTCTTTTTCCTGGAAAAAAATGGAAAGATCTTAGTTTCACTCTCTAGCATCATGAAACAAATTGTGAAGCTACAATATTCTTCACAAAATGGAAATGTAGGATTCCAACCAGTTCTAATCTTGATTACACTTAAATCCAAGTTAACTTGACAATCACCTTGCTAGGGTCGTTTGACCCCAGTACACTTTCCTGCCATGGCAGGGGTTCGGACTTGATGATCTGCTCAGGTCCCTCCCAACCCTACTAACTATGAAACTATGAAATTCTTGCTTTAAGTAGAGACCTGCAGCATCAGGAATTCAACACAAGAAGTTTTAAAAAAATCTCATTGCTAGTGCAGAACTTTTTTTATGCTGTCATAAAGCCAAGAGAAGTCAATTAGGTCTAGTACTTTATTAATGATCCTCACAAATCACATTTATGGCAAGTCTCATATCTTGTGCTATGCTAGAATATGCCATTTGGAAAGACTAGTTTTGATACCCTTGTATTATGGCATTGCAGCTACTGCTGGGGTAATTAATTTTTACTTGTACTCTGGTGAAACCAAGCAAAACTTTCTAAGACATTTGGCCAATTACAGACTCTTTAGGGCAATGAAGCCTTTTCAGTAAGCTTGGCTTTATATTACTAGTATGATCAAAGCTTTAATGAAATTGCTCTATGGCAGAAACTACTGAACTATTAAGAAAAAGCTACAAAAATAAATGAGTGCATAGCTGTGAATTTCCAGAAAGAAATCTCTTCTAGTTTCCTTTGATTTCCTATTAATTTCCTCCACCTACTATCCCCACTGTACCTTATTTTAAAAAAATGTTATGAGAGTATGTTTCTCTTTTGGTAAATTATCAAGGCTCAGTATGTGATCTTTATAACAGAGCTTCGCATCTCCCTGTATCTTATTATTTTTCCATAGAAAAGGTGTTATTTCATCCTCACAAGGCAAGCTTGGAATAACTAGAGTTCTTTTATAGATGAATATATATATATATAAAAGAAATAGGAATCAGGAGGGATGCATGCTGTTTTGCAGCTCTGCACTGCACATCCTCCCCTTTATTCAAAGGTTGGGGAATTGTAAAAAAAGGCAATGAAGTTTAAGGAGAACAATGAAAATATACAGTTTAGAAAGAAACTAAACTTTCAGCCTGATGTTCATCCTGCTGTTGCTATGTATATACACTTATTGTAGCATGAGATTATGTTCAGTTCAGGTTCACACAGTAAGCTGCTGAGCTTTACAGTCTCAGGAAACAGGAACACAAGACTGGAAGGGTCTGTCTCAGTCATCAAATCCAGTCCCTGCTATCTCAGGTAGCTATGTCACATAATCCTGTTCAAGAACAGATCGAGTTCCACCTTAATAATGAATAAATACTGTTACCAAGTTACACTGAGGCCAGCATTTTTAAATGTAGTTGAAGTTAAGCACCTAAATCCATATTCAAATATTAAAATAGCCTGGCTTTCACAGTGTTGAGCTCTTGTAACCCCTACTGAGATAAATGTTCCTGGGGTGACAACAAGCAATCACAAGGCGTATGAAAAAGCAAAAATACTTTAACTGTACTTGATGCCTAGGCCCTCAGTTTGGCAGTGTAGCAACAGACTCAAATACCACCAATGTACTACACCTCCCTTTGAAAGCCAAAACAGTAGCTCTGCTGGTGAGATTCTTTGAAACATGCACACCATGGACCAGATCCTCAGCTGGACTAAGCCAGACACATGAAAGACAGGTGAAAGCTATTAACAGGTCTATAAACAAGGGAGGCTACAACCACTTTGTACATGTCTGACAGGCTGGGATGCTGAAAAGTTCAGGCAGAAAAAGAGAAATACCAATAGGTCTTTTTAATCAGCTTTAACTAGACCCTCCATGCACCATGCCAAGCTAACTTAGCTTTTGCAGAGTCTGAAGTAATGATACTCATACAACAGCTCACAATCACAAATGACTTTTCATCTTATCACCTGCAGCTCTTCACAGAACATATTATCAAAGGCTTTGACTTTTTCTTTTACTGCATGAAAATTAGATGTGACTTTCTTGCAATCATAAATAAAGAAACTCATGCACTGTCTCCATCAATCATAGTGCACGGACTGCAGCCTTTTCTTTTGAATAAGAATGTATTACTTCATAGGACACTGTGGTTCTTTGGTAAATAGCAACTGCTCGTGTGGCTCCTGAGCCAAACAGGACTGACATGGAACTTAAGAAACTGTCCACATTACAAGAGCTTCTGCTACTACGGTTACATTAGTAGAGCTGCCCACTGGGGAGACAGTGGCCACATCTGCATGAGATTCTGACTGCACAGTAGCTCATTACTACTGCACAGTAGCATCACTTGGCATGAAGCGTGATGCAACAGTACTGGGCAGTAGTAACAAGCTACTGTGAAGTCAACAGCACCAAGAAGCTGTTCAGGGGTGCTACTGCACAGTAACGTCAGCTTCTGCACAGCCATTTAGTACTTGTGTATGCAAGTACTAAATGACTGCACAGTAGCAACTGAGCAGTCAGCATCTCATGTAGACACAGCCAGTATATGCCAAAGTAAGTTAAACTGAGAAAAGCTCTCTTCTGTCAGCACAACTGCATTTATATAGGAGGGTGGTAGTGGCACATGAAGGTATGTAATTTTTTTGCACACCCCATCTAGTGTAGTTGTTCTAGTAAAACAATGTAGTGTGGATGTGGTTTAAGACTAGATACACTAGGCAGACAATTTCTTGTGCTTTAAACTTGTATTTGCTCCCTACTTATAATAAACCTTGCTTTCATTTAGTTCACTTAAGTCTTAGACTCTTGATTAGGAAGTTCAAGAAGCCTGTTTCAGAGGGAAGACCAAGCTTCATTCCCCAAAACAGTGAAAGGAAGGCTTCGGAGCTAACTGTAAATCAAAGAACCATAGAAAATAGGTGTGGAAGAAATATGTTTCTGAACACACAAGTCTTAAGGTGCCATGGTGCCCTGCCTTTTGCCTGACCTGCTCTTATGAACCTCCAGTGCTGGAAATTCCACAATCTCCTAAAGTAATCTAAGACAGTGTTCAACTATCTTTACAGTTAGGGAGCTTGTTTCCTAAAGAAATCTAAATTTAAATCTAAATCTTGCTTGTTGTAATTTAAGATCATGTCTTAATTTATAACGTTGCTCTTTAAAGTAACCTTTTACATTTTTGAAGAACATGATGACCACACTCAGTCTTCCCTAAACTAAACAAATCCAGTTCTTTTGATCTTTTTTCATAGTTCATGTTTTCTAGACCTATGGTCCATGGATTAAGACAGTGGATCAAGATACTTTCTCCTAAAACGTATGTATTTTGCAAACCTGGGGAACTGACAAATGCCTGGGAGATAACTTATCTGAATACAGATAAGAACCAAGTGCAAAAGAGAACTTCACAGAGATTATAATTACAGAAGTAGGAATAAGATTAGCCCTAATTATATATCATAATGATTAAAATACCTCTACCTAAAAGGCAGCATTATTTATTGAATGTCATTGTACAGCAGGAACTAGGAATCCTGGCATCTGGGACTGACCATCACTGTGGGTGCTTACAGACATGCAGTTCCTTGCTGTAACTCATGGCACTTCACAGAAAGCATCGTGAATTACAGCAACCCCCCTTACCCAACAGATATTCAATGTTGGCTTGTGGGGAGTGGGGGATCAAGCTCCACTGGAGCCAATCCAGAAGGAGTTGCATGTCTGCAGCCTCTCTCAATTAGCCCTCCCCACCCCCAGCCTCCCACCCTGCAGAGGAATGGAGGAACACATGCACACTGAGTTACGGTCTTTGCATTCAGAGCTACTAAGAAAAGATGTGTGGAGATCTAATTGGACTACTGATAGAGACTTGGATTGCCTTGCGAGTGGCTTAGCTGAGGCTCAACAAAAGGAGAGTGACATAGATGCCAAACACCCCCAGAGAGGACCATTACATGCGACCCAAAGGGAAGGGGGCAGCACCCAAGTGAAGAGTGCTGATGGACATCCAGGATGTGGTAAGGTGGGGTACAGGGGAAGTGGAGCACCACAAAGAGATCCATCCAATAGGCCTAGAGTTATCGCCCCAGTGGGACCAGCTTTCTGAGTAGAATAAGATCAAAGTCATGGCAGGTGAGAACAAAAGAAGAACAAAATGAAAAAAAAAGGGGAAAATATAATATTAGCAGTAGCTGGGGGGATCACAGTGTTCCCTCCCAACCTGGCATCACCCACTAGGATGATGCCAGGTGAAAGAGAGCCCTGGCCTTATAGCACCTAATCCCAACACACATGTAGACAGTGACCAGGGCTGACTGAGGTATGATGGTGCTACGGTGTGGGGGTTGCCTGCTGGTTTGCCCGACACTGTAGCACCCTCATGCCCCATACAGCTCCTCCACAGCACATTGAGCAAGGGCAGAGCAGCTCCAGGCTGGCAGGCTGACCCCCCAGATCTCCTGCCAGCCAGAGCTGTGCTGCTCCAGCTCAACATGCTGCAGTCCTGGGCATATGTGTAAACACTGCACCTGGGAGCAATAAACTCTGGCACAACTGTGCTGGAGTTTACTGTGTTGCACTAAATGGCACATGTAGATGCACCCTGTGAGAGATACAAGTTGTCCACCCTGGCAAAAGGCTGTGAGATCCCTGAATTAAGACGGGTGGTTAAGTGAAAAATAGCTGTCGATACCATCAGTATGGGAGACCCAACTGTCCTTACCAGTGAAGGGATTAATCAGCCTACAGCATATGTTTTCATTTATCATCATACTTGAATGCTTACTAAATGGCTGAGGCCAGGGCTAATGCAGAATACAACACAACATTTGACCAGATGCATGGCTTTCCTGTAATAAACTCCCAACCCATAAAATGCAACCTTCTCCAGGCAGTTATCTAGATCAGGGGTGAGCAAAATGCAGCCTGTAGGGCAGATGCGGCCCACCAGGCCATTCTATCCAGCCCACAGGGCCCCTAAAAAATTTAGAACATTAATATTTATCTGTTCCTGGCTGCCTGTCATGTGGCCCTCGATGGCTTGCCAAAACTCAATATACGGCCCTCCCCCTGAAATAATTGCCCACCCCTGGTCTAGATAGTGAACTTTCCAGTACCTTTGTGGTATTAAAGTCTTCATTGCTGCCAACCTAGACCAACAGCATAGATAACAAAGTTAATTATTCTGCAATTAACTGTTGCCCCAAGGCTATTATGTTCAACTGGAAAAAAGCACTAATCAAGTTTGTTCATTTTCTTGCTTAGTCCAGTATGTCTAACACACAAACATGAAAAGTTCACATTGGAGGGAAAAAAAGTATGCTCTATTTGTTTTATGATTTTAAATTTCTTCTCCAAGCATTTTGACTTTCACTGCCAATTTTAAAGAGAGATTGTCTGTTTTCCCTATAATAAACATATTTCTTGATTTACATTATTGACATTACTTTACAGTTTAAAGTGAATCATTTTTTTGAAAAGATACTTGCCCTAACTTATGCTTTGTATTGATTTTTCTCCATTCCTTCAACTTAGATGATGAAAACCAATAATGTCAATTTGACTTGCACCTGTAGTCAGTTTCAGACTTAGTGCTGCAATTTTGGAGAGAAATGTGTGTTTCACCTGTTGTAACACAAATAAAAAAAGGATTTTAAAAACATCTGGCCTTTCAAATGTACTTCATCATCTTATTTGACATGACTTGCTTGTTGGTATACACAAGCATTACTATGTTCTTTGTACTTGATTCTTTTCTTAAATCAGTTGTACACCTTTGTAAATTGTCTGCAGTATTCATTTCAATTCACACTGATGCAGGGGAAATCAGAATCTGCTTTACACTGATGTAAGTCAAGAGCAACTTCACTGAAGTAGATAAAGTTCAATGTTGTAAAAGCAGTGAGTGGGGAAAATCAGGACACAGAAGACAGGTGGATGGTAAATTATGGCTGCTTAGTACTTAACAGGGATCTAAATTGAGCTCCCAGAGCTTACTGAAGAGCTGGAAGATAGCTAAGGAGTACAGAAAGGCTATCCTTTTGCTACCTTGCTTGTCCCATGGTAGAATAGATATGAGAGGTTTGCTTAGAGAAATAGTTCATGAATTGCATTTCCCAGAAAAACTGGAGGGGCTGGTAGCTCAAGAGCTGACATATTCAGAGCAGCAAGGCTTGATGTAGGAGTCCCAGGACTTGGCTTTGCCACTCTCTGGTTATTGGATCTTGGTCAAGTATCTTATCCCTGCCACTCTGTTCTCTCTAATGGGGACTCTGATATTTACTATTTTAAACCACTGTACAAAATACATCCATAGATTTTAAAGTATGAATAAATGACATGTCAAATCCACTTGGTTTACAAGCTTTAGTTTTGCTCTTGAGTTACAGATCCAAAACCAGATGACATCTGAAGCATAAAGCACAGCACAGCACAATCCTGGGGGATGTATGTATCTGTCCTATTAACCATGAGTTTCAGTTAACTGAGCTTTAGTTAAACATTAGAAGAGCATAAGCAGATATCATAACTGAGCAGGCTACTTTTGCACATAGTGATGAAGTTGCCGTAGTATTTGAACTTGGTGGCATACTCATAAAAACCACTAGTGAGATACAGAAAATAATGTTTAATGTAGCAAAAGATAATTAGTGCTCCTTGGTGTGCATTTAATACTGTACATTGCTTGTTCCAGGGAGAGAGAAATACCGTAGAGAGTAGGCCTCAAAGGCAGGATAGCATGTGAGCTTTTTCATTTGAGCCTTGAGTAAATCCTTACTACTGGGAGATTTTAACCTTGCTTTCCCTATCACATCTAAAATCATAACTACTTCCATGAGAGCTAAGCTAGCTGTTCTATCTCTGCGACTGAATCATCTCCTAATAGTAATGAACCAACCTCTCAGTCAAAAAAAAAGCATTTACTTAGATAAACATCATCATCTATCAGAGCCATGGCAATAATAAAACCTCTGTTGCCAGCATTCACTTACACTGAGTGATGGGTGGGTGGATTCAACAGCCATGAACTCTTAACTAAATGCATTTTTTTAATAAATTCCCCCTGGTACATTAACTATTACTAATAGCAAATAGTTGCCCCATCTCTAAGGAAACTGGTATTAATCTTACCTGCTTGCAGGACAGAAGAAAAATAGACAACAATTACTGGCCTAGATTCATATCATGATTCTTGTTCTCCAGGGTTTCACCACTTGTGCAGTCATTTACATCAGTGCAAAATGAATACTACACAAGCAGAAAAACATCCGCTTTTCACAAGTGCAAAAGCCAATCTGGACAAAGCCCTGACACCTGCAGGCAAATAGTCCAAAATGCTAGCTCCAAGAGCCATGAAATGAATGTTTGCAATGTAGTAATGATACTCCCACCCCATCACTTTGTGAGAAGTTCACCATGATACGTTTCATAATTGAGCCATGCAGAGCTATTCTCTCTCCCCACCCCACCCCTCTCTCTGTCTGCTAACTCTCAAGATGTGAATACATGAAACAATCACTACACAGTAATTTACCCCAAATTTCCCATATTTTACTCACAGTAAGGAGCAGACCAGATGCAAGACAAGCTTTCCCAAGCTAACTGTGTGCAGATGTAATGGTAAAAATTACATGGGTATGTAGCTCCTCCTCACCTTTTGAAGGATAATTTCACAGTAAAGCTGGAATGACTGAGACCAGTGTAAAGCTGTGTGCCTTGTGTTCACTTTTTTTTTTTATCCTGGAGTAAAGTCAAATTACTTCAAAGTAAACATGTTATGGGGCAGACCAATTAAAGCATCCTTCTATGGCTCGGGAGACAAATATGAAAGGCCTGCTCTGGACACCTGCAAAAGGCTGGCTTCAGTTGACCCAGCTGTAAATGGGCACCTGGTCATTCAGGCTGGGGAATTAAAAGCAACTAGATGTGATGTTTGCCACATCACTTTTCTGTGCTATTTTGTTAAGAAGCTTGCCTACCTTAACTGCACTAGTCTGATGGGTTGTTAGGCTTAGATGGACCTTCCTCATCCAAACATGTTGTGTATATGTACCTTCAGCCCCTGGATTTACTCTCCTACTGAGATTACCTTCTCTCTGCAGAGAGTGTATTAGAGATTGAGAATGAACAATCACTGTGTTTTCAGTCCTATGCTCAGAGATAGGGTATGAAAGAGAAACCACCTTATCAGAGAGTTAGGTTTACCTTCTAGCCACCTAAGGCTATTCTTAGGGCTGCTTAGCAAAAGGTGGGTGAGGAACTGCAGATTTGTTTGCAATGCAAGGTAAATCCAATTGCTGATTTGCCCCTCACTGCAATGCAGTGGGGGAGCCAAGAAAATCAGCTGGGCTGAGAGCTGGTGGTGCGAGATGCAGTGACTGGCAAAATGTTTTGATTTTCATTTTACTTAGAAATTCCTCTTTTCTTGTGCTCAGAGCAACTTCCCTGAAAGAAAACACAAGATTTTGCCAATGAGCCCTTGAGGCTTAATGAAAGTCTTCCACTTCTCAGGACTCTGGAATCCTCCGGGGCCAGTTCTCCCAATTAACATTATCTTGATTAGTAGTCATTAGGAGGTCAGAGTGTGCAAGTGTGTTAGAGAGAAATCACAGTTCACCCACACAGTTAATCCAGCAGAACACTTTTATTATTACAATCAAGTAGGAAGTCATTTAACTGAGATGCATAGAAACTGCACTGAATCTTTTAATCTCTTTGAGCAACTACCTATTCAAGTTCCTTCACAAGATTCAGCACAATTTTTCTCTCACGGTTGCAATGTAAATAGCCAGAATACTACAGATCATTCAAGGATTTGTTCTATGCCTTATTCTTCCAAACTTTACATTCCAGACCCTGTGTGCAGAAAGTGAATTTGAATTTAAAGCTCAAGAGACTGAGGAAAGCTGTTCCAACCATTCTAGAGTGAACTAAGAGCTGGACAAATTGATTAATACAGAATTATTATCTCTCTGCCTTTGTTTCCTCCACCTGTAGAACAGGGATACCACTGTGTATGGATATAGCCATATATATTTGTTTGTGTGTATAGACTTATATATATCAGTGTTTCTCAAATTTTTTAGGCTCAAGGCACCCCTCCAAAAATGTAAGTTCTTAGTCTTCACTCACTTTATAACCACAGAAAAATAATAGAGGAATTCTTCTGTTGCAGTGAACTCAGAAAAACCTCAGCAGGTGAGAATGTTTTTAACAATATAGATTCCTATTTGAAATCTCTGCATTTATCTTGTAAATCAGGGATGGACAATTATTTCAGCCAGGGGGCCATTTCACAACTTTTGGGGCCACAAGGCTAGCTCCACCCCTTGATAAGTGCCCAACCCCCTGGTTGCCATCTTGGTACTAGAAGTCTTGCCCTTAACCACTGACTTTTGCCACCAACCCCCCGCCCCCTTTGCCCCAAAGGGGGGTTGCCGTCTTGGAACCAGAAAAAAAACAGACCATATACTAAAAGTCAAACATCTACAATAACATATTTTATATAGCCTCCTTTAATTTTTTAATTACATTAATTTAATTTTTTTTAAATATTTTTGTCCTGATTTATGTGTACTTATGTAAAGTATATAGAGGCAATTACATAATAGTGCATAGTTTCATAGTTTCTAGGGTCGGAAGGGACCTGAGCAGATCATCAAGTCCGACCCCCTGCCATGGCAGGAAAGAGTACTGGGGTCAAACAACCCCAGCGAGGTGATTGTCTAGCCTTGTCTTAAAGACCCCCAGGGTAGGAGCCAGCACCACTTCTCTTAGAAGCTGGTTCCAGATCCTAGCCACCCTGACCATGAAGTAGCACCTCCTGATGTCTAATCTGAATTTACCCTCTGCCAGCTTGTGACCATTATTTCTAGTCAATCCTGGCAGTGCTCGGGGCAACAGGGACTCCCCCAATGCCTGCTGGTCCCCTTGGACTAGTTTGTAACAGGCCACTAGATCCCCCTTCAGCCTTCTCTTATGGAGGGTGAACAGGTTCAGGTCCCGTAGCCTCTCCTCGTAGGGTCTGCCCTGCTGCCCCCGATCATGCGAGTGGCCCTCCTCTGGAC
>NW_017729032.1:22997984-23001428 GCF_001723915.1 Gavialis gangeticus | reverse complement strand
ACTGTCGCCCAGGTGGTCAAGCACCCGCAGTCCCCTCACCAGGTCATCACCCATGGCCAGCACCAGGTCCAACAAGGTGTCTCCCCTGGTGGGATTGTGCACCTTGGGCCCCCTGCCACACACCTGTCCCCACCCCCCCATGATGCACAGCCCCACTGCTGGTGGCAGCAGCAGCAGGTGGTGGGCCATCAGTGCATTCATGGCCTGTGACAGGCGGAGCCCCTGGTGAAGCATGGCTCCAGCTGAATCCCAGAAGCTGCACATGACAGCATGGAGCTGGCCTGACCCAGCCTAGCCAGATGGGGTATGGCTCCCAGCTGGATTGCTGGGAGCCCCATGTGGTGGCACAGAACTGACCCGACTCAATGGCACCTGGCTCCCCGCTGGAGTGATAGGAGCTGTGGGGAGTCACATGCCACCAAACCAGGCTGGCTCCATATCTCCACGTAGGCTCCCAGCACTCCAGTAGCAAGCTGCACGTGGAGGTACAGAGCCAGCCTGATCTGATGGCATGCAAATCCTAGATGGAGTGCCAGGAGCTACATGTGGTGACATGGAGCTGCCCTGGCCTGATCACACATAGCTCCCCATGGCACCTGGCTAGAGTACTGGAAGCCCCATGGAGGTGGAGGCACAGAGGCAGGCCAGCCTGGCCTGATGGCGCGTGACCTCTGAAAGCCCATGCCTCCTGCCAGCTTTCAGAGGGGCCAGTAATAATTGTCTTTTCCAGGGGCCCTGGGGGCCAGATATGATGGCCTGGTGGGCTAGATCAGGTTCAGGGGCTAGTCTGGGACTAATTTGGGTACTGTCTGGGACCATACTATCTTACGGTGGAGCACTTGCAATCAAACTCACATGTAGACTGTAACAGGGGCTGGCTGGGGCTTGAGGGTGCCAAAGTGCAGCAGCTGCCTGCTGGCTAGCCCCACGCTGTAGCACCCTTGTGCCCCTGCCAGCCCCTCCAATGCCTGATGCCACCATCAGATCCCAGGCACGACCCCCTGGGTTCCATGCCAGCCTGGGGCTGCTCCACCCTGGCTCTAACTCAGGGGTGGGCAAAATAGGGTCCACGGTCCAGATCTGGCCCATCAGCTGATTGGATGTGACTCACAAGCAGGCACCCAATTAATTGTATCCAACTCCACCCACAGCTGCCCCTGCTGCACTCTGCCTCGTACTTGAATCCAAAATGAAGGGTTTTTTCCCCCATGTCAACTGGAAGGAAAAACATGCCTTGGGTCCAAGTAAATACCATATTTCATGCTACAGGTTTCCTCATCAGATTTTTATCTGAGGACATATCTGGGTCAGGTCAGCTTCTGGTAGCAATGAGAATAAACTAAGATTTACAAAAAGATCCCAGCCCTAGAGTTCACTGCTTGCAGATGATGTAGTTGACCCACACATCATGAATTTCTGTATCAGGTTCTTAGGAAGGCAGGACTATCAATCTTGGGCATATTTCCATTAATGTGTTGCTCTTGTATGCAATTCATCTAAGAAGAAGACATTTTATAGTAATGATACATGATACAGGAAGATGTCTCTTCCTGTTGCTTTATTTTTACTGGAAAGTGGTTTTCAGGTAAGCAAACCAATGTATTACAGAATGCTTGTGGCACATAGCCCTACCTCCATCTCTTCTATGTAACAGAGAGAGAACATACCAGTGTTTTACTGCATATTAATTTCTGCAAAAGTAATATGAAGCCATAAGAATTGTTTAAAGGAATTGCATGGATTTACCCACTGAATTATTTTTAAAATGCATTGGGCTTTTTCCTTTATGAGCCTTTTTACCATCTTTAATTTTCCCTGAGCCTGATGAAGGGTGCATAAGCCTGAAAGCTTGCAGAAAAAGATCATTTTTTTTGTGATTTCTTAGTTAGTCTAATAAAAGTTTTCATCTCTGAACCAAGAGTTCTAGAGTTTTGCCTTCCTTTTGGGCTTATTCAGCACTTGCCTAAGCCCTTGAAATTCCCAGAATTGCTACTGAAAACAAGTGCCACATTTCCTACTCTGTGCAGTCACAAATTTAGGACTTCTAGGCACTGAAAAGTAAACTTTACTGATGTCCCTTTTCAACATGATGGCTAATCAGTCTCAGAAACATCACCTCTTAGGAGGTAATGCTGCTATTAGGTATGTACATGACACTATGTATGACAAAGAAATTATAGAAATGTAGGGCTGGAAGGGACTTCCAGGGGTCTTCGAGTCCAGTGGTGCTCAACCTTTTGACTCCAAGGACTGCTGCAGGGTTGGGCTAGTGTGTTAACTCAGACTCTGCCCCCCAGGATCAGGCCCACAAACCTGAGTGCAGACTGCATCACCTCCACCCAGCCCCACAGACTAAGATCAGGGTGCTGGAACCCTGCAGTGCCTGCACGCAGTCCTGCATCCCCAGACCAGGACCCCAGGACCCCGTGCCACCTCCAGCTCTGCCTGATCCTGTGCGCCAGGATCAGGATACCACATGCTAGGATCAGGGCCTCATGCCACCTTCTCCGAGCCCCACATGCAGGAATCAGCCCCTGTGCTGCTTCCACCTGGCCCCACATACCAAGATTGGACCCTGTGCCACACTGCACACCACTTTGAGCACACAGGGTCATGGCCAATGGGACTTCCCATGGACCTATGGGGAGTCCCACCAGCCAAATGACAAGGCTCTAGGGGCCAGATCTGGATCATGGGCCAGATCTGGAACATGGGCCAGGGTGAGCAACCCTGGTCTAGTCCATCCCCCTGCTCAGCAACAGGATCAAGTATACCTCACGCATTGCTGACATGGATCTGCCCCGTTCTTAAAAAAACTCCAATGAAAGGGATTCTACAACTTCCCTAAGCAATCTCTTCCAGTGCTTAACTATCCATATAGTTAGAAAGTTTTCCTAATGTCTAAGTTAAATCTCTCTTGCTGCAAATTAAGCTTATTACTTCTTGTCCTTCCCCTCCAGTGGAAAATTGATCACTGTCCTCTTTATAATATACTTGAAAACTGTCAGCACAGCCCTCATCAAGCTTTTCCTTTCTAAACTAAACAAACCCAGTTCCTTCAACTCCCCCCCACCACCCTTTTGTTTTCTTGTAGGTCATATTTTCTAAACCTTCTCCCCCTCTTGCTGTCACCTGGACTCTCACCAATTTCTATGTATTTTTCTTATCCCAACACTAAGTACAGAACTCCAACTGAAGCCTCACCAATGCTCAGTAAAGCAAAATAATTATGTCCTGTACCTAACCAATGACATTCCTGTTCAAACTCCCCAAATTGAGGTTTACCCTTTTTGCAAGAGTATCATATTTGTGGCTTATATTCAGTCCAAGTCCTTTTTTACAGAAGTACTGCCTAATGAGTTGTTCCCATTTTCTCGTGAATTTGATCCCCCCCACCCCCCCAACCAACACGAGTTTTGCACTTGTCTTTCTTTAATCCCCTCT
>NW_017729032.1:22972918-22997960 GCF_001723915.1 Gavialis gangeticus | reverse complement strand
ACCCCCCCAACCATATAGTGTTCTGCACTTGTCTTTACTGAATCCCATCTTATTGATTTCAGACCTTTTTTCCAATTTATCAAGATCACTCTGAATTCTAATCAGGTCCTCCAGAGTGCTTGTTCTAACATATTTATAGAATTTATTCTTATGTGCTTTGCTAGATGTAACCCATTTTACACCTCAGTCTTTCTGGCTTTGTCCCTACACACTTGTGTTATTCCTTATGCTCGGCCTCAACAATATGTCTTTGCTTCTATTTTTTATTCCATTCCTTTATGATTTCTGAATGATTAAAGCATACTTAAGGCAGCCATATTTGTTTCTTACTATCTTTCTGTCTTTTTTGGAAACCGTGAGCTCTCCTAAACTACTCTTTCCCTTAAAATTTCTTCCCATAGGACATTTCCTAACAGTTCCCTGAGTTTGTTGAATCTGCCTTTTTGAAATCCACTGTCATAAGTCTGTTGTTCACACCCCTTCCTTTCCTACAGTTATGAACTTCAGTTTTTGGTGATCAGCGGCACATCTGCACTAACCATGATGCTGCTGGTACTATAGCAGACCACTCTCATGACATTGCCCCTGTATGATTTCCCTGTTATCTTCAGCCAGAGACTCCCAACAGGTCTGCCTCTTTCTGGACTTCAGAGCAAGTTTATATATTCTTAATGTAGAAGTCCAACCTTTTTCCCTCCATGTCTACATAAGTTAATTAATATTGTAGTTTAAAGTAAAATACAATGTTTCATTTTCTATGCAAGACATTTTGTAAGTGTATATACAGGATGTCACTGAAAGTGAAATGTTACATGTAGAATGATATACACTGCAATATAATGAATAAAAGGGATAGCAGAGAATGCATATGGACAATATCAGAGTAATGGTCTACTGTAGACCATCACATCAAAACAGGAGATTCATGAAATTCAAAGTTAAGTGTATGTATACATATATATAGTGTGTAGACCCACTTGCTACGAGCAAAAATGAATCTGACATTTCTTTAATTACATTATATTGAACATGTATTAATAATTTATCAGATAGGGTAATATAGGGACAAATCCTGGTACACTTATTAACACTGAGAAACCTATTCACCTACAAACAATCTGCTTCATTTCAATGGGGATACTGTGAAGTAAGTCATTATTCAGTGTGACTAACAGTATTAGGGGCTTTTCTATATTATGATCATCATTGATATTATTAGACATGTTGATAATAATAATAATAATAATATGTATAACACACCATCAAAAAGAAATTAAGAAGGTACCATGACCCTGCTACAAAAGTTAAGGCAATTTGTTATCTTAGGAAGTTGAGTTTAATAGGTTTGCTGCTCATGAATGGAGTTATTCCAACATTAATTAATTCTCAAGGGGTGCATCTACCCATGCAATTAACGCAATGCAATAAACTCCTGAGCCATTTGAGCCAGAGGAAACTGCTTCCAGGCACAGCCTGGGACTGCAGCAATTTGAGCCAAGATAGATCAGCCCCAGGCTGGCAGGGGAACTATAGCATCAGCCTTAGGCTCCATGTGGTGGCATTGGACAGCAGGCAGCCCTCACAGTTCAGCACTGTCATGCCCTAGCCAGCCCCTGTCACCATTTACACATGCATTTCAGTGCAGTTACTTACTCTGCTGTAAGATAGTACCGTCTCCAGCAGTACTATCTTATGGTGGAGTTAATTAATTTACTGTGCCCTAATACTAGTGCACATGTAACCAGTGATGCTTTACTGCAGAGCTAATTAGTCTACCCTGTAGTAAAGTGCACATGTAGATGCACCCATGGTTGTGGATACTAGACATGGAGCAAATAACAATGTATGTTTCCATGATGCTATGGATTGTCCCCAA
Organism: Gavialis gangeticus; assembly: GCF_001723915.1. Taxonomy (NCBI): domain Eukaryota; kingdom Metazoa; phylum Chordata; order Crocodylia; family Gavialidae; genus Gavialis; species Gavialis gangeticus. The sequence goes on along the minus strand of NW_017729032.1, from coordinate 22,996,084 downwards.
GTCTTCCTCTCTATGACCAAATAGACATGGCTTGATTGTCCCACCATATTCTGTATACAGCCCAGTACACAGTGTGAACCTGAGGCATCATCCTACTAATAATAATTCACTCTGGTATAGTGAATATTAAGCCATTTAACCAGTTTTAATTAATTCTCCTTGTGCTCCTGCACGGCATATTATTATTCTCAAACAAAAATTGTTGTTAATTTAGCATTAAGCATACTGAAGTAATTACTGTAACCCTTATGCAATACACCTATTATCATGAAAATAAGCTCAGCTTTGGAAAAGTAGTAAGGGATTTTTTATTTTCATATATTTACTTTCCTTTAAAAAAAAATAAGTAAAGCAATAAATTTAAGGGGCAATCCTGCCCCTTCTCCACAGGAGCCAAGAGTCCCACAGGCAACAGCATCAGAACTGTTAGACTTAACAGTGACACCAAGAGCTGTTTGACCCAAAGGAAACTGCTTCCAGGCACAGCCCGGGACAGAAACAGTTTGAGCCAGGGGGGAGCAGCCCCAGGCTGGCAGGGGGGTTGTGGGGTCAGCCCCAGGCTCCAGGTAGTGGCATCGGGCTGTTGAGGAGCTACGTGAGCTGCAGGCTCATACAACCTCCATCAAATCCAGATCAATGAAGGCTCCCTTCCCACGATGTGTTTTATGAGCACAGGCTTTGTACTGGCCTTTCTATGTATTGGTCTTTGTTCCCATAGGACTACTGATAACTGTTCCAGCCCTGAGGATAGATTAGCAAAGGCAGGGCACATCTGCTAAAACCATTGTGACGGGTACAGTAAAAATGCACGGGCAGAATGGTAAAGTGGCTTGTGAGGGATAATTTCTCCCATCAAGCCTCCAGCAGAGATTCTTAGCACTCAGTCAGGGTATTGTCAAGAGGTTTGCTCCCTTAGAATCACAGAAAAATAGTGCTGGAAAGAGCCTCAGGAAACCATTTAATCCAACCCTTTGACGAAGACAGAATCATCCCTTAGTGCTTGTGCAGTGCCCATTCAGAGATATAGAACCAAACATTGTATCTTAAAGACTAAAAGTATTATTTACCTAGAAACTTAAGTTATGAGCCCCTAAGGAACCTTCTCTTTACTAGCAGAGATGTGCAATAATCACTGACAGAGTCATATGAGGTATGGCTTTATTTTGACATCTAAAGGATTATTTTCAATTATTTCTTCTTGGACAATTATGCTTATTCAAGCCCCATAATGCATTGTGTCAGTCATAGCTGGACATAAAACATTTTAATAGTGTACAGTAAGCTTTTTTTCTCCTCACAAAATACCTTTGGCCTTATAATTACATCTCATAAAACCATGGTACCATAATTTAGCAATCTCATTCATAATATTAGGTCTGCATTAGTACACTATATAGATAGATAGATAGATAGATATAGATATAGATATAGATATAGATATAGATATATAAGGTTTATCTCTGAAGCCTTAATTTATTTCTTGCTTATATCAAAATGTCAGGAGTTTTGTCAATGTGATGCTTTTTTAAAGACAAGAATTAAACTAGTAAAATATCCTGACAAGGCCATTCCACAAGAGGCAGCATTATATGTTTAAAGATTGCGTTAAATTAATGAACTCCACAACATAACTTTGCTACTAGCTGATCCACAGTCTTACCACAGTTTAGTATTGGTTGAAGTTAAATGAGAAAGCTGTTTAAGGAGAAGGATGGCTGCATATGATGCTTGTCTGCAGTATCATAATAAAGGGGGGCACGGCTCGGACACCAGCCCCAGGTGTTGACCCTGGGTGGGTAGTGGGGAAGTAAGGGTACAAAAAGAGCAGCAGCTGCACCAGTGAAGTGACCATCGACACTGCCTCATATATGGCTGCCACCAAGGGCTTTCAAGTCCCCTGGTAGGTTTCTACTTGTCTGGGATCTGGAGTAAGTCCCTGCTCCAGCACAGACTTTTGAAAACTCTTTGGCAAGTCATTAGGCCAAAATCAGACTTCAGCCCACATTTATAAAGACATCCAGTTATGGCAGTTCTGTTGTTTCAACTAGAATGTATGGGGGGGCGGTGTTTCAAATACAAGCATGCGTGTTCACAGCTAGAATTTGAAATAACAAGTGATGTGTCCTGGGTTTCCATACCTTGAATAGAGATACCCACCAGACTGTGAGATGAGCCCTCTCCACCACTTCCACTGAAGCCAATCAGAAAGCAAGCAAGCAAGCAGCAGCATGCAATGCATTTTGGATTAACCAGTTATTGCATAAAATACATAAAGAGTGTTTGGAGCAGAGACCAGAATCCAGGGCTCTCTTCCTGGGAGAAATGGGAGAGCTGTATTACGGGCTTTCCTCAGAGTGAAGGGATTCAAAATATATCTCCCACCTTTCAGGAGAGTGCCTGAACCACCAAGCTACAGTGTCCTTTCTGCTGAAGCAGGGCTTCTGCATGGCAAAGAATGCAAGATTCACAGGGCTGGAAAGAGAATAAGCAAGAAAAAGTCTGCTTCTGCAACCTAATGGTTAGGGTTTTCATCTGGGAGGAGTTAATCCTGGATTCTGCCTTCTGGATTCTTTACACATTTTGTATACAAGGCAGCAGAGGTATAACTGGAAGCTTGAGTGCCCTGGGCGACAGTAATGCACGGGGCAGCATCAGCAGCTTCTTGCCAGCAGCAATGGCAGTGGCCAGGCCAGCAGCACAGCTGCTGCTATTTTTATGCACTGTCCAAGGCTGTAGCTACAGGTGTTCCCCCCTCCCTTTTTGATAAACTACTGCTAAACAGACACTGGATTAAAAAAAATCATAATCCTGAGAGTAGTCCACAGGCTTTCCGTCTCCCAGCTGAGGGCACTGATCACTAGGTTACAGAGGCATGTTTCTGTCTGGCTCCCATGACTATTGTATTCTTTTGGCAATCATATTTGAAAATGTCAACAAGAATTCACAGGTGCCTAGTTTTGAGAACAATCTTGCCTGTGATTTTAATACTCTGCTACCAGCATTTACTAGTTCTCCTAAGTCTTTCTGGTATTCTAAATTAATTAGTGTCAGACACAGGATATACATAAAGGTAATGGGATATGCAGTCATTCACCCATAGATTGCTGGTTCAGATCCTGAACAGGTCATTAGTGATCAGAAGTCATTAACATCTAACGGCTGGTTACATTCCAGTAGACAAATGGTCACCATCACAGCTGGCATTAGTAAGCAGTTTCAGTCGAGACCAAAGATACCTACCAGGCCCTATTTTCTGTGTCTAGGTTTTGAGGAAGGGCTTCTACCCTTCTGGGTTTCTCAGCTTGTGTTGTGCCTCTCCATGTCAAGCTTTAAAATGTGCTGTTCTCAGTCTTTTCACATGCAGTTTTCCTATGAAAAATAACTATTAACAATGAGGTTCCCTTTTTAATATCTCTTATTAATTTCCATATACAGTGTTCTCAGTTTACAAGTAAAAAGCTGTTATTTTTTTATAATAGTCTCACAAACTTAGCCTGGGTTATGGGTATCTAGCTACGTTCTTATGTCACAGGCTTTATACCTCAGTAAAAACCCTTTCACATACTAAATTAAGGCCTATTTCATCTTTTCCCCATAAGGTCTGCAAATTATTCATTCAGATGATAGTAAGACAATCTTTTTTCCTGTAGTCAGTGTGAACTGGAACATAACATAGCATCCTGGTTACAAATCAACCTCACATGTAATTCAACCCCATATTTTAAGGCTCAAGTGCAGGAAAAATACATTTTTCCCTCAATATAAGCTTATAACTAGAGATAAAGTCTTTGATTTGCTATTGCCCTTATAGAATTCCACAGGACAATCAAATAGCCAAGGAAAGGTTAAATACACTAAAGATACTAAAATAAAACGTAAATGTAAAAGGCATCTTCTATACCAAACATTTTTCCCCAGGTCTCATTATTTTATCTTCACCCTAAAATTCTATTGTAATACATATCGATAAAAATATTGTCAGTTAAAGGAAACTGTTTATAGGTTTAAACAAAGACAGGCCCTCATTAAAAACCCAGATCTGAATGACAGTTCTGGATTCAAACTTCACTGACATGTAGAACCAAAATCCTAGATCCAAACCACCCTGATTTTAGGGGGTCAAAATACAAATTTTCCTAATAACTTGAGGGTTGTGGGGAAGGAGGAAATGGCTAAGTCTATGGCTGCTCCTATTGTGTGTGATGTGGTGCAGTGTGGTGTGTTGTCCTGGAAAATGCTATAATGCTGAATCTAAAATATTTCACTCAGTTCTGACCAATTTCTGGTAAAACATAGGCAAGGCACAGGAGGAGTCTGCACATTTTCCTACAAGCTTACCTCATGGGCTGCTCCTTGGCTCTGTGGCTCCATTGATGACCTGCCACAGACTGTCCTCATGCTGGAGATCAAAGTCTTCCTGCTCCCTGCAATGGAACCAAGGAGCTTTAGTTTGAAATAAGGATCTTAGGGCACCTGAGCATCTAACTTCCTGAGAGAGGATTGATTTGTGTCTGTAACACTGGTAGACCAGACCAGGAAGATCCCTAGAAACTGTGAGGTGGTGTTCTATATGGTTCATCCAGCTATTGTGGTCCTCAGTGTGCTGTGCTATGGTCATGTGCTCCACCACCATTAAGAAGGAGCAGATAGCCCTATATGAATTCCTTAAGAGCCATCCATTATAGCTGATACGGGTGCTGTGTATAGTCACCTGCTCTGCCACTATCAAAATAGAGCAGATGACCTTGTGCAATATCTGTAAGGGCTGCAATGGCAAGCTCTTAAGGGTGAAATCTAAGCTCATCTGCTCTATATAATAGTACCATCAATTTCTGTTAGTAGGTGAACTCCGCTTATAAGCTGAGGGTGATTTTTATGGTTCTAAGGGAAAAAGGTTGACTTACAAGCAGAACAATATAGTACTAAGCAGTACTAAGCAATTCTGTTGTTTTTGTTCAAAAAATTCAGCTCTTAGCTATGATGATATTTCAATAACATTAAGGTGCAGTTCAAATGTATTTCTGTGCCTGTTTTAAGAAGATGTGATTCAGAATACAGATAAAAACTAATTCTGTTGAGCAAGACACCACTTTTTGGAGTAAAGCTACCCCCAAACTTTGGGGCAAAGCATCCACGCCAGAAGGCAGGCGGGTGATCTAGGCTGACCTGGACAGGCTCAGCAAATGGGTGGACGAGAACCTGATGGTGTTTAACACTGAAAAATGCAAGTTTCTCCACCTTGGGAAGAAAAACTTGCAGCATCCTTATAGGCTTGGCAGTGCTACACTGGCTAGCACTATGGAAGACAGAGACTTGGGGGTCATCATTGACCACAAGATGAACATGAGCCTGCAATGCGATGCTGTGGCTACTAAAGCGACCAAAACACTGGCTTGCATCCATAGATGCTTCTCAAGCAAATCCCAGGACATCATTCTCCCCTTGTACTCAGCCTTGGTGAGGCCACAGCTGGAGTACTGCGTCCAGTTTTGGGCTCCACAATTCAAAAAAGATGTGGAGAAGCTTGAGAGAGTCCAGAGAAGAGCCACGCGCATGATCAGAGGTCAGGAAAACAGACCTTATGAAGACAGGCTGAGAGCCATGGGGCTCTTTAGCCTGCAAAAGCACAGGCTCAGGGGTGATCTGATGGCCACCTATAAGTTTATCAGGGGTGACCACCAGGATCTGGGGGAATGTTTGTTCACCAGAGCGTCCCAAGGGATGACGAGGTCGAACGGTCATAAACTACTGCGAGACCATTTCAGGCTGGACATAAGGAAGAATTTCTTTACTGTCCGAGCCCCCAAGGTCTGGAACATCCTGCCATCAGAGGTGGTTCAAGTACCTACATTGAACACCTTCAAGAGCAAATTGGATGCTTATCTTGCTGGGATCCTATGACCCCAGCTGATTTCCTGCCCTTTGGGCGGGGGCTGGACTCGATGATCTTCCGAGGTCTCTTCCAGCCCTAATGTCTATGAAATCTATGAAAATCTTTAAGAAAAGCAGCAGTACCACCAGGAAGACTTTTCATTCTAAACCCAAGGTGTTCTTCTTTCATTTGACTGACTCAGAGCAACAATTTTAAGTCCAGTTTAAGGTTAATTAACCAGTGTAATGCTCTTGAGAAAAGGGAATGTATCTCTGCAATGTCACCATCAAATTTGTATAGAGAGCAGAGCGTTCTTATGTGGTCCATAGTTTGATCAGGATTGCCACGGTCACATTTGGTAGAACTTCACCATTTGTGTATCAAGTGACTGCAGCTGCCAGGCCCACTTCGGATCCAATTAAGAGCCTTCCATGCTTTCCACGGAAAGTCAAAACCAAGAGGCTTTATTGTTGGGTAGGAAATTAGATGAAACCACTGAATGCTGGTTTCATTCCATGCTTTCCTCCAAGTTGCTGCACCCTCATGTCCTACAAGGGCTTGTACACATGTCCACAAGGGTTTCAAGAAGACCAAACAGTGAGCTGGGAGGTTCTTCAAATCTCTGTGGATGGAGAGGTCTGGATTGTAATTCATGTGGACGACCTCTCTGTATGTAGCTTAATCATAGCAAACGTCTGGGGGGGCAATATTGGCCAGCACCAGTAACCATGGAATTGGTGTAGATTTTAGGGTTCCTGTGATAGCACACATTGCAGAATTTAACTGGACATCCATGCATTTGGTATGAGTGCTAGCAGCCCAGACAGGTGCACGGCACTCAATCGTTGAGATAACCAATACCATAGTGGAGGTGCGGAGTACTCCCACAGTGGCACCTCAGCTCATTTCAGCAAGTTTTCGCATTATGTTCACCCAACTCTTAATCTTTGCAGCTATCTTTCAAAGATAATTACGAAAGATTAAGGTGCAGTCAAGTGTCACACCTAGGTAGGATGGAGTTGGAACAAGTTGCAATTTTTCTCCACAAAAAGTAAGGTTAAGATGAATATGTGCGTTGTGATTGTTGAGGTAAAATGCTGAGATGACAGACTTAGTTGGATTTGGTCACAGCCTCCACTTGCAGAAATATTTTGCCATTATTGACAGGTCTAACATCAGCGTGTCTTCAGTTTCCTTGAAGGCCCTTGCCTGTGTGGTTAGTGCCAGGCATATGCAAACTTCCTCAAAGAGCTAGCAAGCATATCACATACATAAATGTTGAAGAGAGTCAGAGCAAGAACACTTTCTTGTGGGAGGCTATTATTTAGACTCCTTGGTCTGCTCGTTTTGTCTTGAAGGTAGACACGCATCCGTCAGTTGCCCAGAAAATGTCCACAAAAGGTAGAACAGTCTAGTACACAGGAGAAGGCAGGACAGTTTTAGCAACAGATCATGCTTCCACACAGTATCATATGCTACAGAAAGATCCATGAATGCAGTGCTGGTCTTAAGATTATGATGGAAGCCAGCCACAATGTTCATGGTGAGGGCAAGCACGTGGTCACAGCAGCTTCGATACAGCATAAAACTGGTTTGTTCTCAGGGGAAGGATGCCTTGGCAACCATGCATATCCATTGAAGGATGAGTCGCTCCAGTATTTGTAAGCTGTACAAAGCAATGATATTGGCCTGTAGCTCCTGGGATCACTGGTTGGGTTCCCTGGTTTCAGCAGACCAATAACCATTGGCAGAGTTGAGGGTTTTGGCCTCTCTCCATCATGTTTAAATATAGGTGCAGAAGCCACTTTTGAGCCACTGGTCCAAGATGGTGGAGGAAGTCTGGAAGGATTCCTGGGGTGAAAAATGACAGCCTGCTTGTGACCCACCCTGCTATGTGGAAATCCAGAACAGGAAAATCCACAACTAAAGTCATCACAACAGTAACCAAATGCCCAATGGCCTCCTGGTCAATGGAGCAACAACCATAGAAATCAAATATTGTAAGGTACATATATATATGTCAGGGCCATATTTCCTCGGCAAATTCCTTTGGAAAATCTTTTACCTACCACATTTCTCCAAGTTTCTGACTCATTGACCTGTAGCTAGGGGTTTCCCTAGTCTGAATGTTCAGAAAAGTTCATCCAATCAGTAGAGTTGGAAGATATTCACAGAATGCAGGAGGCAAGCAAGGACTCAATGGCACTCCGTTGACTTGATATTTACTCAACAGTACGAACCCTTCACAAGCACACTAGTGAAATGTTTCCTGCAGAAATGTGTTAAAATAAATTTTATATATGGCCTGTTTGGCCAGATAAGGGCCAAGTAGAAATGCTTTTATTTTGCAGTTATCCCTAGCTGGTATTTACACTAAATTATACAAGTCAGAAAGTCACATATTGACCTTTGCAGTTCATTAATTTTATTTTTGCCTCTTGTTCAATTAGTTGAAGGCCCCGAATAGTCCAGGGTAACCCCATAGGAATAGTAATTATGAATTAATATAAAACCAGTGTGTGGTGCAAAGCTCTGAAGCACTTTTGTCACCACATGTTCATGCTAATGAAACCTTGGTGAAGATTTTATTGCTGAGTAAAACACTTTTGAATGTAGTATCATTGACCTACAGATTGTTCGCCTTTGAATATTTTTAGGAAGTTTGCCTGAAGATCTTTCTCATGGCACAAAAATAAACCAGGCTGCTGATGAATTGGACTACCCAACACTTCACTAGTCATCAGTATCACACAGTAGTCATCGGTATCACATCAGTATCACAAACTGTTATCCATATACCTTTAGATGCATTCATAGACCCTTTGCTATAATTAATGTGTCTTGAGTATATAGTATGTCAAATGATAACAACTAGCAAGCAACTTTAGCCTATTTTTAATTTTAGAACTGTCGCATGCAATGCAAGAGATGAAGGACCCAGTTCTTTCAGGTACTTAAGCATGTACCTAACTTAAAGCATGAGAGACTTCCTACTATAGTGGGACTACTCATATAAGAAGTGTCCAGCTGAAGAGGAACCTATATCAGTATCTTTTCATAGATTCATAGATGTTAGGGTCAGAAGGGACCTCAGTAGGTCATTGAGTCTGACCCCTTGCCACTACAGGCTGGGGACCGACTGGCAGCAGCTCTGCAGAAAAGACCTGGGGTTAAAGTGGACAATAAGCTGAATATGAGCCACCAGTGTATGCCCTTGTTGTGAAGAAGGCTAATGGCATACTGGGCTGCATTAATAGGAGCTTTGCCAGCAGATGAAGGGATGTGATTCTTGCCCTCTATTCAGCAGTGGTGAAGCCACATCTGGAGTACTATATCCAGTTTTGGGGCTCCCCAAAGGTTGTAGACAAATTGGAGAGAATCCAGCAGAGGGCAATAAAAATGGTTAGGGGACTAGAGCACATAACTTCTGAGGATAGGCTGAGGGAACTGCACTTATTTAGTCTAGAGAAGAGAAGACTAAGGTGGGATTTAATACCCACTTGAAAGTACCTGAACGGTGGTTCCAAATAGGATGGAGATAGGCTGTTCTCAGATAACAAAAGAAGGAACACTGGTCTCAAGTTACAACAAGGGAGCTTTAAATTAGATATTAGGAAAAACTTTCTAACTAGGAGAGTAGTAAAGCACTAGAACAGGTTACCTAGAGAGGTGGTGGAGTCTCCAAGCTGAAAGGTTTTAAGATCTGGCTAAACAAAGCCATGGGTGAGATTATCTAGTTGGGGTTGGTCCTGCTTTGAGCAGGGGGTTCAACTAGATGACCTCCTGAGGTCCCTTCCCACCCTAATTTTCTATGATTCTGTGAATTCCATTATTACAGGGGTGCTAAATCCCCCACCTGCAGGCCAAATCTAGTCTACAGAGCCATGTCATCTGGCCTGCAGGGATTTCCAAGCAGGGCTAGCCCACAATTTTTTGGGGCCCCCTGCAAGATATAGTTTTGGGGCCCCCGATCCATTGAAAAATCAAAATTGTGGTTAATTGTTGTATAAGCTCATTGAAATAAAATAGTTGGTGCTGAGCTGCGCTGCAGGGATAACACGTGATAAGGATGCCTGGGTTTCCTCCCTGAGACCAGGGCTGGAGCGGAGCCAGAAACTCCTCCCGCACTCAGCCAGGAAAGGGTTCCCTGCCTGCATCAAGCCCTTTAAACATGGTGCAGGCAACATGATCCAGTTGCTTGAAGCCAAGGTGGCACTGGGCCTGATCCAGGCACATGAGCTAAGCTGAGGAAGTGTGGGTGATACAGGACTTGATCTTGGCTTGCATTGGGAACCACTGCTCTAGGAAACTAACAGAGGCTGCAAGCTCTTGGTGCATGATTGTCATGGGTGATTTCAACCTCCTTGACATTTCAGGAGGAGAGGAGGAGCATTCAGCCAAATCTGATCAGTCATGAGCTTCTTTACCTGCATTGACAAGTTCTATCTGACTCAAGAACTGCACGGGCCAACAAGAGGCAAGGCACTGCTAGATCTGGTTCTGGCCAAAAGGAATGATCTAGTGAGTAACCTGAGGATTGAAGGGAATCTCGGTAACAGTTATCATGTGTTGATCACCTTCCTCATCCGTCGCAAAGGTGGCAAATCAGTCATCAATGCAGAAATCCTCAACTTCAGCTGATTTTCATGAGCTCAGAAGGTTGGTTGTCGAGGCCCTGAAAGATCATAATCTGACAGGTAAGGGAGTCCAAGATGAGTTCCTGCCCCTTGGGCAGCGGGCTGGACCCGATGATCTCAGAAGGTCCTTTTCAGCCATAATATCTATGTAATCTATGAAATATATGAAAAAGTTCCCATAGGTAGGAAATAAACTTCACTTTTGCACAGATGAAGCTGAAGATGGTAGTCTGTTTCTTTGGGTCCATAAGAAAGCTTGGACTTGAGTCTGTAAGCCCTTTGGATATGTAGCCTCTACTGAAATCAAATGGTATATTAGGATCAAGCACATTAATATTTCCAGCCTTTTGCACTGTATCCCATCATTCTGTTGCAGTATTGAGTGTGAGGTTCTGACAGAGTAGAATGCAACAGAGAAGACACACCATCATTTCTGGAACCTGGAACATCAGTATCCTTATGAACAGCCCTAATAGTGAATGTCCAGACTACCACATGGCAATCATGTCCCAAGAACTCCAGTGATACAACATCAATGTAGTTGCAATGAGGAAGACCTGGCAAGTGGGAGATGGGCAGCTCAGAAAACATGGAGACAGATATACCTTTTTCTGGAAGGATAAACAGGAAGGAGAATGCCAACTTCATGGAGTTGGTTTTGCCATTAAAATGAACTCATAAACCAACTCAGTGAGTTCCCTATCAAAAGTAATAAGCACCTCATGACTCTCTGTCTTAAACTGGTGGGGAGCCAATATGCTACTGTCAATATGCGTGTATGATGAAACCAAGGAGGAATTCTACACCAACTTTGACCAAGTCCTTTCTGATGTTCTGGAGGAAAACAGACTTATTCTTCTTGGTAATTTCAATGCCAGAGTCAGAAGGGACTCTAACCTCTGAAACGGAACCATCAGCAAGGAAGGAGTAGGAAAGATCAACTCCAGTGGCATCCTCCTCTTGACCAAATGCATGGAACATGGATTTTCCATCACCAACACCCTGTTTCACCAGAAAAACAGGCACAAGACATCATGGAAACACCCATAATCTAAGCATTGGCACCTGATTGACTATGTCATCATCCGTGCCCGGGATCGCAAAAATAGCCGCATCACCCAAGCTATGTTAAGAGCTGATGCTTGCTGGACTGATCACCAACTCATCCACTCAGTTATGCCACTCAAACTGGCTCCAAAATGATGGCTGCCGCAGAAGGAATGCTGACAAGATCAACATTGAAGGACTCAAGGACCCAAGCAAGAGAGACCTCTTCCACCAGTGCCTTAATGAAAAACTGCTGGTGAATTCCAATCAACAACAATGGAAGAATGTCAGCAGTGTGTAGGGTGCCCTCAAGGTCACCATCATCAACATCTGTGAAGAGACACTTGGATTCTCTATCAGGAAATATCATGACCGGTTTGATGAGAACAACCAGGAGATCCAAGAGCTAATCAAGTGCAAGCACAAGGCCTTTTGTGCTTGGCAAAATGACACTGACTCCAAGCAAAGGAAATTGAATTTCCAACAAGCCAAGGCAGAGGTTCAAAGGAGGACCCACAATATGAAGAACAAATGGTGGGAAGACAAGGCTAAAGAGATTCAACATCTGGCTGACATCCATGGTATGCAGGGCTTCTAGTGCCACCAAAGCCATCTATGGTCCAAGCACTCAGGGGCCAACCCCCTTGAGACCTAAGGGTAGAGAACACCTGATCAAGGAAAGAGGAGCCATAAATGCCCACTGCAAGAAGCATTTTGAAGACCTTCTCAATCAAGACTCTTCTGTTGATGAGAGTGTTCTCAACTCCATCCTGCAACACACAGTCAGAGATGATCTCGGAATCCCTCCAACCCTCGATGAGGTGAGAAGCCATCAAGCAGATGAAGAATTACAAAGCATCTGGAACAGATGGAATCCCTGTAAAAATATTCAAGCAGTGGAGAGAGGAGCTCACATCCAAGATTCATGCCCTCATCTTAAGGATCTGGAATGATAAGGATATCAAAAATGACCACAGGGACACCATTATCATAACAATCTTCAAGAAAGGAGACAAGGCTGACTGTGAAAACTACAGAGGGATCACTCTGCTTCCCACCACAGAAGAGATCATTATGAGAACTCTCCTGAACCATCTCTTTCCACTGCTGAAGAGCTCCTCCTGGAAATTCAGTGTGGTTTAGGGTATAAACAGTCACAACTGACACGATCTTCACAGCTCACTAGCTGAAGGAGAAATGCTGGGAACAACATAAGCCTCTTTACATGGCCTCCTTTGACCTTATGAAAGCTTTTGAATCCATCAGCTGAGAAGTGTTGTGGAGGATCGTTCTGAAGTTTGGATGCCCACCAAAATTTGTCACCATTCTTTGCCTGCTCCGTGATGGTATTGAGTGGTTGTTCTTAGTAGTGGATCTATCCCTTTGAGGTTAAAATGGGAGTTAAATAAGTCATTGGTCCAACACTCTGTTCACATTCTTTGCCATGATGCTACATCTGACCACTAACAAGCTTCCAGCCAGAGTGAAGCTAAACTACTGAATGGGTGGTAAGCTGTTTAACCTCAGCCATCTCCAAGCCAAAATCAAGACTACCCCACCCCCAATCATTGAACTCCAGTACACTGGTGATGCTGTAGCGTGTGCTCACTTGGAAGCAGACCTTCAGGCAATTGTCAACATCTATACCAACAAGCCCCTAATGAACAGTCCGCAGCTTTGGTAATCCAGATCTATGGTGAGACTCTGGAGAATATTGATCATTTCCTGTACCTTGGAAACCATCTCTTGCAGAAGGCTAACATCAACAAAGAAATCCAGCATTGCCTCAAATGTACACATGCAGCCTTCGGACACCTGAAGAAATGGGTGTCCAAAGATCACAACATCAGTTCTGAAACCAAGCTCATGATTTATTAAGCAATTGTGATCCCCACCTTACTGTATGGAACTAAAACATTAACAACATACAGGAGACATCTAAAGTTCTTGGAAAAGTACCATCAGCCTGCAAAAGTCCCTCTGAATCCAGTGGGAAGACAGCTGTACCAACATTAGTGTCCTCCTGCAAGCAAATACCCCAAGTATCGAGGCAATGATCATTCAACATCAACTTATTTAGGCCGGCCCTGTCAGACTCCTGAAGCAAGTTTTATTCTCCCAGCTCATGCAAGGTGTACACTCAAGAGGACAGCAGAGAAAGTGATTCAGGGACAATTTCAAGGCCAGTTTTTAAAAATGTAACAACAATGTCAACTCATGGGAGACTGTTGTCCAGGACCTCCTCAAATGGAGGAAGAGACTGCTTCAGGGATCTCAATACTTTGAAACTTCATGACAACAAGAGGAGATGGAAAAGCGGGAGTTGCATAAACAGCGTGTTGTAGACCAAATCAAGAATCCAGCACCACTCCACACAGCTGGAGTGCAGTAGAATCTGAGCTGTAGTAGAGTCTGTCAACCCTGGATAGGCTTCATCAGACATCTTCAGACACATGGATAAGACAAACATGGAAGACAGTCACCCTTGACTGCAAGGGATTGCTGAAGAAGGAAGAAGAAGATTACTAACCTCTGAGCCCGATGTTCAGGCCAGTTTTCTATCCACCTTACAGTCCATTCATCCAACCCATATTTCCTTAGCTTGCTTGTAAGAATGTTATGGGAGACTGCATCAAAAGCCTTGCTAAAGTCAGGTATATCACATCCACTGCTCATCCCACAGCCACAGAGCCAGTCACTCCTGCTTTGAGCTCATGCCGATGCACTGAGAACAACAGCCATAGTACTGGTCTACTCTTTGGTGGAATAATGTGCCCCAATCTGGTTGAACAGTACTCACACTGATAAGATTTACATACAACTGAACCAAGCAATGCAAATTTACAGGAACAATTCAATCAACCCCTCTTCAATGGCTCCCTACTCTTAGTAACATACATCCTCCCCCACTAAGAAGAAAAAATGCCTTAACTAAATTATGGACTAAACTAAAAAATATGGACTAAACTGAAAAATAACCTGCAGCTGCCTATGCACAAAGATATCTTAAACCCACTGCATCTGAGATTAAAATGTAGACATCCCACTTGGAGAACAGCAATTCAACTTAAGCAAGACTCACTTAACGTCCAAGATGCCCAGATGGAAAAGTGGCTCAATTCACGCCCTAATACAGAAATAATTATTACAAATCCAACCATTAGACTAGCTGGTTTTGATTTCCCTAAACCTCTTTCGTCTTCACCAAAACAGAATCAGGACAGGACATAGAATATATTGTTTTCTGTTGCATTGATAGGGCTGGACTAGCTCACCAAACTGTGACTGTAGCTCCCATTTTCAAAGTTTGAATCACATCACTTCTGAATACCCTCTTCATGCTTTTAATGGAACTCTACTGAATCTGCGCAATACAACACCCCAGGCAATCAGCTGGCTCAAAAATTTAGACATAAAATTGGAAATATGTTTATTCTTGTTTTGTGATCACTGTACCAACATACGCTAAATAAAACCCTGTCATAGGAGGCAATCAGCTTGGTCAGGCATGACTTCCCTTGGTGAATCCATGCTGAGCGTTCCTAACCACCTTCTTGCCCTCCAACTGTTTACAAATGAATTCCTTGAGGACTTGCTCCATGATTTTTCCAGGGATTGATGTGAGATCTGATTGATCTGTAGTTCCCTGAATCATCCTTCTTCCCTTTCTTAAAGTTTGGCACTACATTTGATCCAGGACATCTCCAATAGCCATCAGTTTTCAAAGATAATAGCCAGGGGCTCAACACCCTCACATGCATCATGTCTGGCCCCATGGACTTGTATACATCCAGCTTTTCTAAACAGTCCTTTCACCAGTGTTGGCTGCTTACCTCCTTCCCAAACTGTACTGCTAGGTGCAGTAGTCTAGGAGATGACCTTGCCTGGAAGACTGAGATAAAAAAAGCATTGAATGCTTCAGTCTTTTCTGCATCATCTGTCACTAGGTTGCCTCCCACATTCAGTAAGGGACCCACACTTTCCCTAATCTTCTTCTTATTGCTGACATACTTGTAGAAACCCTTCTTGTTACCCTTCACATGCCCTGCTAGCTGCAAATCCAATTGTGCTTTGGCCTTCCTGATTGCATCCCTGCATGCCCGAGCAATACTCTTATACTCTTCGCTAAGTGTTTGTCCAAGTTTCCACTTCTTGTAAGCTTCCTTTTTGTGTTTTAGCACTGAAGAGTTCCCTTCTCAGCTAAGCTGGTCTTCTACCATTCTTGCTAGTCTTCCTAAACATTGGAATGGCTCCTTCCTGCACCCTAAGTAAGGTTTCTTTAAAATTAAACCAGCTCTACTAGACTCCTTTCCACCTCAGACTGGCCTCCCAGCGGATACTCCCCATCAGTTCCCTGAGGGACTCAAAGTCTGCTTTTCTCAAGACCAGGGTCCTTACTCTGCTGCTCTCCTTCCTTCCTTTCCTCAGGATCCTGAACTTACTCATCTCATTATCACTGCTGCACAAGTTGCCATCCACTACTTCATTCCCCACCTGTTCTTCCCAATTTGTGACCAGCAGGTCAAGAAGAGCATGGCCCCTAGTTGGCCTCTCCAAGGAAGTTGTCCCCAGCACTCTCCTAAAACTTCCTGGATTGCCTGTGCATTGCTATATTGCCCTCCCAGCATATGTCAGGGTGATTGAAGTCCCCCAAGAGAATCAGGGCCTGTAATCAGGAAACTTCTGCTAGCCTCATTCACCTCATCTTCCTGGTCTAGTGGTCTGTAGCAGACACCCACAATGGCACCACCATTGTTGCTGTCCCCTCTGACCCTAATGCAGAGACTTTCAATAGGTGGGTCTCAAGTTTCATACTGGAGCTCTGAACAATCAAAGCTTTCTTACATAAAGCACAACTACTCCTCCTCCTCTTCTACCCTGCCTGTCCTTCCTGAACAGTTTACAACCATCCATGACAGTGCTGCAATCATGCAAGCCATCCCACCAAGTCTCTGTTATTCCAATCACATCATAGTTCCATGACTGTGCAAAGACTTCCAATTCTTCCTGTTTATTTCACGGGCTCTATGCATTCATATACTGACACTGAGGTAACAAGCCAATTGATCTACTTTCTCAGGAAGGATAAGAAGGTCTCCTCTGTTGCCCACTTCTGCTTGCACTCCCTGCAGATCACCCACTTTCCCACTTACCTCAGGACTTTGGTCTCCACCCCTCCCCCTCCTCCCCCCCAGAAAACCTAGTTTAAAGCCCTCCTCACTAGGTTAACAAGCTCTTCCCTCTCTTCATTAGGTGGATTCCATCTCTTCCTAGTAATTCCTCTTCTTGGAACAACATCCCATGGTTAAAGACGCCAAAGCCCTGCTGGCAACACCATCTGTGCAACCATGCATTGAACCTTTCACTCCTGTAGTCATTTTTGATCTGCTCAGGGTCACCCCTGGCAGTATCATTGATGCCCACATGAATAGGCAGCATGAGGTAGTAGTCAGAGGGCTGGATGAGTGTCAGTAATCCCTCCACGGCATCTCAGTTCTGGGGTCTGGTCAAGCAGCAGACTTCCTGAGACAACAGGTCAGGGTGGTAGGTGGATGCCTCCTTTTCCCACAGAAGGAAGTCTCCAACCACCACCAACCGTTGCTTCCTCTTTGTGGCAGTGGGCTTGATCCTCCCCACCTTGGGGAGGCCTGGCCTGGCCTTTTCCACCAATGGAACATTCTCCTCCTCCTCTATTGCTAGGGCTCCATATCTGTTCTTCAAGCAAACGTCTGCAGGTGGAGATGAAGGCTTCTGCTTGTTTCCAGAGGTCACAAGCCTCCAGTTTCCACCTTCCTGGGAGTCCACATCCTCTTCTTTCTCTAGCATTGCCTTTGGTAGTCCTTCTTCCTCAGTCCTAGAGGGTTCCTCCAGCATTGAATCAATGAATTCTTCATGGCATAGGATGCTTCTGAGCCTTGCCACCTCCTCCTGTAGCTCTCTTGGCTTCTCCCTGAGGGACACCACTGGGAGGTACCACTCACATTGCAGAAGCCAGCACACTAAATGCAGGGATGTAAAGGATGGGAACAAGGACCAATGGCAAACAATGAAGAGAAGCTTGCGGCTGAAATCCCACTTTTCTGGTCCCTGCTCCCATGCCTAACCATGCATTTTACACTATTCTGTCATTCATAAATTACAGCCAGGAACACGGACCGGAAACCAAGTCTTTCAGTCCCCAGGGGAGTGACCATGTTGCTGGGTTAAAGAGTCACTCTCCCTGTTACTTGCATCTCACCTGGCCCCTTGAATCTTGTATTTCTTCCTACACATTGACCTACCTGCAATGGGAGAGGAGGGAAAAGTCCTTCCTCCAATCCAGCTTAGTCTTTAGCCTGGTATTTAGGACATTCTCCTGGGAAGTGGATGATGTGGGTTTTAACCCTCTCAGGATGAAAAGGCCATAAAAACAGGATTGGCTATGAGATAGGTGCCATGCTTCTTGGCTCTGTTGTGAAAAGTGTGCCTCTTAGTATCTGCTCTTTTTTTTTTTTTAATTAATAGGCACTAAGGCTGTTGAAAACTTTTTGAAAGGTACTTGATACTTTGCAGGACTATACAACTTCTCTAATTTTACCTGGCTAATGCTGTCACCTTCATTCAGGCAATCCTACTACAATAAATGCAGTTATTCACCAGAGTAAGGTTTTAGTCAGCAAAAGGATCCTAGAACCAAGTTCTTTATTTACTGATTTTTAGTTTATCAATTTATTTCCCAAATTCTGCTCACAGAGGGCCCAGTCTTGTGAGACTTTGAGCATCTCCTGCAAAACATGTAGCGTGAGGCAACAGATTCTGGTAGGATTGGGTTCTCAAGTATTAATGTAAAGAAGCTGCAATACTGTTGCCCATATTTTATCTAGCCTTTATAAAAATAGATAACTTCAGTTTCCAGAGCAAGCAGTTAATCTTCATAAGCCTAACCTATATTCTCAGAAAGAAAGGAACTGCTGTCTTAAAGAAGTTTGTTATCAATGACATTTTTTAACGCTGACTGATTGCATTAATAAGGAATAAGAAGATATATATATTAAAAACCATAGATTTAAATGTTAATTGTCTGTTCTGCAATAAACTGACAAATCCAGGAAATTCAGTTATGGATAATACTTTATCTTGAAATGAAATAGAAATCTAAGACATGAATCAAGGGCAAAATTTCAATCTAATGTTGAAATTTTAGGTTGTGTTGCTTTATATCAGACAATTAATATACTATAGGGACATAAAAGCACATTACTCACTGTTTCTTTTGTATTAGCTTTGTATGGCTAGACTATGACATTTAGCCACAGCTCAAAACACGGGCTAACAATAAAGGGGTCATTTCAAAAAGAAACCTCTGGGGGAATTATGACTCATTCACATTTCCTCTCATGCTCTTCTCTCCTTCCACTTTTACTGCCATCCTAAAAATGCAGCAACTTTTATCTTTCCTCAGGCTCTATTAGCTGAGTTGTACCAGGGATTTGCACCTAGCTTTGCCCACTCCCACCCTTCTGTGCCTCTTCCTAGCCTACTTGCACTAAGGAAGTAGTGGCTTCCCAAGGGCGCACCCTCTATGTGGTGAATCAGATGTCACAATCAGACTTAACATAATTGTGCAGGAAGAAAATGGGAGAGACAGACCTTATCCCCTGGCACAGCAATGTTTAGACTACTGACAACTGTAGTTTAATGTTTCCTGCTTCTGTATGAGACATGAAATAAATCCACCCTTGATGGCTCATCAGCCATCCTGGATCAGCCACTAACTTTAGCAGAGTTGCACCAGGGATGCACTTGGCCCAATATGTGAGTCAGCCTGGTCAATCTGAGGAACATCCAGATCCATTTTATTCCACCTGTCAATCAGTTACAAAGCCAAATGGCTTTTTTTAGAACAGTGTGTAGCGAAGTTCTGAATTATCTTCTCCTGGGCAAATGCAGAAAATAATAGCATCACATTACTAAAGTAGCAGTTCAACTGTAGGAAGATGATACAGAAGCAGCCGCATGAAAAAAGGGCTAATGGCTTAAATGGTCAAATTTAAGCCATTAAATTACACGACACTTTGGTCCTCCCCTCAAGTGCTTAGTTCACAGATCATCTGTGTAAGTTTATAAGCCGTAAAAGCCAGGACTACATTAGTTATAATTGTTTGTTCTGCTCGGCTATAGAATATACAAAGAATTAAAAAGGAAGGAGAACCTGAATATAAAGGATGTAAAATGCAAACAAGGTGTGTTCACTAGTTCATCCTCAGATCTAACCGCACTTTGTTATGTATCCACAGATGCAACACAACTAGGTCCAAGGAGGCGATCCTCCCCCTCTATGTGACACTGGCCAGGCCACAGTTGGAGTACTGCATCCAGTTCTGGGTGCCACACTTCAGGAGAGATGAGGCCAGCATCGAGAGGGTCCAGAGGAGGGCCACTCTCATGATCAGGGGGCAGTAAGGCAGGCCCTATGAGGAGAGGCTATAGGACCTGAACCTGTTCAGCCTTCACAAGAGAAGGCTGAAAGAGGATCTAGTGGCCATCTATAAACCTACCGGGGGGACCAGAGGGGATTGGGTGAGACCCTGTTCCCCCAAGCACCTCCCAGAGTAACAAGGAACAAAGGCCACAGGTTGATTAAGAGTAGGTTCAGGCTAGACATCAGGAGGCACTACTTCACTGTCAGGGCAACCAGGATCTGGAACCAGCTTCCAAGGGAAGTGGTGCAGGTTCCTACCTTAGGGGTCTTTAAAAGGAGGCTTGATAAGTACCTAGCTGGGGTCCTTTGAGCTTAAACTTAGTAGGGGCCATAAGAGCCCTGTATTCATTCCTGCCCACGGCAGGGGGTCAGACTAGATGATCTGCTCAGGTCCCCTCCAACCCTACTTCTATGAAACTATGATCTACAGGCATGCCAAATTGTGTGAACATGAGTTTGAATGCCATGCATGAAGTTTTGATTGTTTTTCTTCTGTTTAAACAAGTGTATCAATAGCTGCTACTGGCATAGCATGTCTGAATTAAGCTAATTAAGGTTTCTGCTAGCCATTACTCAGGCAAGCACAGTCAGCCTGATGAAGCCAGCGCACCTACCCAGAGTTTGCAGTATGAGGCCCTAAAGTAGGTAGTAGTAGGTAGAACAGGTTGCCAGCAGTTATGTTTTTTTACCAGTGTGTAGCCCAAATTATTTTGGCCTTGAATGGCAATTTCTATAGAGACCACATGAGATTAATTCCTTTCCTGCATGACTCAGAGTAGCAGTGATTAATTCTGCCCACTGTTCCCCTGTGAGTTATATAGCCATCACAAAAACATGTCAATAAAACCTGTATGTCAGACTATTCCATATAAATAAAACAGAGGGAGAGAATATATCTGGAAGGCATTTGGGACTAGGTCTTTTTACAGTATCCATTGCTGTGACATTAGGCTGTCTTTCATCCTGAAAGGAAGCAGAACATCCAAACATTCAATAGTCAGATTTAATTTTGCAGCTTCTGGCCATCTCTAATTGTACCATATGTTGGGAATTAGTTGGTAGTAGTTTGTTGGCTTTACTCCTGCTCTATACAAATTGTCTAATTATTTTAATTACATTTCTTGTATGTTTCTTCAGGTAACTAGAGACCTTTAGTACTTAAAAATTAAAGTAAATCTAAGTTCCAGGGTTATCACAGGCTGGTAGTCACTCAAAATTAATTTTTCTATAAGCTCCTCATATAAAATTCTCAACCCATTACATAATATTCTAGATAGAGAACAGTCTCCCCTCTGATTCACCCTAGGTGGATCTACACATTCATTAATGAACCTTTTCTACTACATATTATTGATTCGCAGGGTCGAAAGGGACCTCAACAGGTCATAGAGTCCGACCCCCTGCCTAGGAAGGAAACAGTGCTGGGGTCAGGTGACCCCAGCCAGATGCCTATCCAGCCTTCTCTTAAAGACCCCCAAGGTAGGGGAGAGCACCACCTCCCTTGGAAGCCCATTCCAAATTTTGGCCACCCGTACCATGAAGTTTTTCCTGATATCTAGCCTAAATCTGCTCTCTGTCACTTTGTGACCATTGTTCCTTGTTACCCCAAGAGGCGCCCTGGTAAACAGAGCATCTCCAATCCCTTGTTTAGTATCTCTAATCTGTTTAGTACCTCTAATCAAGGTGTGGTAGCTGTGCTAATGTACAGTAGCAAAGGCGAATGTTTTATTGCGATGCTTAATGCTCAGTAGACTAATTCTACTGCACATTAGCACATTGCCATGGTTTTTGCCATGCCGTGCTAATGCTCAGTGGAACAGTCCACTGCACATTAAGGTATCTCATTTAGACTTGCCCCCTCTTATCTTTTTTCTGTGTCCCATGCTTGGACCCTCCTTTGATCTAAGTGGGAATTTCCTATGCAGAACAGAACATTCAGCAGAGATCTGCCCTGTGGATAGGAAATCCACAGTGCAAAAGAAGGTGAAGAGTTTTGCCAAAAATTTCATAAACTTCAGGTTGTAATCCAGCAGTTTCACCTTCCCAGCTGACAGCTGTTGCATGTCAATTGACTTTTCTTCCATTCTCCAGATTGTGCTTCTCTCACAGTTCCTGAAACAGCTGTTCTGCCTGCAGATTGTCACACCTATTAGTCCCCTCAGACACAGACAGCAACTTTTCAGACATCTTCAGGATTTTTCCTTTGACTTGTCTTTCCCAGGAGGTTGATGCAAAATACAGTCCTGCTTCTGTTCATCAGTACTTTTTCTAGGTTGTTAAATAATTCTGAGTAAGTTTCCATCTGTTTTAAATCAGTGAACATGGCGTCTTTCACAATATAGTGGATTTATTGCTTACAAAACATTGCAGGACATTGAAATCCTTTAGCCATATAAAAGGTGGATGGACAACAATATAAAAGTTTCCCCTGACACTCCACCTTAAACCTACCCTGAAGAGATTGCTTCAAGGTTCTGCCTACTTTAGCACTCATTATGACAATGCTGTCAACAACAAACCATATTTATAGCACAGATGGATCCTAAGAACTAGGCAAAACTTACATCAAAAGCCATCTATTTGCCTGTCTTAAGTTTAGCAGAAGGCAGGGTAGATCTGCACCTTATATGCTAGCTAAATTATAGTTCTATAGCACATGCTTTTGTGAGCTGGAGTACACTTCCTCAGATACTGTGAAACAGACCAGTGTATAAAATGGAGAGATTGATTTGAATACAATGATAGAAAAGGGAAAGGAAGAGAGGAGGGAGGTTATCAGTCAAGTTTCAAATGTACGTTCACCTTTTGGCATCCACATAACTTCCGTCCTAGCCTTGCTTGGGTCAACTGATGGTTTAAGCTCAGCACCAGCTAAATTGTATAGCCTCCAGGAGTTTGTCCTCAGTGCATGAGGAAATAAGCAGTAACAAACACAGCAACTAAACTGTAACAGCTAGTTAAAATAATTCTCTCCTATAATGTAGGCTTTGGAATTGGAAGTCGTCTCAAAACTACTACTTCTTTGAGTATTGAGCACTTCATGTGGTTATTTCAGGAATTGTACAATACCCTACTGTGAAAGAATAAACAGCAACGCGGCAAAAAGAGCTGGAGAACGCCGCTTCCGGAGCTATTACCATATTAGGATA
>NW_017729032.1:22953631-22965698 GCF_001723915.1 Gavialis gangeticus | reverse complement strand
AGAAAGAGCGTCTGAAGGAGAAAGTGAGGGAGAAAGAAGGTCTCCAGTAGATAAGACACTTACCTCAGGATTTTTCTCGCCACTGGAGAGAGCGGAGCTCTGAGGGGCGGATCCCTGAAGAGACACCAGAGACATGGCTGGCAGACACGCTGAAAAGTAAACAAACAAACAAAAAAACAGAAGAATGAATTGACTCACTCCCACAAGCTTAGTGAAAACAACTGAGTGCTGACCACAAGGATTCAAGGCTTCAGGCACGCACCAGATGAAAGGTACACCCTAGCATAGCAAAAGTAAAGAGAGAGAAATAATAAGGCTTGAAGAGAAAAGCCTGCTCTAAAAAAAAAGAAAAAGGAAATAAACGGACAAACCAGAGTTAAAGGGACTTTGTTTATTAACACCAAGTTCAGTCCAAGCAAACTGATAAAGGTTAAATAAGAACAGTATGTAGATAGAATTATGAAGTTGATATAATTGTTTAAAAAAAAAAGGACCACTTCTGTTTAAAGATAACAAAAGTTTGTATAGTGTTATAAAGAATAAAGATAAAGACAAGTGTTAATCTTCATCTTATTGTGAATATATATATCGGCGAATCTGTGGGAATAATCGAGTGAAGTTTTCCTCTATAAAACCGGGATTCCTAATAGAGACACCCAAAGAACAAAATAAAACAACAAATATGTATATAACAACCCTCCCGACAAGTGACATCATAAAGCAGAACATGTTATAATAACATCCAAGACGTGGCAGGCAGGAAAGTCGGGGTACTTACAGCTCTTCGGGAGATTATAAAAGGATACAGAGAGTCAAGGTCCACCATCACACCTAGCATAGCTGCACTCATCCCAGAATCATAGAAAATTAGGGTTGGAAGGGACCTCAGGAGGTCATCTACTCCAACCCCCAAAGGTCAATTAAAAGGCCAATTCTTTTTTGTTGTGCTCTACGTGTCTCCATTGACATGATTAGTCTTGGTGTTAGGTACTGCAGTTTACAACTGTTTTGAGAGTAGTTTTTAGTGAAAATGTCCACTTTGCCAAAAAATAGTTTTCATAACAACTTTTTGCAACAAGTTCCCTTGTGTGCCATGAAAATTTCAGAATAATGAGAAGAAAGTTCTCCATGCTAGTGCTAATGAATAAGCTCTGTCAAGGAGATATTCACAGAAGACTTATACATATGTTGGCTGTGGGGGAGAGAACCAGCCGGTCAAAAGAAAATTCATCTGCTGTGCATGTGTTGGCTTTGGGGGATGTGCAGTTCATGAGCCTCTGAACACGTGTGCTGCAGAATTTTTCATAGAAACAAAGAAGTGCACAGAGATGGGGGGAGAAACTGTGAGTAATGGCGAGAACCTGATATCCGGAGACAAAATTATCTACTTAGAGGGGTATTAGAGTCCTTGTAACAAGGTAAGGCAAAGGAGGCTGCACAAACTATAATTAAAGCAGTGTTCATGGCCCACAGAGCTGCTGTGAACAGCAGAAAGGTGCCTGTGAACTTTGAACTGTGAACTTTATAGGGGAGAGAATCTCATGCTGCCCACAAATTGATGTTCAAGAGCAATGTCTGACTAAGGGGAAGGCATCCTGTACTTGGCCAACCGCTTGTGGCCCAGGGAAGAGGCAAAAGGGTAGGACCCAATCCCAAGCCACAGTTAGGTGGAGACAACACTGAAGACCTAATAAACTGAAGACAGAGTCGAATCAAAGGCGGTCTTTTGAGGCAAGAAGATCCACGTAGACAGAGGGCATAAAAAGAACATGAGTAAGCATACGTCAGACTGTTTTGTTTATTTTCAGTACATGGTTTAGTTTATGTGTTATGAACTGAATGAATTGGTTAACTGTCCCTGATTGTGGTCCCACTGAGGGGCATAGCAGGAGATAGACAGATTTATGCTCTCTATGGGACAGTCAGCATTGTCAAGATCAGCAGGGTGAGTGACAGACCAGGGTGTAGGGCTGGAGGAGCCCTGGACAAAATACACTTCATTACTAGTGAAGGGGGAGTGGGATAGACAGCTGAGGACCAAAGAGAAGATCACCCTAGGAAATCCTTCCAGCCTCCAATATATTCATCAAGGCATGGCAAGTGAAACATACATTGGCAGGGGGAAATTGTGCCTGAGAGTAAAGAGTTGTTCCACATCCAAAAGCACCTTGTCACAATTACATATAAACATGACATATATTTTTCCTTCCATTAAAGAGAAATGGCTCTATTAACATGCCAGGGATCCAGTGCTATATTATTCAGTTTAAGATCAAAGCAAAAAATAAATTTTATTAGAATATTCAAATTTGCTAGATTATATAGCAAATTTATAAAGCAAATAAACTAGGTAAAATGGTCCAAAAAGTGAAAAGATGTGGTATCATTAGTCCTGGAGTCATTAGGGTTGTATATACATCTCTTATTGACATACTTAAAATTTAGCCTTCCTGAGTGCCTTTACAGTGTTTCTAATACTTCACTGTTAGTCATTACTATACCTGAGTTAATAAGACCACACCTGAGTTAGGGTATTTAGCTGGAGCTAAAACCAGTCTGCAGCGCTGTGAAATAGAAGAGACAAATTATCAGGAATGGCTAACAGACAGAAACATTGCATAACAAAAAATAGTTTGAACAATGGTACATCAAGGACACTGACTCCTTGTTAATGTTGTTAATGCCTGTGGAGTAATGAGAGATTAGCAGGAATCAGGTAGATGATAGTGGGCCATGAAGTCAAGTGATTCCTTCATTGCTGCCTGGACAGAAAATCTACTACCCTTGCCAGACAGTTGGATCTGTCCCTAAAAACCAAGGACTTAACACAGACATAAATGATCCCCACTAAAATTTTTCTTCTCTCCACAGGTGATAACGACCCTTCTGAATTGTCTTGATCTTCCACATATCAAGTCACTCTCAGGTTACTACATTTCTCTTGTCTCCTAGAAATCTGATAATCTCTTTTATATCCTGTGTTTATTTACATATAGAATATTGCAGAAAGCTTTGTTGTATCTGCTATTTAACTTGGCTTTATCTGTTTGTTTTTTTCTCAGAAACATAAGGCAGGGTACAATGGTACCCAAAAGCTAGTCTATGTCTCTCCTGACTACACAGTTGGTCCAATAAAAGATATCGCCCACAAAAATACTTGCCTCTGCCTTTCTACTGAAATATTTCCGATAAGGGGTTTTGTTAAGGTTCCTATACTTGCTATATTAGGTCTGCTTAGGGTTTTAGAGTTACAGTATGTACATTTTTGTAGCAGCAAGAACTCCGGGATTTGTTGAGTTTCCTTGAAATCTTTCCAAATATGCATTTAATTTGTCCACACTGTCCTGAAATGAAACATGATCATGTATTACATGATCATATAACAGAGATTTTATAGGACTAATAACAATGCTAGGCAAAGAATTATACTAATGGAATTTTAAGACTGAAATTTAAATCCATAAAAAGCTAGGGATTTCAGTTAAGGTTCCTATGGAAACTTTAACTCTACCCTTTAATTCTACCCTTTTCTTCTAATAAGTATATGCAAAGTAAAGAGCAGGTAGAAGTAAGGTTGTCATGACAACCTTAACTCTGAATTCTCTAGTTCTTGTAGATTTGCAACCTCGGACTTCATGTCACTTAGCAAAGCTCTTGTCAGTGCATTAGTTGCTTAGAAGTATTTTTACAAGTCAGTAAAAGTTAATAAACACCGATTTAGTTTTAAGGGCAGGCGTGTGTGTATGCAGGTGAACCCCTTCGTTCTTATCAGAATAAAGAACATAAATCCAGTCAAACCTTCT
Source organism: Gavialis gangeticus (assembly GCF_001723915.1). NCBI lineage: Eukaryota > Metazoa > Chordata > Crocodylia > Gavialidae > Gavialis > Gavialis gangeticus. Next base: position 22,961,895 of record NW_017729032.1, on the reverse strand, counting down.
GATAGAAAGGATGTTTTTGACCAGATCATTTTGTTCCTGGAATCAACAGGCTTAGACATGCTAACACCTCTTTTTATATATTCCAACCGGCACCCTCCATAAAGAAAATTGTTTATTGATTTTGTCTGAACTGGCAAAGAAACACAGTCATTACCATCTTCAGCAGGAGTGGCCAAACTGGCATGCATACCATACCTGGCACGGGCACCCTCTGTGTGGCATGCAGCAGACCAGGGATGTTGAGGGTCGGATTTCAGATAGGTCCAAACCCCTCTTCTATCAAACCCAGAAAGGGGTGGACAAAAGAATGAAGTTAGCCAAGCTGACCAGCAATGCCAGTTAGCAATGCTGACCCGGAGGCCTGGCTTGATTCACTCCGTAGATAGATAAAAGAAGAAAGGAATTAAAAATAAAATACATAAGAATGTAAAAATAACAACATAAAACAAGGAAAACAGCAACAATGGGTTGTGACACAACTTTGAAATGAGGAAGAACAATGGGACACTATAAAAAATACCTTATCGAACAACAGCGTAGACAACAAAGATGAAGCAACTCTCTCAACTGAAGAGAGGATGGCCAGTCTCAATGAGATGGTCATATGGAGCTTTGACAACACACCAAAACACCACAGGGTCACACTCCTCTGACTAAGTGCTGCAGCTGCACTTCACATACAAACACATCCAAGCACACACACAGTCTCTCATTCACCAGCACTATGGAGCCCTCTGAAGGTTCAGCAGCTCCACAACTGAGTGGGGCAGAGGCTCTTCTCTTCAACATGGAGATACAAGACATTTGCTGCCCAGGAGATCACCACTCTCCAAGGGTGAGAACAAGAAATGACCTGCCAACCAGCTCCATGATGAAACTCTCTAACAACCCACACACCACACCAAAATGCCACCAGACCGCACACACCCCATAACAACCAACAACACCCAGGCATTCGCAGCTATCTTTTATACCTTCTTTCACTCCATATCACACCACTCTTCCTTGACCAATCTTCTCAGGTTACCACCAGTCCATCATGTACGTTACCAATCATCTCCAGTCTCACTTTGCTTCACTTTCTGCCACTCAAAGCTGTTGTTCACATTTACCTCAAGATTTGTTCTCCACTTTCCTGCCACTTTTGTACACGCAACTGCACATGAACAACATCCCTAAGTGGGTTCCTGGCTCAAAAGTTCACCTCTTCTGGAGAGAGATCTTAGAATGACCCTCACTGTGCATGTTGTAAGGGAAAAAAGGTTGACCAGCTACTGTGTAGCACCCATACACTGAAGGGTGCGCTCATACACTGAAGAGCACTGGCCATGTCCTGTCTTTGGGCTCGTTCCTAGCTGCGATTAATTTAGCACAGAAGGAGGGGGTGTCGGCAAGATGATTTATTTCTCTGCAGACGGGGGCCACTCAGTGTCACAAAGACAGAGAGTTCCCCACGAACTGAGTTTACAGCTTGGTATTTATACATTAAGCATTGCATTGCTACATTGTTGCGCAAGCATTTGGGTTTTTTTCCTTGCCGTTACAAAATTACAAAACACGGTACAGAGCAAGCTTGGGCTGGTTGAGACTGGTTTTGCGGTTACGCATTACTGTCAGCGAGAAGTACACGTCACTTACTGTCAGCAAGAGGCGATCTTTTAATTTTAGGGGAAAAAAGATCATTTGCTTTTTCAAGGGTCATCTGCTTTTTATGACTGTATTGCCGTTTTCTCTTACAATGTGCACAACTGAACATTATTTCAATATTAACAGTATGGAAGCAGCCAGGCCTACATGGAGGGGGTAGGCAGCACAACAACAGATAGGGCAGGGAGAAGAAAGGAGAGCAGGCAGTCAGGCAGGGGCAGGGGACCAAAGTGGCACTTGCAGATGGTATGGGACTAATTTGTGGTATGCCCACCAAAAGGTTAGCCCCCACTAATCATATGATATATCTCTAAACTACTGTATTTGTTTCATTGTGATCGTTGAGTAACATAAATTCTTGCTTCCCCAAGACCTAATAAGGTAAATCTTCATAACATTAGGCAAAGATTTAGCTGCAATGGGAAATGTGCAACTCAGTCTCCTTGCACAATATTGAATATTATTCCCCCATAGTTGTTTCATCTCTAGACTTTTTCAGCCCAAAAACACCTTTTAACATAGTTCCATAATATAATACATTTGAGTGCCATTTAATATACTAACATCTTCACAAAGGTGAACAATTGTACAATAAAAAAATCCTTCAGTAGAAAACTTCTTCCTTACATTTTGCTCTCTAGAAAAAATGCCTCATTTAATCTTCTAAGAGATTTATTTTACAAAATGCAATTTCAAGTGCTGGTTAGTGATCTTTTCACCAATTCATTCCTTCTAAAAATGCTTTTAGAAACATGTGTCAGGTGCAAACACAGACTCTAAACCTGTGAAGATCAATAAGTTCAAATTGCTTTAGAAAATATCACCAAAAACCCTGGAATCTGATAGAACCTATAAAGAGAACTTAGAAAAAATTGCAAAGAAAAATAGGAGTACCAACACATTTATCTTAAACTTAATCCTTATATTTATCCAAATGGAGTCTCTACTAGAATGGGATCCTATGCCTAGGATGACCATAAGGAAATCCAGGACATCTGGACACTGCCTTCCCTCTCTTTCCCCCATCCCCCTGCCTCCACTCTCCTAAGTCAGCACCGCTGCTATAGACAGAGATGGGGGCAGGGCAGTATTGTGTGCCCAGCAGGTGGGCAGGCAATGGTGCCTGCCTGCCTGCCTGCCTACCTGGCATGTCATACTACTCCACCTCCCAGCCAGACTGCACTCCCTCCCTCTACATTTCTGGAATGGGCTGGGACTGGCCTCCAAAATCCAGTACTGTCCTGCATAAACCGAGACATATATGGTCATTCTACCTATGTTCTGTGTCAATGGTAGGCAACGTTTTTTGGCCGGAGTGCCGAAACACTCCACAATGCCTACCTTGGAAGATGCCGAGCAAAATGGCCTCATGTGCCATGCTTGGAGTGCCGGCATGCCAGAAAAACAAAATGAGGGCAGGGGCAGACACCAGGGCAGCACAGCCTGCCCCAAGGTGCATGTGCAGTCATCGCCAGCATGGAGCTGATGCCAGAGCTGTGGAGCCCAGCCACAGCTGTTTGCAGCCTACCTGCTGTTTGCTGCAGCTTCCCAGAGCCCAGGCTGGCTACAAACAGCTGCGCTGGGCTCTGGAGCCCAGCCTCTAGCTCTGTGCTAGGAGCAGGGGAGAGACTGGGGTTGCACTGCCTTAGACCCCTCCCCCACCACCCGCTCCGAGGCGCATGTGCACATGCTGGTACAGAGCTGATGCAATGGCTCCAGAGCCTAGTGCAGCTGTTTGCAGCCCCCGGCTGCAGCCAGCCCTGGCTCTCTGTAGCTGAGCCTGGGTTGCTTGCAGCACAGCTTGCAGCCTCCCAGACACCTGGGATGTCATCAACCGAAACCTTATGAATAGTGGGTGGGGAGATGGGTTGGATAGAGAATGAGGTATGTAGGAGATATCTGGAGCCAGGAGAAAGAGAGCAAGCCAGAGGATGTGCTATTCAATGAAGTAACTACTGGCCTGGAAGGAAGAGGGTCTTAGGCAGGTCCCTTGTCCCCAAACTTCTCCCCCCATACTGTCATCCATCCATTTGTGCAATGTGTATATTAAACACAAATAAAAATATGATGAACATCATAAATGCAGCAGAACACTCTTTTAATGTCTAAACCAGAGTCAATGGGAGTTTTTCAATTACTGTACTTTAATAATGACTTTCACTTTATTTTTTGCATCAGTTGCATAACAAAATCTGTTTTTTTCAGAGCTACAGCTAAACCATGTGCATATAATGCTGGTTCAGTATTTTTATTGTAACAGACTGCCCATGTGGGCTCACCAGATTGGCTTGAGATACTTACTCTGGGCTAGAAACAGTGCCGGTGAACTCTGAGTGACCCCAAGGGTGGAGCGGGGAGCCCTGCCCTGTGGAAAAGGAGAAGCCAATCGAAAGAAGGGGTTTTCAATCCCCTCATCCGCATGGAAGTGGAATGGCTGGAGTTGGGGGCCAGCCACCCTGAGCCCTAGTTGACGGGTCTGCAAGCCAGGGAGGGACTGCCGGAGGGGATAAAAGCAGCAGCTGAACTGGCATGGAGGCTGCTGACAGTGGGTCCGGGGAAGGACGCAGGAGGCCTAAGAAGAGCTGGGGTGAGCTGACCCAGCAGAGGGAGCAGAGACCCCCCTGAAGAGCCTCGAAGGCCCAGAGAGAAGGCGGCAGTGGCAGTCGGCTGTGCCTCCAGCCCTGCAGCAGAGAGGGAACAGCGGCGAGGGCTTGGGGCAGAGAGCTGGTGTCCCAAGGCCACACTGCAGTGTGCTGGACATGCCAGGTGTCCTGGAGGCTAGGGGTGGCAGTCAGCCCCCCCACTCCACTGCGGAGAAGAAGCAGTGGCCAGGAGTGCAGGCGACATCCTTATCTGGAGCAGGGAGATGGGCCGGTGAGTTGAGGAAACCCCTTCCCTTCCCTGGGGAAGCGGGACAGCAGCAGGCAAGGTGTTGGGATCCTGAGGAGCACCAGAGCGCCTGGACGAGGGCCCCTGGAAGCTTGGGGCGCAGGCCGGCACTCAGAGCGGGATTGGCAAGCCGCGAGGCGTGTGGCATGCCCAGCCAGTCATCTGGAGCAGAGGTTTAGAGAAATGATCCCTGGGAGCTGCCTGTGCTGCTGACCCTCTGCCACTGACTGCCCCAGAGGGGACTCAGTCCTGTCCCTTATTCTGCAGCTGAATGTCATGGATGGAGTCCCTGAGCTTCGTGCTTGGGTCATGCCGATTGCTGCAGGAGCCTACTCTGTTGCTTGTTGCTTGCCTTTTTGGTTGCCACGGAGGGTCTCCTTTCAGCCTCTTTGTGGAGGTTGGGGTTTGATACAATTTGATTGCTGCAGACCAGAAAAGCCTACACTGTTGCAGTCTGTCACTTATCTGGAAGCCTGTTGGAGCTGCTGGAAGCAAGCACCCTGCTTCCTTGCTGTAGTGTCTCAGCAGTGACTGAAAGCTGCCAGTTACCCTACCTGTGGTTCTTGAGTCAAGGGTTGACTAATGCATTCTGGTTCGTAAGTATGTATTCCAACTAATCCATGAAAAAGTACAGATGAATGAAAGAATAAATCTGGGAGAAAGCAAGACAAAACTGTAAATAGAACAGGGGAGATTAGAAAGGCAGGACCAGAAATCATCCACTAACGTCTATTTTCTTCCTCTTCTGATATGCTGAATTCTATGTAAAAAAAAATCTTTGGTTTATATCATACAGTACAAATCTTTCTGCTAGGTTCCACTTGAGGCTAGCAAGCTGAGTGAAGATCACTGAGCTAAATTCCCTCCTAGGGTAACTTCCCTGGAGACAGTAATTGCAGCAAGCATGTACTGGGACCGGCAATGTTTTCTGATCTGGATACCCCTTGGTGAAATCCAGAATGAAAATCAGTAAAACTAAACTGATGGCATAGGCCTAAGGGTTTCCTATGCAGAACTAAAGAGATCTAAAAATATGAGGTCCTTGGCTGGCTTTCATCATGACAGTCACATTATGTGTGCCACACACTAGAAACATTTCACATGCAACTTCCTCAAGACTACTAACAGCTCTAAAGGAGATGCAATAGTTCACCATATTGAAGAACAGACTGTTTGGTCTGTAGCAGGGAAAAACATATTTTTCTAGATGCAATGACAATGAGCACAGTGTCCTTTAGAGCAGCTTAACTAAAGGAATGATTTAGCCCCTAGAAAGCTTTCTTCAGCCTCCACTTTTTCATCCCCAAAATTTCTGCACTTGTTCAGTTTTGAAGCAATAATCTTCTCCCACTCTCCCAAAGAAAACTTCATTCTTTGAGGTGATTACATTTTTTTGAGCAGAAACTGCTATGTGGCTTGCTAATAATAATAAATGGGCATCTCTATTGTATTTTTATAGTGACACCTACATAGTGTCTAATGAGATTGGGGCCCCATACTGTCCGAACTGCATATACACATAGTAAGAGATCGCTGATACACTGCATATCTTACAGTGTAAATATGAGACAGTGAAAGGGAAGAAATTATAATTATCCTCATTTTATAGAAGGACACATTGAAATGAGGGGCTGAAAAAGCACCCCCTGGCCATTTACATTGCATGCCCCAAACCCCCTAACTCCCCCCCCCAAAAAAACCCCCCACCTTGGAGTAGCGCTGAGCACAAGCCAGTAAGCACTCAGAGAGATAGCCTAAGAGCAACCTAGGTGTTCACCCTAAGCCACGGTAAGACATTGCCGTGGGATTTGGTGCATGCAGAGTGGAAGCAAGTGAGTGGGTGGTGGCTTCTCAATGGTATTTCTAGGTCTGACACTGAGGTGATGAAGACTAGTCATTTTCCCTGGAGCACACAGAAAGCCTAAGGCAGCAGTGGGTGAGGGACGATTTGGCGGGGGGGAGTGCAAAGGTGCCATTGCACTACTGCTAGACAATGCTGAGACAGTCATAGATTCATCGATTTTAAGGCCAGAAGGGACGTTGGAAGATCATCGGGTCCAGCTCCCTGTACCAAGCAGGAAAGATAACTGGGGGTCAGATGACCCCAGCAAGGTGACTCTCTAGTCTCCTGTTGAAGATCTCCAGGATAGGCGATTGCACCACCTCTGGTGGGAGCTTATTCCACAGTCTGGACACCCTGACTGTGAAGAAGTTTTTCCTAATGTTGAGCCTGAATCGATCTTCCAGGAGTTTGTGGCCATTACTCCTGGTTTTCCCCTCGGGTGCCCTGGTGAACGGTTGCTCACTGAGTGCTGGATGTACTGCCCTGATGTAGTGGTAAGCTGCTACCAGGTCCCTTCTCAGCCTTCTTTTTTTCATGCTGAAGAGTCCCAGATCCCTCAGCCTTTCCTCATATGGCTTGCTGTGTAAGGCTCTGATCAGATGGGTGGCTCTTGTCTGGACTCTCTCAAACTTGTCCATGTCCTTGTTAAAGTGCGGTGCCCAGAACTGGATGCAGTACTCCAGCTGTGGTCTCACCAGTGCTGAGTAGAGTGGAAGAATCACCTCCTTGGCTTTGCTGGAGATGCATCAATGGATGCATGCCAGAGTATTATTTGCCCTACTGGCTACAGCATCGCACTGCTGGCTCATATTCAATTCATGCAGTCAATTGACTTCATGGCTCATCGTCATCTCCCTGATTCAGGGTAATCTCTGTCCACACCATAGGTGTTAACAACCTTCTATCGTTTTCAGCGGTCTTGATGTTCTACTATTCAAACTATCCTTTCTTCTGAAACTTAGTCTGTTAGCCATTTCTGGTAATGTCTCTGTTCTGTTTCACAGCACTGCAGACTGTTTGCTGCTCTAAGTAGAAAACCTTAACTCAGGTATGGTAATATTAACTGAGGTATAGAAATGACTGATAGTGACGTATTGGAGGTACTCTCAAGACACTTGAAAAGGCTAGATTTTATTTAATGATCTGAATGAGGTAGATGTTTAACTATAATGATTACAGGACTAATGATGCAATATCTTTTGACTATTTTTGCTTAGTTTATGTTTCTTTTTAAACTTTGTGTAAAATCTAGCAACTCAGTGCACATTCCAGTAGTTATATTTGTTTTTGCTTTAACCTTAAACTGAATACTATAGTGTTAACCCCTAGCGTATTAGAAAAGCATCTAGTTTCTCTTTAACTGGGGAAAAATGTTTTATGTGATAATGTGCCACACCATTTGCACCTCATTTTTCAAAATTCTGGATCCACCCTTGACTGTGGGAATTAAATACTACCTCTCTTATGTCTCTTAACTAATATTTCTGCACAATACAGGACCATAGGAAAGTAGGGCTAGAAGTAACCTCACAAGGTCATTTAGTGCAGCCCCCTGCTCAAGGCAGGATCATCCCTAACTAAACCAAATGTCTATCAAGTGTCTGCCTAACCTGCTTCCAAGGATGGAAATTCCACAATTTCTCTAGGTAGCCTCATCCAGTGCTTGACCTCCCTCATAGCCCATTCTTCCTAATCTTCAACTTAAATTGTCCCTGCTGCAGCTTGAGGACATTGTTCCTACCCTTATCTCCTACAGCCACAGAGAAGCCCACCTCCATCCTCTCTTCATTGCCCTACAGATATTTGAAAACTGTTATCAAATCCTACCCCCCACCCCCATCTTCTCTTTCTCAGACTACATAACCCTAGCTCTCTCAGCCTTTCC
>NW_017729032.1:22951761-22952135 GCF_001723915.1 Gavialis gangeticus | reverse complement strand
AGCCTCATCCAGTGCTTGACCTCCCTCATAGTCCATTCTTCCTAATCTTCAACTTAAATTGTCCCTGCTGCAGCTTGAGGACATTGTTCCTACCCTTATCTCCTACAGCCACAGAGAAGCCCACCTCCATCCTCTCTTCATTGCCCTACAGATATTTGAAAACTGTTATCAAATCCTATCCCCCACCCCCATCTTCTCTTTCTCAGACTACATAACCCTAGTTCTCTCAGCCTTTCCTCATAAGCAGGGATTCGGGTTTTCTCTGATAAAAAAAATCCCCAATTTTCAGACTAAAAGAAGTAACCCAAAAGCCACATTTGTCCATGATTAAAACAGGAAAGAGAGGGGGGGGAGTGGCACTCTATATCAAGGAG
>NW_017729032.1:22951493-22951750 GCF_001723915.1 Gavialis gangeticus | reverse complement strand
CCTTCCGACCCTAGAAGCTATGAAACTATGAAACTATGAAACCACTTATACATATCTATAGATATACATAAGTAGATATATATATATATATATATATATATGTATATCTAATATTTATATATCTAATATACAGTAAGATTGATATAGATATACTAGCCAATTGCCCGTCAAGAATGACAGGGATAGGGGGCTGAGATGGAGAGCCACCACCTAACGCCCTATGCTGCCGCTGTTCTGCCTCTTGCAGGGAGCCGGGT
>NW_017729032.1:22913058-22946493 GCF_001723915.1 Gavialis gangeticus | reverse complement strand
CTAATATTTATATATCTAATATACAGTAAGATTGATATAGATATACTAGCCAATTGCCCGTCAAGAATGACAGGGATAGGGGGCTGAGATGGAGAGCCACCACCTAACGCCCTATGCTGCCGCTGTTCTGCCTCTTGCAGGGAGCCGGGTGGGGGACCCGAGGCCAGCGCAGTGGCCCTGGCTCCCCCACCCCCTGTCTGGGCCTCAACATCGGCCTCAGCTACCCCACCCCCATCCAGTCCTCAGCACAGCTTCGGAATCATGGTGGTGGTCCCCCATGGTTGGAGCACTCTGATTGGTTGTTTACATCAGCCAGTCAGAGTGTGAATAAAGCGTTAGAGACAGACGGACAAACTTAGACTTTCATAATATTAAAATACGTGGTGTTTGATTTTAATCATAGACAAATGTGAATTTGGGGTTACTTTTTTTTAGTCTGAAAATTGGGGATTTTTTTTATCAGAGAAAACCAGGATCCCTGCTCATAAGTCATGTTTCCCAGGCTTCTAATCATTTTTGTTGCTCTGTGCTGGATTCTTTCCAAACTGTCTTGTTGTTAATTGATTTATCTTGTAAACATATAAGGAAATCAACCAAAAAAAACCCCAAAGAATGCTCTAAAACGTGCCACTGTTATAGCAAGAAAGCATAAAGAAGATATCTGTATATCACTCATATTTCTTTTTATCCAATCCTCTATGCATATATGTAGTTCAAAAAAGCTCTAAGTCCATGAATAAGTATATGCTATATACAGAGCTCCAAGTATAAGTATAATATATAATATGTATATTATATAGAGAGAGCTGCAAGTTCATGAACAAGTATATTTTATATATAGATATATAAATATATATTGATAGCAATATAAATATCAATATAGATATATATTAGGTGTGGGTGATGTGGGTAACTGCTCAGGATGCCATGGTCGGGGGCCACCACACACAACACACATGGGTGCTGCAAGTGGCAGGTAATGGTGCTGGCCTGGGGCTTTGCTCAGAGGCCTACATAATGCCAGGGTACAAGACGGCGGGGGCCTTGGTGGGGCAGAGCGGACTGCCCAAAATTCCATGTGCAGGGGTGGTAATGGCAGTCATGAATGACTGGTGCCTCCTGCAACTGGGGGGGCAACACGGTGGCAAGCAGGGACCACCCACAGTCACCACCAGTGGTATTGGTGGCACCGAGTGGGAACTGCCCATAGCCAATGATGTCAGCAGCAAGGGGTGGGGGTGGCGAGCAAGGACTGCCTGCATCCTCTGGTGACTGCATCGACAGCAGTGGGGGAGGGAGGCATCGACCAGCCACAGAAGCCAACAGCATCTTCAGTGGAGGCCAATCTCAGGGGGGCACATGCCCCCCCAAGCTCCCCCTACACATCACCTATGATGGCAGTAGCACCTGCCTGCACCTAGGTGGGGCAGGGCAGGGTGGGATAGGGTGGGTGGGGCTGGCATATGCAGGAAGCCTCCAGCCTGGGAGAGTAGAGGAAGGCTGTAGCAAAGTCTCACCTGCATGCATCCAGCTGCATGCCAGGCCCTAGCATGAATGCTGCATGCCAGGCAGTAGCGCTGTCGGGGGTGGGAGCGTGGCGATGGTAAGTGGGGAGCCATGGCAGGCAGCTGTGGTGCTGTCAGCGGTGGCGGTGGGGGGTGGCGAGTGCCGACCAGCAGTCAGCAACCACCCACAGATGTTGCCGACAGCATTGGCGGTGGCCAGTGGCGATCGTGAACCACCTGCAGACGCTGCTGGTGGTGTCAGCAATGAGGGGGGAGGGGTGGCAAGTGGCAACTGCCCACAGGCGCTGCCAGCAGTGTCAGTAGGACCTTTCCATAGGGGGTGCACCCCCACACTCATGGGGTGCACGTGCACCCATGTGCACCCCCTACACATCACCAATGGGCCCTAGAGGAGCCCCATGGCAGCCACAGGGCACAAGATCTCCCATGCCAGACAGCCACCCATTGCAGGCTCCTGCTCCCTGCACTTTGGCTCCATGAAGTTATAGATGGCAGTCCCTGCCCACAAGCAGATGCCCTGCCCAGCTCCCCAGTCCATCAGATGGGGCCTCTCTGCAGCAGGGCAGCGGCACTGGTGACTTGGGTGGGGGACACTGGGGGGGCATCAAAATAATTTTGCCAGGGGAGCCGTTTTCCCTAAGGCCAGCTGTGTACATACCCACTAGGGCTGCATCCACAAGAATGTGGATGTTTGTTTCCCTGGGGACAAAAAGCAGTGGCACACCTTGTGCTGCTGCTACTTGTCCCTGGGGAACACTTGTGCCATGCACCCTGTGGAGCACAGCAGGGTACCCCAGGTGGGGAGGGAGGCTGGGGCCAGCAACTGTGCAGGCCCCAGCAACCTTACCCAGGGTCCTGGGGGACTCAGGGTGCTGCAGCTGTAGTGATCCTGCTGCTTGCAGCCTGTCCGCCAGCTGGATTGTGGCTCCAGCTGGCCATGCTCCAGTTTTGGGTGGTGCACGCTGCTCCCCTGTGCACCTCCCCGCTATTTTTTCACAGCACAGGGAACACCTGACAGGTCTGCAGTACCACATACCACACAGTCATGGTCGTCTGGAAGCAGCCTAGGGTTGCCAGCCCTCCAGGATCTCCCTGGAGTCTTCAGAAATTAGATATAAATCTCCAGGAAACTGCTGAGAGTCACCTGAGAGATAAATGACAGGGCATTAATTAAAATAAACATTAAATGTTGAATCCAATTTATACAGTGGTCCAGCGCATTTTTAAAACGTAATAGTAATGTGCATTTGCCTTCCTGATGTAGTCTACACCCTGTAATCCGTAATATACGCAAGCACACAAGCACGTTCATGTTGTGTGTCATGGGCATGTTGGCATTGTCTCTCACAGGCACATTGGTATTGTATGTCACAGGCAGGTTGGTGTTGTCTCTTTAGTCTACTAAGCTACACTGCATTGTGTATGAATGTCATTATGTCATGTGACGAAACCTCCCGAAATAGATTCAGACAGAGTTGGCAACCCTAATACAAACACGTGCACGTGTGCGCGCACACCCCTGCCACCCCACCCCACACACATATATATATATAACATCTCTGCAGCATTTATCACATTGCATCAAATACTCATTTTTCTTCACTATAAGTAAAACAACCTACTATACCATATAATATCTAAAATTCCACTATATAAAAATTTACAGAAGATAAAATATTAGGTCTAGAAGCATTATACATATAACAAAGACTTTTTATGCACTGTAATACATCTTTTCAGATGTGTTCTGTCAAGACCACAAGGGTAGCAAACCTGCAGAATACCAGCTAACCACATTATTTTTGTCACTACTGTACATACAGATTTTTCTGTTTTCAAGCAAAAAAAATGTAAAATTACATACAGTTTACTTCCTTTTACATTATTATGTTAATATGACTTCTCCAGGCTGAAATATAATCTGCTTCTCTCATAGGTTTCTAGGTTTGGTTTTAAACAAGTTTCCTACATTGGTGCTACCTAGGCAAAATTAATATGACTTTCCTACTTAATATAAATCTTTTGATTTGTTGCTGAATGGACTGATCTAAAGTATTGCTATCTAACTGCAAGAGACAATGCTGTTTATCATTTTGCCCTGAAAGCAACCATCCAGATCTGGATATTACAGTACTTTGAATTTAGAAACCATGAAATATAAATGTGCTTCTATCAAGAGTGAGCGTGAATTAAATTAATAATGTTGACTTTACATCTGATGTACCATTTACATTTACTTTACATTTGTGATACCAGGGTGGTAATAATAAAAATAAAAATTAAAAAAAATAATAACTATTAAACAAGCAGTGATTATAGAAAGTTTTTGTGGAAGCGCTGGAGGAGTTTCAACTTATGTAGGGTATAATTAATGTTCTTGAGTAAAAATTGTAATAAATGTAGATAATTAAAAACAATGGAGAATTTTTTCTCTTGGAAATTGATGATTTACTGAAATCAATATATTCTGCAGAAATGTGTCAATTTGAACAAAATTTGAAATAATATTTTAGTAAGGTCTAAATATTTGAAATGTTTCATATTTTCTTTTCAAAATTACCATTCAAAATTCATTTCTCCACAAAAAAATGAGAAAACTGAAACTGAAAATAAAGAATAAATTGCTAGTTTCATTTTATATAAAATTTCAAAATTCCAATTCCAGTTCAAAACAAAAACACATTTCAAAATATCAGAAATCCCTGTGAAATGGAAATCCTGGTCCCCACACTGATCAATAGTAATACTAGTCAATGAGTGTTTCTAGAGTGTTCTTACCCATACCGATTCTCCTTCATAGCATAAGTGCCACCATTAGATTAACTTCAGTGCATATTGGAGTATACAATATATTCAGCTGTTGTCATCCAGGGCTGTTCTAGCATTTGGCACATGAACTACATCTTTGAAAGGAATACTTACAGGAATTATCTTTTATAACATATAAACAAACTAATTATATTACAGTTTTTGAGACATATTCTCATCTGATGTCTGCTGGCTTCCTTAACTCCAACAGAGCCATCACTACTAATACCCACCAAGGATCTGAACCCACTTACTTTAAACTGGAACTCACTGGCCCTGTGTTTGTCAGTATAGTGAACACTTTGCTTGCCTTTTGGATCCCTTTGTGTTTTCCTTCATATTTCCTTTTCCTCTTCTGCTGAAAGCTCTTTCCGATGGTATCTTCCTCTACATCTATAAAGTTCCTGCCAAGTTTGGGGCACCATTACAATCTAAATATTATTTTTTTTATTATTATTACTATATTTCATATCTAGGCACTTCAGCCATAAACTGCTTATGGGAATTACTCCTTTTCTTATTGAAGTCAATGCGCTTTTACTTAATTAGGGCCATGTCTACAGAAGCAGTGGACTTTGCAGTTGTTTCTGTGCAGTCATTTACTACTTGCATAACCAAGTACTAAATGACTGCATGATAACTGGTATTACTGCTCAGTACCATTCCCATTTTTTTTCAGACTCTACTGCACAGTAGCATCACATCATGGTTAGTGCCCACCAACTCTACTGAGCAGTAGCTCATTGCACTCTAAGAGTAGGATTTTGCCCTGAGTTTTTGAACCTGCAAAATGCTGAGAACTGTAGCCCAGTAAAGACAACTACATGAGAACATATTGCATTTTAAGCATGTAACTAATCCCATTGACTTTAATGAAGGAGAAATACCTTTGCTAATAGAGAAAGATACGATCATAGCCTATGAAATCATGCATGATGTGGAGAAAGGGGGTAGGGAATTGTTATTTATAATGTTTCAATGAAATTATCAGGCAGCACATTTAAAAACAACAAAAGGAAGTACCTTTTTACCTAAAGTATAATTAGTAGATAGAATTAATTGCTATCAGAAACTGTGACATCAATAGTATAATGGGGTTCAATTAGGGATTAGACAAATTTATGGAGGATAGAAGCGCTAAACACATGTTAGGAAAATAACCTACTCAGAATATCCAGAACGGTGTGGACAAGGGATGGAAGGATCATTCCATCCTATATTCTCTCTGTAAAGTATCCACTATATGCCACTGTCAAAGACAGGAGACTGAGCTAGATGACTCCTTGTTCTGACCCGGCATATGTTATAAACATAAGTATACCACTGTCCCCTCCTCTTGCCTGCTCCAAGATGTTGTTATGCAGCTGTCTAGTGTCTAGTCCAAATATTACTCCCACCAGGAGCGAAGTCCTAAATTCTGTTATCTGTATCACAAGCTGATTATTTAGCTGGCAGCAGTGATATCTTAATAAGGACAGTCTCAGAATCATTACAGGTACAGTTCACATTTTACCTTTGCTGTGTCTTAAAGAGAAATGGCTGCAGGTTAATCCCTTCTATTTAGAGGAAATGCTAGCAGAGAGGCTGCCGAGAGCAAAATTAAGAACCAATTTTCTCTGCTCACTGTTCCCATTTTGTCTCCTCTTTCTATTTCATTCTGAAGCTGCTGCCGATAGTGCTAGCTGTGGAATTAATGTGTTGCCAAAATGGTGAGAAAAGACTTTTAAAGAGTGAGATCCATTAAATTATGCAGGAGTTTTCTCAAGGGAAATGATGGAAGCCTTATTGCCTAAGTAGTTTAAAAATGGCATGTGTCATGAATCTGAGGAGTTTGTGGGGTGTCTTGCATGGTTACTTGGGGTTGTTTCACTGATACAGCATGAGTAGTCTCTACAGATAGGTAACATCAAGGTATATCATCCTTATGTCCTTATATGCATCCTAAAACGTATTTCTTATATGTTATATTAGGGCCAGGATTGCAAGATATGATAATGACTTTCAAGTGATAAACAATGAGTTTCCTAGGAGAGGCTGAAAGCCTAAATGGCTGAAGAATTAGCATCTGACAGGAATGTGTTCATTCAGAAATATGCCTTCTAGACAATGACAAATTTACATTTTAAAAGGAGAAACCCTAATATATGCAGCACCTAGGAACGGGAAGAACACTTTTCATGAGGAGGAAATTCAATGAGAGATGGCATCTTAGGGATGCTTGCTTAGTTTTCTCCACATCTGAAAGGGTGCACATATTCTCCTGGTCTTAATTAGATCGGGAAAACCTTTCAGTCTGATAAACATGCACCTTTGGGGGTGCAGGAAGTTATATGTATACTGGGGGCCTTGAGAATCCAATGACGGAGCTATAGAAATGACCAGAAAGGAAATTGTACTTAAGGCTTGCCTTGAGAGCAGGGCACTGTCTAGTCTTCCTGGACACAGGGAAGGCTGTTGGCCCTCAACCATGGGCTGAGTAAAGCAAGCTGATAGGAGGGGCAGGGGCTGTTTGCTAACCTGTTGAGCTAAGAACAGCAATCTTGGATTTAAGTTGCAAGGTAAGAACAAGTTATTGTTCTGCTATTTTGTGTTGTTTGTTTATTCTTATAGATCTGCCTATATCTCAAAATACAGTTACTGATTTCTTATGCTTGTTCTTGTTTTTTAAATACATTTTTGTGTTATCTTTCTAACCCATTTATTGTCAGTGATAACTGTGATTCCAGAGCATTTGACCATATGGACAAGCCTCATCTGAGGAAGGAAGGATTTTTTTTTTTTAAAACACATGACCAAACAAGGGCCCAGCTGCCAAAATTCCCTCTACTAAGATCTGGCAAGCCTGGGTAAGACAGGCAAGGCCAAGGAGTTGGCCTGACATACCCTAACTGGTTCTCAGTGGTCAAGCAGTGACAACAGGGAGAGATTTGGGGCAGAAGGACAATCCTGAAGGTGTGGGAGAACCCAAGGAATATATCCCAGAAGTACAAACAACCACATCTGGGGTTGGGGCATGTCATAGCATGGATGAAAGAAAACACTCAAAACCACAGGCAACACATGGGGGGACATGGGGGAGCATGTACACCTCCTGAGATTAGCTGCTGCCACCATTGCTGCCAGCATCTGCAGGCAGTCGCCGCTCACCCTCCGCCCCCTCGCTGCCAACACCTCTGCGGCCACCTGCAGGCAGTCCCCACTCGGCCCACCCTTGCCACCCACATCACCATGGCTGTCAGCAGGCAGCCCCACTCACTACCGCCATGCCCCTGCCACCAACACCACCCTCGCCACCTGTGGGCAGTCGCCATGCTCCCCCAGCCTCAGGAGGCACGAGTTGTTCATGCTCAAAACCATATTCCAGAAACAATCCCGTATTAATCCTCAAGGAATGGATAAGATGACAAAACACTCTTTCTCCATTTCCAAGTTGTGCAATTGGAAGTTCATGTCTCCTGTCATTGCATTAAATTTTGTAGTGATGGCATTAATTATGACTGGCTCAGAGGCAAAAGGATCACTTGGATACCATTAGTAATATTGAGGATGGAATATGAAACAACATACTGGCTAATGAATAAAATTCAAGAGCAATGTCAAATAGCAAGCAACAAAGCCAAAGCACAATCTGTGTTTCTCTTCTTTAATATCTGAGGTGTCAACACAACAAAAAACTTAAGCAAGTATTTGACACTTTGCTTAAGTTTATGCTTATTCAGCAAAGTTCATAGGTAGTTTCTTAAGTGATTATCTAAATAACAGCCAGAGAGGAGATGTAAAACAAAATGGACAGATTTGACCTGCTTTCCAATATTGTCTTGTGGTAGCTTATACATGGCATCCCCTAACTTTAAAGGACATTAAAGCTGAAAGAATAATTTGTGATGCATAGTTGAATTGATGAGTTTTCACTCTTTCTTGTCTGTGAAGAAACCATGAACCTGTAAGACATATTTGAAAGAGTTTGCCAAACTTTCTTTAAATAAATTTTGATCTCTCCATTAGGACTGGATCTTGCCATCCCTTTCCACAATATCAGAGGATCTTCCATGTACATTAGCAATAGTGAAGTCCCTAACAGGCTTAACAGAGCCATTGACTCTTCTTTCTGCTTGGGGTAGAGGTTTTTTGTTGGATGAATTTGTTCATGGTTAGGGCTGTGTGGGTTTGGGGGTTTTTTTGTTTTTTGCTTTTTATGGAAGAAAGGGGATTATCTACCCAATTATCGATGTTGGGTAGATAACCATGTCAGTACTACAAATGTCATTCTCACAATACTGGTTGGCTTTTCTAAAAAAACATACCTTTGCAGCATTACCTAAAGATAATCAAACTGTGAAACTGCTTATTTTTTCTAGAAGTCTCAGAAGGACCTGAGACTCTTCAGCCTGAAAAAGAGAAGGCTGAGAGGGGACTTAATAGCAGCTTGACACTACATCAGTGGAGTACATCAAGGACTTGGTGAAAAACTGTTCACCAGGGCACCCTTGGGGAAAAGTAATGGCCACAAACTCATGGGGGCTGGACCCGATGATCTTGCAAGGACCCTTCCAGCCCTAATGTCTATGAAATATATGAAACTCCTGGAAGACTGTTTCAAGCTCAACATTAGGAAAAACTTCTTCACAGTCAGGGTGTCCAGACCGTGGAATAAGCTCCAGCCAGAGGTGGTGCAATCACCTACCCTGGAAATCTTCAAGAGGAGACTGGACGGTCACCTTGCTGGGGTCATATGACCCTAGTTGTCTTTCCTGCCTAGACTCAATGATCTTCGGAGGTCCCTTCCAGCCTTATAGTCTGAATCTATGAACCTATGAATCTCCTTGATCAGAAATTTCCATCTCCTTGTTCCAGAGCCTCATCTACTTGATCAGGAATTCTTTCAGTATGGTTTAGTATTTGAAATGTGAACTAATCTGAATAGACGTAAGTCACATGGCACGTTTCTGTTCCATATTGTAATGAGAATAATCCTGAAAACCCATTTTCTGCTGTGAAAATTCAAATTAATTTACTTTCCGCTAATGTTCTGCAATTTTTGCTTAAAACTCCCTGTTTCATTGAATGTTGCTGTCTGTACACCCATGGCTAGAATAGCTGTGGAAAGCAAATACAAGTGAGGTGTGAACACAAAGTGAATTTATTCAGAAATTGAAAAGACTGCTTACAGAACTCACCTATCTCTGCTTGACATATCCTCTTCTATCTAAACAATTTATGGCTGACAGCCAATAGCATTTACTCTCCTGGACTGTTTTCAGATTTCTCTTTTATTTTATTTTTAATACCTATTATTCCGTCTGACTACAGATCGCCCATCGATTTAAATGGTTTGTAACTCACAAATTTGTCCCAGCGCTAAGCATGACAAACAGCATTTTCCCCCCTCCCATTCTCAACATCCAGTTGTAAACAGCTCTGTTGACTTCCCAGAATTAATACCAACCCTTTTTCTGTTGGATTGTCTTTACTGTTACAGTTAGCTCAAGATAGTAAATTCAATTTCCTCCCTTCAAGTTAGCCCACCTCAGGTGAATGTGAATCACACTGGGTACATCTACATATGCACTTTACCATGGAGTAAACTAGTTAGCTCCACAGTAGTGTCACTGCCTACACATGTGCCGTATTAGGACATTACTACAGTATGGCAGAGTAAGTAACTGCACTGAAATGCACATATAGACAGTGATAGGGGCTGGCTGGGGCATGAGGGTGCTAAAGTGTGGGGGCTACCTGCCAGGTAGCCACACAGCTCTGCAGGTTCTGCACCCTCATGCCCCAGCCAGCTCCTCCACTGCCTGATGCTGCCATCTGGAGCCTGGGGCTGACTCCCTGTGCCCCCCGCCAGCGTGTGGCTGTTCCGCCCCAGCTCAGAGGGCTGCTATCCTGGGAGCACATATAGATGCTGCGCCCGGGAGCAGTGCATTCTGGTTCAAAGTGCTCCAAAGTTTATCACATCAAATTGCACATATAAACGCACCCATTGTGACACAGTATTGGTCTACATAGAATGATTTGATTAACAGCACAGAGTAACTGCAGTCATAACTTGAGGTACTGTTTTCTCCTCTTTATTACTGACTCCATTGTCACCATCATTTGAGCTTTAGCCCCCTGCCTAATAGGCCCACTATCTCTAGTTTGAATTTTGATGCACCACTTATCTCAAAATAGGGCATGGTGCGTGTAGACTGAAGTTGGTATTTTTAAAAACTGCCAGATTGATCACTAACCCAGCAACTGGGTTCTCCTGCAAAACGGAGTATACATAACAGCAATGGAAACACAGCTACTGTTTAACAGTGTTCTTTATCCTTAGACAGGGGGAACCCCCCTTAGATATGAAACAGTGGTTCAGTATCCTGGTACATTCAGCACTTTGCCTGTGAAATTTCTGTGCTCATTAGAGCCATTTCCAGCTCTGTACTAGTGACTTTAGGATATAGGTGACTTGCCTACTTCAAATTAAATGAGGCTACCAATTCATTTCATATAGAACCTCGGCCTACAACCAGTTGGCAATTGCTATTCCATTGCTATTGACCAGTGCTGGACTTGGATTTAGCAATGAAAATCAGCCCCTTTACCCTTTGTCCCAAGGCCATATAATTCTTCTTAAAGAATTACTGTAAATATTATTTATCCACTATACAGGTATTGAAACATTTATTAAAATAATTTGTTAGATCGGAAGAAATCAGAGATGAGAACATTCAGGGAACTCTAACAGAAAACCAAGCAGGCTGTGAAATGCTCAATATATAGCAATTACAAGCTCAATAAACTAGGTAGCCTGTTTTGATTGGCAATGGCAAGCCATTTAACCATTAGAAAGTTACTAATTTGTCATTACAACTCTTCTGAAATAAAAATATAAATAAAAATGTCATGATAGCACATTGGGAAATACAGTTACTGTAATATACACATTACACGCCTATTTTTTTCTTCAGTGTTTCCAATTTTCTGCTGAATAAAAGGAGGTACAAACAAAACAAAATAAAACAAAGAGCTAAGATTTTCAAAGTTGATTTTGGGTTCTCCAGTTTTTGATTGCCCACTTAGGGAGGCCTGATTTTCAGAGAGTCAGGGCATGGTAAATAGAGACTTTTAATATGGCTAAAATTTGAACACCTAAAAATGAACCACCCAAAAATCCCTACTCACTTTTAAAAGTTCATATACATCCAATTATTTGATTGTATTTACAAATCAGGCAGATCAACATCTAAAGGAGCCTACTTTTGATAGTTCCTACAGTTATTTTTCATGGAGGTATGTACAGGTATTACATTAAGATCCAGGAAGGGATTAACCTGATTTCCCGAACACCTGTACACATTTGCAGCCCAGCCCTGGAGCTGGGAAAGCCCAGCCACTCACCCAAGCCCTGGGGCTCTGCTATTCCCATCTCCCTGACTGGCCTATTTTTAGCTTCCCGCATATCTCCAACCCCCACCCCAACTGGACAACCCTCCTCCTCCCCACAGAGCACTAACCCTCTCCCACAGATCTGCCACCCCCCCACAGACATGCCAGCCCTCCCCCCAGTCTAGCCAGCCCCTACCTCAATGACAAGTAACTTGCATTGGGCTCCCCAGAGCAGCAAGGAGCTGCACACACTGCTCCCAGTCTAGGTTTAGGCAGTTTAAAGTAAGATGCCTAAACCTACACAGGGTGCAGGGAACACCTGTTTGCACCCAGGAGCTTCCAGTTCATGGTCAGACAGAGGCCCCATTTGAAAATCTGTCCCTACATTTTAACTTTTAAAAATAATGTTTTATACAACTGTTTAATACTGAATTAAAACTGAATTTGTGTTGATACTGATATTAATAGAAACACAGTATCATAGAAAATTGGAGTTGGAAGCTATATACTGAATGGCACAGCTAATAGCTGAGGGCCAGATTCTAAAAGGTGCTGAGCGTCTCTTGATTATGGCTGTGTCTTTGGCTTCAGTGGAAGTAATCTGGAACAGAGGAAACGGAAGACTTTTCAGGAGGGGGTCATCACCTGATAGGATCAGTACAGGCAAAACAGGAGTGTCATCCTGGTCCGCTGGTGGCACCCCCTCTTCTACAGCAGCCAGGGATTGATCATGTAGTTGTGAGGATTGTGCACTACAGAATTTGGAGACAGGGAAAAAAAAATTCTTCTGACTTCCCCTGGAGGTATTGTAGCTCACCACCAGCCCATACAAGCACAATCTAGACCAGGGACAGGCAAACCCTGACACATGTGCCAATTAGTGGCACACAGAGACATTTTCCCTGGCACGCCAGGATGTGTGCAAGGAAATTTTTAAAAATATATATTTTTAAGTTGCTGCTCCAGGCTCTCCAGAGCAGCCACAGGTCCTACCACTGCAGAAGGCACCAAGGTGGAATCAGGAGAACTCAGGGTCACTGTCTGCATTTGGATGACCTGCCCCCTGTCCCTGGGCTGGGCTGGGCCACCCCGCACTGCCCAGCCCCTGGAGGGGAACTGTGGGTGGGTGGGGCTGGGGCCCAAGCAGTCACTGCACAGGGCCACAGAGCTGGAGTGAGCTCTGGGCCCAGCCAGGGCTCAGGAAGAAGGATGCCCCATCCCACCTGGGCGGGACAGTACTGGGGCACCGAGTGCTAGGGCTGGGCACTCAGGGCTGGGTCCAGCAGCATGGGGAGAAGCAGGAATGGGGGAAGGCCCAGCCAGCCCCTTGGGAACAAAGGAGCTGGGCAGGAAGTGGGCTGCCGCAGGGCTCCATGGGCTCAGGCTGCAGCTGGGAGGTGGACAGGGGTGACCAGTAGCACCCGAGGTGGGACCCAGCCAAGCCCATGCAGCTCCACAGGGATGCGGTGCAGATGGTCTGCCCATGAGGGGACACTGCTTGGCTGGGGCAGGACACCAGATTTGGGAGGCTACTGGCTACGGGCTCAGCCCCTCCGCACACGGCACAGCACGAGCGGGGCAGAGCCACCCCCAGTGCAGAAGCCTGGCTGTGGGAGCCTCCCAGGCCCCAGGAACAACTGCCACAGCTGCCCCAGCCTGCCTGGGCCCCAGCTTTGCCCACCCACAGCTCTTCTCCAGGGGCCGGGGCAAGTGCTGCACAGGGCTTCTGTGCTGCAGGCTGCCAGCCAGCTCAGTCCTCAGCGCTGCCTGCGGCAGCCTTTCCCAGGGCCAAGGGGGCTCCCACAGCTGGGCCCCTGCAACAGGGGCAGCTCCACCTTGCTCTCATTGTGCCCAGTGCACAGGGAGGCCGAGCCCGGAGCTGGGAGCCCCCTGAGTGTGCTGCCTCAGCCAGGGAGTGTTCCCTCAAGGGCAGGGCGGCTGCAGCCCATCCCCACGGAGCAGTGTGGGGATGGCCAGTCCAGGCTGAGTCCCACCTCAGGTGCTGCTGGGTGCCCCTGCCTGCCTGCCACAGCCCGAGTCTGCAGAGTCCCAGGGCAGCCCCCTCTCTCCTATGGCTGCCACCTTCCCAAGGGCCCAGCTGGGTCAGCCTGCCTGCAGCACCTTCCTCCTGCACCTGCATCTCCCTGCACTGCCCAGACCCTGCCCTGAGCACCTGGCCTCAGTGCTTGGTGCCCTAGTACTGCCCCCTCCCCCAGGTGGGATGGGGTGTCTGTCTGCCTGAGCCCTGACCAGGCCCTCTCTCCCACTCCTGGCCCTAGGCTACCCCTGCTCCAGGACCATCTGGGAGGCCTGAGCACCCCGGTGGCTGCTTCTGGGGTGTCGCTGCCTCCCTCTGCCGGACACTGCCCTGGACCAGTGGGCCCAAGCCATAGCCAATAGCCATGGGAAACAGGAGCAGCGAAGGACACACGCTCTTTCTCTTTTTCCATTTTTCTCTCTTCTTTCTCTCTCTCTCTCTCTCCTCTTCTCTCTCCTCGTTTTTTCTCTCCTTTTCTCTTTCCCTCTTTTTCTTTTTTCTTTCTCTTTTTCTATTTCTCTTCTTTTTTCTTTCCACCTTTTCTTTCTTTACTTCTTTCTTTTTTTGCTCTCATCTCCTTTTTTCCTCTCTCTACTCTGCTTTTTCCCTCTTCTTTCTCTCTTTTTTTCTCTCTCTCATCACAACATGCTTAACAAAAAAAAATACACAAGAATAAAGGTAGTATATGAAGTGTTATTTACTGTCACCAGGTTTAGAATTTTTAGAAAACCTGGTATTTACCATAGAAAAGCAGCATTTATGAGTGTTAACTATACCAATATGCAGTGTGTCCTGCCATGTACCCCCTGCCCTGGTTTTGTTTTTCTGGCATGCCAGCACTCCACCACTTTACAAGCTACACATCACCGTTTTTTCAGCACTCTGGCCAAAAATGCTGTCTACCCTTGATCTAGCCATTTGTACATATTAAGTGATCAGTTTTGTTGCAAGTTTTTTGCAGTTTTGTTACACATCTATGACTATAAACAACAATAATACCACAATCTACTAGTTTCTGGTAAAGACTGGTTTCCTGGGGACTACTGATCTCTCTGTTACTAGGGGAAATAAATCTCTATGGAAATTTATTCAACTACTGTCTGAATCCATGAAAGTTGCTGAAATTCCTAATTGCAATTTAGACTTGTGACAGGGAAAGAAGAGCAGAAGGGTCAAAATAGTCTCAGACTGCCTTTTTCTTCCTGATGGCAGAAAAGTCCATAAGACAGACAAAATAACTATGTAACAAACAGCATTAAGGCAGCAGTAGGCAATGTTGTGTCTGGCAGCTGGTGGCCAGGCACTAGAACATACTTAACCAATTAGCAAAGTCCCCAGTGCAATGGCAAAATGTACATTAAGAGCAGCTGAGATGAGATCTGTAACATTTTGTAGTCCACAGACAGCAGATCTACCAGGTGGGCCAGAAAAGTGAGACTCTCTGTGGATGAGTTAGTCAGGACTATAATAAACTTGGATCAGCCTGAAGTCACTCTTTGCATATCTTATCGGCTATGTCACTATAGTTTTAACAGAGCTGTCTTCTAAGTGGGTTTATAACACTATCATTATGTTTCAATAGGGTTTTGTAAGCATTTTGTGATTACTTTAGATAGGTGTTTTTTGGTACTTTAAAAAAAGTCTAATACTTTGGTAGCAGATCATTTTTAGAATATTCTTTTCTTGCTTAGACACCTTAATAGCACCATCAAGTTAAAAAATAATTCTTTGTATGTACCTCAGCCTATAGTACCTTTTCTCTTGGGTTTCTTGGGTAAGTTCCAAACATTACTGAATCAATTACTCAATTTTCAAACTTGGTTTCTGTGACTTAACAGTTCTGAAAAATCAAGTCACTTAATTTCATTCCCAAAACCTGGATTTTAAGTCCCAAATTTTAGCTTTGAGAGCAAGCACACACAGAACAGCCGCAAAATGTCTCAGCACATCATTGACCTGCAGCATGTAGACGCATATATATATGCCTGAACTAGTAGAACACAAAAAAATAAACTGTGTGCTAATGTATTCTGAATGAGCATTGGCTAGGTAACATAGCAACAATGTACCAGTAGTATGCAGATATAAGAATTTTGGGATCCCAAACTCAGGGCATGTGTAGATGAAACAGGGGCCCTAAAGTGAAGCAGTGGGTTTTAAAAAACACCACTTCAATTTAGGGCTGATTAAACCCGTGTCGTACACACACCCCACTGACTTACCTGCTTCTCTGGCAGGGAGAGGTGGGCAGAGCAGTCCCTGAGCTGCAGGGGGGCTGGTGTTTCCCTACGTGGCAGTGGCAGCTCCCTCCACCCCAGGTGGCACCTGCCTGCAGGCACCCGCAGCCAGAGGGGAGCACGGCCCCACATGGCTCAGGCAGGCAGGTAGGCTCCAGGGGTGAGGGGGGAAGATCAGGCTCTCCACTTTTCTTGGGTGGAGCCTGCTTTCCTGGGCTGCTGCCAGGCTGCCTGCAGGGTTTCCTGCACAGCCATGGAGCTGCACAGAGCCCAGTGCTTCGCTCCACAGCTGTAGGAGCAGCAAACTAAAACTCCTTGAAGGAGTTTTAGTTTGCTGTGCCCCAAGTCATTTAAGGCACGTTATGCCACCAAATTTCCTACAGAGGCTGAAATTAATGTGTAATACACTGCCTAGGCATGCAAACACCAACACCATTTGAAGTGTTGTGCACACAAGCTTCTCGTTTTGTCTACACACAGCCTTAGTGTCTTTTTCCCAGATGGACTGGGAGCTAGTTGACCATAGCAGCAGCAAACTGTTCTTGGGTGATAGATCATTTTAGGTTAGTAACCGCACAACACTTTCCTCGGGAGTACTTCCATGCTTCCTGATGAAGGGGTGTACAAATTAGCTGTGCATGTCAGTTTAATTTCAACTTTAATGTTAATGCAATTTATTTTTGATGCATAGATTCATGAGACAGTCTAAACTATCCTGTTGTTTTTCTATCAGATATTCACCCAGCCCTCATCACCATAGCATCTCACAATCACAAACAGGTTTTATAACACCCCTCTGAGGTAGTATCAGTCAATGAGTGGCCTTGTTAGAAAGGAAGAGAAAATAAGATGCTGAAATACTAATGTCTTTGGAATCAGAAAATGCTTATAATTGCTTTAGTGTTTCTGTTTTTAGCCCTTCGTACTGCTTTCAACCTTGAAGGATTCCAAATTACTTCACAAATTATTCTACCCAGATTTACACCTCTGTGATAGTAAAATAAAAGAATTCAGCCCTGAATATACAGGAATCACTTCACAGATCACTGAAACAAACTACTGAAGTAGAAGAGAGTAGCTGTTTAACAGAGCAAAGATTGTAACAGTATTAAAGAGAAAGGAAAACGAGGGATTATTTTTTGTCCAAAACACCTGATTTTAAGTGGGGAATATGCACTTAAGTCAAATGTTCAGGTCAAAGGCATGTTTGAATGGGGCTCATAAAATGTAGTAAGACCATTAGGAGGCGGTGTTACAAAGGAAGATTCTTGCTGTTCTTCCTTACTTATTTTATGTGGGGTTCAATATTGTGTAGAGATTATCCTCTTAAATGAAGCCGGGGTGTATCTACATGTTCATTAATGCATCGCAATCACCACTACTGCACATTAGCATAGATGAACACTTTTTATGTGATGTTAATGTGCATTAGGCAAATTCTACTGCGCATTAGCACAGCTTTTTTGCCAGCTGCGCAACCACGCGGTAGAATTGATCAAATAGGCATTAAGTGTCTCATGTAGACATGCGTACTGTTGACTGACTTCTACTCTGATCAGTTTACAAAGTCTAATGAAAATGGAAACTGCAGGGGGAGTTTATATAGGCATAGAACTTTAAAGCCACAGATCCTAGCAAGAAGGGTCTCCAGTAACCACATGAGGTCCAGAAAGACTTTGGTTTATATATGTTATAACCTGCTAGCAGTAGAATCCCTGTTAATCTCCTGGAGAAACACAAATTTACAATTGCCTTGATCTTTCAGCAGAATCCTCTAGCATGGATCCCTGAACCTAGTAGGTCTCCACGTGGTGCAGGATTCAGTGCGAGGTAACTCTAGTGCTGCAGGATTAGGGTCTCAATCCAGAGTATATTGACTCATGTTTACCAAAATGTTTACCAACCTGACTCTGGGAAGCTTCCTAATAGTAGACAAATGTCGATCTTTTGGATCATGGTGTACACGTAAAAGGTCTAGTCAGATGCCTGATGAATCCATTTGTGACTGACAAGCCCAATTCAAGAGTGACACAGCTTGTTACAATTTTCACAGATTTGTATGTTGTCTGAGTTGGAGTCCAAGTTTACAGCATGCTGCTTTCTTCTTTCTCACTTTGCTTACATCCTCTGAATCAAAGCTGCTTTGTGTTGAGCTGCACCTAGTGCCAACTGTTTCATCCAGATCAGATGGGATTCTATGTGCTCCTCCTGGTTTTCTACATTGATGTTGAATGACTTTGTATCATTTTGCACACATTCTGGTACCACCAGCCATAGAGGATGAACCCACTTTCTAGAGTTGTCTCGAATTCACTATACAAAATATGCTTGGAGATGTGGTCTCCTCCCATTCTCCTGACAAGTCCAATCCATTGCACCATCCTCTTCTTGTTAGCGATTTCTAAGGGCATCAGTCCTGTGTGCTCCAGTACTTCTGTTTTTGGTATTCTGTCTTCCCACTGTATTTTCAGGATCTTACACAGACATCTCATGTGGAAGCTGCTTAGTGTCTTTTTGTGCCTAATATATGTAGTCTACTTCCCTAACCATAAAGCAGGGATGACAGCACACAAATCTCATAGATTCACATCTATTAATGATTAAAGCCTATATGTATGAGCCTGTAATTAAACTTATAGTTGACTATTCCTGTTGACTTCAGTGGAACTACTCATATGCCTAAAGTCAAATGTACTAAAATGCTTGAAGATGTAGACATAACTATCATTAACCTGTATGCTTTGACGAGCACACAGTCAAAAAAGTTATACAACCAGCCACAGAAACACTCTACTGTGGAATTTCAAGAACGATCAAGGAGCTAATCTTCATTCGTGTATCATTCGTAATTAATCTAAACAGATATTTGACTTTTATGAAGGAGGATGGAAGGTATCAGAGGGGGCAAAAAACAGACACAACTAGCAGGTTACTAGATTTATCTACTTCTTTCACAGTAATAGAAATAGTGAGTTAAACCCACACAAACAGTGGGATATAGAACACTTAAAATCATTTTTCAAAAAAGCTTGCTTCTCAGTTTCTCTTCACCAGACACAATGCAGAAAATTAAGGATTGCTTAGAAGGAAACAAGTCTGCCTATAAGTTTAATCCAGAACAAGAAGAGAGACTTAGAATGTTTTCTCACAGACAGATGCATAACAAAAGGAGTATGCTGTCCAAGAGTGTCAATGTCAATCCTTCACTTCTTCCATTTGTGATAAGATTATCTAATATTAAATAAAATATTGGGGCCCAGAAGCTTTTCTGGTATTAACTGGTATAGTATCATTGCCTTTAAGACACTTTACAACAGCAGAGAATTTGATCCTATTTCTACAGCACTGTATACACTAGCCTAACAAAGCATGTATAAGACAGAGTAAGCATTGCACTCTGGAGGTACAGCAGAGCAATTGCACCAAATGTACTTGATGTTCAGATTCCTTAACCTACCTGGATCTTACTTTCTGAAATGTTAAGCTGAGAAGGCTGAGTCAACCAACTTGGTAGGGAACATTCCAAAACACAGTGAACGGAATTGGTAGGTGCTTGATTAATGCCACATTTTGTAGCAGTAATAATTTTCAGTACATTTGAATTGCTTATTCTCCTTGAAAAGTAAAAAGAAAAGGCAAGTTAAGCTTGTTATTTTCTCATCCCTATACTGACAACTGCAAATCATTTTCAGAATGTACAAAATGCAGAAAAAACCATAAATTTCAATAGAACATGCATGATTTGCAATTTAAATTCTGAGTTATTGATTAGAGTGCAATTCAGAAAAAGAAAAATAGCAGTTTGACAGGTACCTGCCTAAATATTTCCAAAAGGATTATACACTTTATTAATCAAGGACAGAGTGACCTCATTTAGCCAGTACTAATAAAAACATAGTGGTATGTGTTAACTAACAATCACTTTGGCAATGAAAAATAATATAAGCTAGAATTATGTGGGTATTAGTTTACAGTGTGTGGGGTTTAGATGCCATCTACTGGGCAAATCACATACTCTAAAAATGACAAAGATACATACATCGCTCTGTTTTCTTTCTACTTTCCAGATGATAGCTCCAGCTGCACAAAGCACTTGAGCACATGCTTACCTTCAGCACATGCTTGTGAAATCCCACTATTTTACAGAATCAGTGCCCAAGACAGTGCCAGTCTTCATTTCAGTTTGCAAAGATTGAGGTGTGGAAAGGAATTATTTAGTATAGTACAAGAAATATAATTCAGAGCAAGGAATTAAATTAAGATATGTAGAAAGTACAATGACTAAGAGGTGAAAAAAATCCTGGCATTTTTCATTACCTCTCACCACTGGATGAGGTGTTTTGTTTGATCTCCTTGTGCAAGACATTACTCAAGCAGCGCTTAAAGACACATTGTCTGATGAAAAATAGAAACTAATAGTAAAGCAAAAGGAAGCTGTTTTGCATAACCTACTTCACTAAATACTTTGTGGAGCTCAGCAGAATCACCTCACCTAAACTTAATTATCTAAAAAAACACATATTTTGCAGGTTTTACATCTTATAAAATGACATCCATTCTCTTTCAGACTCCTCTGTGCTTAGCGAGATTGTCAGCAATTTGTCTCCTTCCTCTGTCTCAAAAGTAAGTTTTTAAAATCCTGTATCCACGTCCTCTCTTTTGAGAATGAAAGGAGTTCATTAATAGAACAATATTAGTAGACTGATCTTAATAATGCAAAAGAATTAATGACATAAATCACACAATCACAGAAAATTATAGTTGAAAGGAAACACAGGCAGTCATCTAGTCCAATCCCCTGCTCAAAGCAGGACCTTCCCCAGCTACATCATTCCAGCCATGGCTTTATCAAGCTGGGCCTTGAAAACCTCTAAGGATGGAGATTCCCTTACCTCTCTAGGTAACCTGTTCCAGTGCTTCACCACCTTCCTAGTGAGAAAGGTTTTCTTAATATCCAACCTAAACCTCCCTTGCTGCAACTTGAAACCATTGTTCCTTGTTCTGTCACTTGCCACCACTGAAAACAGCCTAGCTCCATCCTCTTTGGAACCACCCTTCAGGTAGCTGAAGGTTGCTATTAAATCCCCCCTTAGTCCTCTCTTCTGCAAACTAAATAAGCGCAGTTCCCTCAGTCTCTCCTCAGAAGTCATGTGCCCCAGCACCCTAATCATTTTCGTTGCCCTTCACTGGACTCTCTCCAACTTGTCTACATGCTTTCTATAGTGAGGGCTCCAAAACTGGACACAGATGTGGCTGTCCCAATGCAGAATAGAGAGAAATAATTACTTCTCTTGATCTGTGTAACAGGGGTCTTCCCAGGGCCAGTTTGATGTTGGCGCCCCCCCCTGTTTCTGGGCTAACCACCAGCCTCTCTCGCCTGCCACACTTTATTGGAAAATGATTAGGATATTACATAGGCGGGAGGCTGCCCATTTCCTGCCCTGATGCCAGGGGGCATTATCTGCAGCTCCGAAACCTCCCCTACACTGCAGCCCATGCCTCACAGATGGCATCGCAGTTCTTAACATCTCTGGCCCCACACTGGGCCCCATAACACTCTAGTCTGGACCCCAAATAGATCCCTTCCTAATCAGGCAGCCTACTCCACCCTCATTCTGGGATCCCAAGCTCCTTGTACTCTGCCTCTCAGATGTGGCCCCCTGGGACCTTTGGCCACACAGGCCCTGGCTTCACCTCCAAAGCCAGTTGGAAGCCCAGGCCCTCAGCTATGGGGGTCCCTTGCAGCGGGCCCCTGGCCCCAGCATTGACCAGTTAAGGGTGCCTTAAGTCAGGCTTCTGAGCAACTAGCCCATACTTTCTTACATGGGTCTGCCTTCTCGGGCCCTACTAGGGGTTACCCACCTGGTTGTGGTAGCTGGGGTTATTAAGGCACCCCGACCCACCTTTCACCAGGGTGGTAAATGTCCTGGTATTTCTTGGGGGCTGTCCCACCACAAACAGCCCCACCAAGTCACCAACTCCTGGCAGGGTGCAGTTTTAGGTCATGCCCAGGACCAAGAGCCTCCTCCATCCCCATAGTCCCTGCCTATAAACCTCCAAGGTGTTCCTCAGCCTCAGGTCTGCCAGCTGATGTCTCTCTCATGGCTGCCAGTAGCAAACTGCTGCTTCATGTTATATATATATGCTGGGTCGCAAAATGGCCACCGTTCTCAAGCACCTGGGTGCTGCCTGCTCCACCCCTTGAAGTGGCAGGCACCAACAGTGCCCTTCTACAATCTGCTGGCAACACTCCTACTAATGCAGTCCAGTATGCTGTTAGCCTTCTTGGCTACAAGAGCACACTGCTAACTCATATCCATCTTATTGTCCACTGTAACCCCCAGGTCTTTTTCTAAAGAGCTGCTGCTTAGCCAGTTGTCTGAAGCCTGTAGCAGGAAACGGTATTCTTCCATCCTAAATGCACAAGGACCTTGCACTTGTCCTTGTTAGACCTCAGGAGATTTTTTTAGGCCCAATCCTCTAATTTGTCTAGGTCACTCTGACTCTTAGCCCTACCCTCCAGCATATCTACTACAACCCCAAGCTTGGTGTCATCCATGAATTTGCTTAGGGTGCACTCTATCCCATCTTTAAGATCACTAATGAAGATACAGAACAAAACTGCCCCAGGAATGACCCCTGGTGTACTCCACTTGATACCACCTGCCAACTAGACATTGAGTCATTGATTTCTACCCACTGAGCCCAACGATGCAGCCAGCTTTCCATCCACTTCACAGTCCATTCCTCCCACCTATATTTCCTCAACTTGCTTGCAAGAATGCTGTGGGAGATAGTATGAAAAGCCTTGCTGAAGTCAAGGTATATCATGTCCACTGCTTTCCCCATATCCAGAGAGTCAGTTATTTCATCATAGAAGGCAATCAGGTTGGTCAGGTATGACTTGCCCTTGGTGAACCCATGCTGACTGTTCCTGATCACTTCCTTCTCCTACAAGTGCTTAGAAATGGATTCCTTGAGGACCTTCTCTGTGATTTTTCTGGGGACTGAGGTGAGGCTGACTGGTCTATAGCTCCCTAGATCCTCCTTCTTCCCTTTCTTAAAGATGAGCATTATATTTGACCTTTTCCAATCATTTGGGAACTCTCCCTTTTGCCATAAGTTTTCAAAGATAATGGCCAGTGGCTCTGCAGTCACATCAGCCAACTACTTCAGCACCCACAGATGCACTACATCCAGCCCCATGGACTTATGCATATCCAGCTTTTCTAAATAATCCCTGACCTGTTCTTTCACCACTCAGGGCTGCTTACCTTCTCCCCAGACTGTGCTTCCCAGTGCAGTAGTCTGGGAGCTGACCTTGCCTGTGAAGATGGAAGCAAAAAAGGCATTGAGTACTTCAGCCTTTTCCTCATTGTCTGTCACTAGGTTGCCTCTCCCATTCAGTAAGGGACCCACACTTTCCCTGACCTTCCTCTTATTCCTAATATACTCATAGAAACCCTTCTTGTTACCCTTCACATCCCTTGCTAGCTGCAGCTCCAGTTGTTCTTTGGCCTTCCTGATTTCATCCCTGTATACCTGACCAATATTATTAATATCTTGTTGTTTTGATTTCTTGTGGCCCAACTTGGGCTTTTGAAGTTGAATAGATTTGATATCTATCTTCAACTTTCATCAGGTAAATTGTCCTTTGGGGCGCTGGGGAGGTTGCAAGGGAAGGGAGAGAGGACAGGAGATTGCAGAGAGATACAAACTAACCTCTTGTTAAATACTTAACTTCCTGATCAAGCAGGAATTATTGTCGTGCATTTAGAAACACACTTATTCTTTTATTCATCCTTCCAATGCCAATATTGGCACACTGTATGGAAAGAAGTCTCTTCCACTCCTCCCTCTCATTTGTTGTTGCATGCATCTTCTCTGTACTGTTCTATCTTCCTATTAAGTGTTCTTCTTCACTAGGGACAGACATTACACATACAGCCGTTTATGTGATCAGAAACTGATTTCAACCTGTAACAGAACATAAATTCAGTGCGGATAAACCAGTTTCAAAATTGCTGAAACTGGTTTAAGATAAACCTGGTTGAATGTACTATCATACTTAATTGATTTGGGTCAAACCAGTTTATGCAATGTCTGTCCCAGACCCCTTCCTGGTTTAAGTTAAATCAGAGTCCCCCAGCACCCCAGATGCTTTGCAGCCCTGGGTTGGGCTGCTTGCTCCAGAGAACAGGGCTGGCCCCTCCCCTTTGCTTCCTAGCCAGAGCTCCAGCAGAGACTGAAGGCACAGCAGAGTCTGCCTGGCTTCCCCCTGCCCTACCCAGGGGGAAGCAATGCTGTGTTATCAGCTCTCTGCTGTCTCCCTTGCCTGTCAGGTTTGCAGACAGTATGAAGAAGCAGGGAGAAGGAAATTGAAAAGCTCAATATCATCAACAGATGAATGCACTGAGCACTCCTTCCTTTGCCTCAGACTGGTAGGCCAGGACCAGGGACTGGCAACACTCCTGCCCCTGGAGCAGCGAGCAGGGCAAAAGTCTGGGAAGGTGCAGGTGTTAGTCCCAAGTCAGTCCACACACACAGTGTTACTGTGCAGTAAGGCCTCTACACATGCGTTACTGTGCAGTAACTAATCGGGCATAAATTTGATACTTGCACAATGCAAATATCAAATTTATGCTCAAGTCAGTATAAGCCACCATATTTACTGTGCGGTACAGGCATACACGTGTAGATGTGCGACTGTACTGCGCAGTAATTTCAGTTACTGTGCAGTAAATGCGCACCTGTAGACATGACCACAGAGAGTTTCACATCCTGGTATATGGCCTTAATAATGTTGATTACTTTGGCTGGGATTCTCTAGGACCGTAAAATCTTCCACAGTATATGTCTCTACAGGGTGTTAAATGCCATCAGTGAAATGATGGTGGTAGGAACTGGTCATTCTAACCATTCTCCTCTTAAAATATCTGATCTACACAGGATCTGTTGGGGCTGCTCTTCTGTAAGCTGTTCATTTTTCATCCTGGATAGTATTACACTGCAGAAGACTTTCCATATGACAGGAAGTAGGTAGAATGACTCTGTTCCAATGACTGGGATAACCCACTTGGGGTATTCTGACACTGACTCCTTGTTTCTGCTGCTCAAGAGGGATCTGTTTCCTGAATCTTAACTAAGCAGTTCTTGTCAGTGGCATATGGGTGGCAGTACCAAGTGCTTTTAACATTTCTGCTGTGATTTGATTGTTTCCCACTACTTTTGTCTATTTCTTTGTCTCAATGGCACCCTATACTTTGGACATCTTGACTTAGCCAGTGTTAATGCCAAATTGTCTGGGTTCGTATATTTCATCAAAATCTGTTGTTGAGGTGGGTCTGCAGCTGTTAAAGCTGTTTTTTAAATGTTCTGCTCGGTTGTTTTTCTGTCCATCCCCAGTGGTAAGCATTTTTCTAACTTTGACCAATCATTTGATAGGTCCATTCCATGTTTTGAAATGTCAACACAGGTATTAGTTACTTGGTAAATGGCTTTGTGATTTCCTACCACAGTAGAAATTTCAGTTTCAACCATCTGGACTTCAAAATCTCTCTGCTTAGCTTTTCTTGCATTGATTTTCACTTGCCTGTCTGCCTTCTTGTACCCTTCCTTTGTTTTTTTCCAACATTTGTTTGCTCTTAGCATTTCAGAAGATATTTTTTCAGTATTCCCTTTTCCTCAAAGAGGAACCATGTCCTTCATCTTATCCAATTCTTGCTCTCTTTACGGTGATATCCAAAGATAACTGTTGGTGCTTGAATAACATTTTCTTAGCACATTTTTCATGCTGTTTTGTTCTGTCTAACTTCCCTCTTCTTATGGCAGTGTCTCAGATCTGTTCATTAGTTCAGGTTGGAATGTCTTATACTAGAGATATAAACTAAACTCTCGTCAAATATTTAACTTCCTAATAAAGAATAAATTTCTAGCCAGCATCTAAAATGTGGCTTATAGACCTTCATAATTCATTGATAAAACAGGTCTACTCTGTATGCAATATCATCTATTAATAAATGCCAAATCTTCTGTCATCCTGCCTGATAATTCCTTTTGAAGGTGGCCATATCCACAGATTCTTTCTAGTATAGCTCTTTTTAGTATATAATCTCTAACAACTCCTAGCCTGTCTATGCAAATTGAATTTATATTCAAACATTTAATTCAAATTGACTTGACAATTTGTCTTACTTCAAGTTTACATGTGCATAATTGATACACTGTCAATATGTGTTCTTGCACAACAGAACAGAGAGACTTTTGAACACTGTTACATTCTCCAGGAAAATCCTGATACGTGATTGTCTGAAAACATTAGACCAGATTGTCAGATAATAAAAATCTGTCCCATTAAGTTTAACTCTCTGGACAAGCCTTGATATTACCTTCAACAGAAAGTTAATAACTGCTTAATATTATACTTTATAATTGTTTCCTAAGGGAAGTCCATGACTTGTATCATTTAAATTGAAAAGAAAGTAAGATTTGTCCACTCTGCTTTCACTGGAAAGTCAAATATTTTTTAATTGAATACTTATTTTTTCAGCCTTCAAATTCAGTAACAATCAAAGCTATGGGCTTATTGATATGCTCAGTATGCAGAACTAATTTTAACCCACACGTCCTTTTGGTTAAATTCAAGTTCTGGGTAGATACAAAATGGATTTAATTATTTTGTACTGTTTTCTGCAAGAAGTCCTGTGGTTGAATATTTACTTACTTGCCTGGAAAAAACAAAACAAAACAAAACAGTGGGAGTTATGTACCTGTACTTCATGTCTTGTGGAGCCTAACCACCATCCTTTCCAATTAGCATCAACAAAGCAAAACATTCAAAATTCTGTTTTTAACCTTTAGGATCTAAATGCAACTTCGCTTGAGGCACATAAATCATACACAGGTAATTTGTGGCAAGTAATTAACACTTATTCAGCTAATGTTAACAGCATAAGTTGTATTTTGGGCCACTTACTAGATTTTAGACCTGACTCCACTCTCCCCAACTCACCTTCTCTTGCTGGTTAGGACACTTTGCTCTGAAATGAGAGATATAGGTTCAAACCCCCTCTACCTGAAGAGGGCCTAGAACCTATCTTT
Organism: Gavialis gangeticus; assembly: GCF_001723915.1. Classification (NCBI taxonomy): domain Eukaryota; kingdom Metazoa; phylum Chordata; order Crocodylia; family Gavialidae; genus Gavialis; species Gavialis gangeticus. The sequence continues at coordinate 22,919,410 of NW_017729032.1, read as the reverse complement.
CACTTCTTGGACAAGTATGATAGCCATTATGGTATCTAGCTAACCCGGAGGTGGGCAAAATATGACCCACAGGCTGGGGCCCACCAACTGATTGTATCTGGCCCATGGCTACCCCTCGTCAGCAGGCATGGACTGCCCCATATGGAACAGGGCAGGATTTGGCCTCATGTGAAACACTGCAGGAGCAAGTGAAGGCCAGATGGGGGCGGAGGCAGACTGTACCTGCACTGCACTGCCCAGGTGAGCTCTCCTGCATGCACCTTCTGCCCCTCACCCCACCACCCCCAGCCAGCTTCCAGGATCTAGCATGCAGGCAGCCCCCATACATATACACACACCTGTCCCTCCCCCCACACAAATGTGGACACCCATTCCCACACACACATCTACCATATACAAGAATAAGTCTTTATTCTGAGTTATTATGCAATCACCTCTATATACAATACTCAAAAACACGTAAATCAGGACAACATTGTTTTTTAAAATAAAACCAAAATATGTTATAGCGGATATTTGATTTTTAGTATATGATTTGTTTTTTGTCTATAGTTTGTTAAAATGGTATCTTATGAAAGATTTTGTGTACAGCCCTTTTGACAGCTCACCATAATTTGTTAAGGGCCCACCAGTCAAAATAATTGCCCAGCCCTGAGCTAAAAGCTGAAGAAGCCCCTCCACTTTACCACTAACAAAAAGTTGCTAGTTACGGTTTTATTGAAACTAACATTGAGGGGGTTACGTGGAGTTAGGCATCTTCTGCACAGAATAAATTACAACAGAAGATAAGTGGCCAGGATGGATACCTTCTTGGGCAGGTACAACTAGGACCTAGGGCATCTGGGGGTGCCATGTGATCTTTTTAAGGATGCTGCACAATATTAGCACTATTAGCAAGCACTTATACATGATTTACAAGATAAACCCAGAGATTTCAAATGGGAATCCATAGTGTCAAAAGCATCCTGACCTGTTGTGGTCGTTCTGAGTTCTGTGTTGTGCAAGAATTGCTCTATTATTTTTCTGCCAGTAAAAACCAAGCAGAAGTTAAGAGCTGGCATTTTCCAGACAATGCCTTGAGTCTACAGAGTGTCTTAAAAGGCTGACAACCAGTGGTCTAAACCTCTGAACAATAGACTGGAACCCATTTCATTTATGGGCACTTCTTCAATCTCATGGAAGCCATCTTTGTTAAGAGCAGCCTCCTCTCTGGTTTCTGCCCAATTTACAGTAATTAATGGAAAATTCATTAATTATATTTAAAAAATCCAAAATCACTAGGGTAACACTAAAATTACAAGAGCCACCAGAACTATTTTTGCCTACATTAGATAGCCTTTGAAGATGTCCCTAATTATCTACCTCAACAACAGAAACGAAGTAGTTGGAGAAGAACATGTTTCTCTTTGTTCTTATCTGGCATCAAAGTGCTTACAACATTGCTTGAAGTGAGGATAACACAATATTGAATAAATACACATTTGACAATATATTCAAAGAGTTTACTTTTAAAATTTGCTTTTACTGAATGTTAGTCTTTTTTATCCCATAAGATTGTGATACTGACTAGAGCAAGTTTAATTGGTCTGACTATTGTAATAAATATATTGCATGTCATTCCTTAAACACTTTGACCTGAGAATTTTTTTAAGCAAGAGACTTACATTGCTGTTCCAGAATCATCATAAACTGGACACAATCCTCTGTTTTTCTAGGTGAACTGAGTATATGATTTACCTTTATTTTCTAGTCTGCAAAGTTCCTTGTCAACCAAGCACTGTCAATTCTCATTAGGCTAAATCCTGATAGCAAGCAAAGGCAGAGACTGTAGCCAATTTAGCTGATATATCTCTCCAGCTGCAGGAAACATTATTGGTGCTAATCAATTAATCATGTTCAAGTAAAGCAAGTAATCAGGTGTGAATTTTCTGGAAAGAAATGCTGAGAACACATGTGAAGGAAGTTTATGGTGAACAAAATTTTCCATATGATAAGCACATAGTTGTCTGTTTTTAATTTTGGTGAAAGTTTCTTCAAACTTTCTTTTGTTTTCTTCTGGTTCCCATCTAACGATGAAATGTCTGTTTCTGCTACTTTCCTGGCACTGTAACAGGTAAGCAGGAATACATTAGGAAAGAAAAAAAAATTACCGTTAAAGCAGATTTTTGCTTCTGGTTCCAATATCTTCTTAATTTGGTCAAAGAAATGGAGGAGCTATAATTGCTATTTGCCAGACTAATGGTCTATGTCTTGTCATTTCCCTGTGCTCCACTGTCTGTTAAGTGAAGCCAACCTTTTTCTTTCATCTTATTCTTAAATGGAAATCTCTTTGGGGCAGAGCCTATCCTTTCATAATATATGACTGTATAGTTCCTAATACCATGGGGCTTTGAGTGAGTCTCTAGCCATTACCATAATAGAAATAACAAAGAATGAAAATGACAGTTATAGTGAGCTGATACTGAAATGCTGCTGCTTTGCTTTCTATTTATATAGCAGCAGATAAGATCAAGTCATCATCCAAACGCATAGGAAAATGTGAACATCAGCTGAGCTACAATCTAATTGCAATGTTGGGGATTGTGTTGTTCCTTTGGTTATTAACGCATACATTTACAATACGACTATAAATAAGACATGAATTTGAAGTTGCACATATGAGGAGTACATAGGTACTGTATAAGGACAATGGTGTTTTGGGAACTTTGTAATATATTACTTATACCATCATTGATATCACCTCTGTATTTCATCTGCTAACTTTTATGGAAAAAACTATAAATAATAGTTAATTAAAAAATAGATAATAAAAGAAAAGTATTATCTCAAAATCTTTTATATACCAATCCCAAAATAGGATTTTACATAAAAGCAAGAATCGATGCCCCTGCATGATATCAACACATTCCCATTGAAGAAAGAAATATTTGTCTGTGTTTTGTGCAATTATAAAAATCAGTAGGAAGTTTTGTATTGTGACAATTTTGTTGAAGTTACTTATTGCTTATGCAGCTGCATTTTTCAACTTCAGCATATTTTTACACTTATTTTTCTCTGGTCCAACTGAACTGAAGTAAGATTAAATAAATTTCAATGCAAAGAGTGTTTCCAGTTAGGAAAAAATGGTGTTTCTTGTGATTAAACCTCTTTGGTTTCTGTTACATGCCTATAATTCTAAACAATATGTTGATGTTTTATTTGCACCATTACTGGGTTTAATGCCTACCAAGCAAATCTTTTAACAGATCAAAATAGAGTACTTAGTGCTGTTTTGGAAGTCAGACTATTGGCAAATATCTGTGTCTAATGAAAGCAATCCATCCCCTCCCCAATATATCTTCATATACACGAACATTGGCTATATTAATTCAGAGGCTTGTTGTATGGCTAAAATCATAAGACAAATTAATTATTTGCATACCTCAAGATTTAAAAGAGAAATATATCCCTTATACAAGTAGGTAGCATTGGAGATTGAAAAGTAGCATGGACGCTACATTGCCCCAACAAATCTGAGATAAAATCTGATCCAGGTCTCTAAGGGCCTCCTTATCTGTCAGCCTTACTCAAACAATATATTTCATCCTCCACAATGTTCTGGGGAAATTTAGAGTGTGACTACCCAATAATTGAGTGGCTTTTCCCAAAAGGAGCACATTTCTCCTGGGCTCCATGTTCTGTGCCAGTTTCCATTTCAGTTCTGGGTATGGTATAAGGTGTTAGTCTTTATGTATATAACCTCAAATGAAGTGTGCCCTGGTTACAAGAGCTGCTTCCCTTTTTGTAATATGTTGACATTTGAGGTAAACTTGGGGCCTTCAATTTACTATCTTCTGGTTTATGAGGAATTTGTAGATAGAAAGTTCAGTGATGGGCTTTCTACTGTAAATTTGTTTTCTCATTTGTTTATGAGAGCACATGGCCTTCAGGGCACACAGCAAGGCTTGACTGATCTCCCAGGACTTCTCTTCTGGGATAGTATGAGTGGGCAGAAAAGGTATTAATCGAGAGTTAGGGAGGGAGAAATTGAAGGGTCCTGTTGTGTTAGTTGTCAGTTCCATTTGCTCTGTGCCATTTTTTAAGGACTGTACATATACTGAGAGAAGTGAATGAGCTTATTTTATTAAAATAAAGAAATATTTCTACTCAGATAGGTATTTCCTTAAACACAATCTCTGTAACTTCTGATTATTTGCCAAGTACCAGCATACTTTGTTTCCTTTGGACTAGTAATTCATGGGTTCAGATACTTTGTTATACTATGCCAAGTAATAATAGAGTTACATTTACATATCTCCTATCATTGTAAAAGTTTGTTAAAACTATAAATATACATACAGCATCCCCAATGTGCAGCTACTTTTGGAACGTGAGGACAGCAGCCACCTGGAACAAAACGGAAAAGAGAGGAAAGATTTTTGTTCAGGACACATGGGGAAGGACTGCACTAAAACGCAATTTTCACTACATAAATTTTAGTATTATAATTAAATTGGCCACTCTATCAAAAAAACAAGATCACTGTCACAGAGAACTCAGGTGCCCTGCGACTGAGAGCAGAAACTGCTTGGGAGAGACCCCGAGTGGCAAGAAGGGGGAGGCTCAGCTGCCAGTCACCAGGACTGCGCAGGTGCTGGTTGCTAGGGCAACCAGTGAAACCTAGTGACAGGAAGGGGCAGGGCTTAGCCCTTCTTAAGCCCAGGCAGGAGGCCAGAAGGGCAGTTACCCTCCAGTGGCCGAGGGAGGAGGAACTCGGCCAGTGTGGACAAAGAGAAGAACTCTGACGGTGGGAACATCCCCTGGTTGCTGCCAGGGTTGGTGTGCTCTCTCTCCCTGGCAGGGATTGATTCTTGTTTGATCGGGTGGTCTAGCTTTTATGTTGTACCCCGGGGGCTTTGTGTTCTTGTGTTTATTGTTTTGACCGGAGGACCAGGTGAGGCTATCAGGGGTTGGAGGAGGCCTCATAGGGACTCCACAGTAGCGTGGGGGTTCCTGGCGCCGGAGAGGGCACAGCATTTTGGGGTGCATTGGCCCCAGCCCCAGAGTGAAGGGGGGCAGCGAGGAGCCCCAGAGTGAAGGGGGGCAGCGAGGAGCCCCAGAGTGAAGGGGGGCAGCGAGAAGCCTTGGAGCGGGCACTGGCGAGAAGCCCCGTAACGGGCAGTGTGAGACAAGCTATAGGGCGCCGGCGAGGGCACAGACTGAGGGACAAGCCAGAGAGCGTCCACATGGCGCAAAGAGTAGAACAGACCTGAACAACGTCAGATACATCTGCAAGGCTTCGGCTGTGGTATAAGGGGATGAAAGGAGCCGCAAATAGTGCCTCAGGCACCGAGACAGAAAATAGGCAGCTTCCCGCTTGATTAAAATATTCCAATCAAGCAAAGTAACAACAAGGCATGGCAGCTGAGAAGGTGGGCGGCTGACCCTTAATTGGTGTTGTGGGATCACTAGTAAATGGCCCTGAAGAGGCACAACTGTCACAATCACTTAATGAGATTAATTGATATCTTAACACAAGACAGTCTTAAATCAATGAGTTGTGGACAGGACAGTGTTTCATAGACTGCTTGGGCTTAAAAATAACATATTCCTTGCCCTTTGTTCATATGCAGGCCATCACTAAACTTTTCTGCTTTCTCCTCTATGACATTGTAAAAATCCAATCCTCCCTTTCTGTCCTGATAGTTAAACTCTTGTCTGCACTTATGTCATTTCACATCTTAACTGTTGTAATCTCTTCTTCACTGGTTTCTCTAGTAATCAGGTTGCCCCCAGCCCCTCAGTCTACCCAAAATGCTACTCCCAGTTATCCTCTCTATCAATCAACCACAAAACAGTACCGTCCTCTCTGAATTGCTCTTATCCAGTACATCCTTGCCTTATTCTTGCCTACATGGCTATGCATAACTCAGTCCAACTTCAGTTCTCATTTTCCAGACCCATTTCATAGTTTCATAGTAGCTAGGGTCAGGAGGGACCTGAACAGATCATCTAGCCTGACCCCTTGCCACAGGCAGGAATGAATGCTGAGTTCACAAGACCCCAGATAGGTGATCATCCAATCTCCTCTTGAATTTGCCCAAGGTGGGGGCGAGGACCACTTCCCTGGGAAGTTGGTTCCAGATTTTGGCTACCCTGTCAAATATTGCCTTCTGATCTCTTACCTAAACCCATTCTCCATCAGCTTATTACCATTGTTCCTTGTCACCCCAGGTGGTGCTGGGGAGAAAAGGGTTCTACCTATTTGCTGTTGATCTCCCCTGATGAGTTTGTAGGCAGCCACCAGGTCCCCCCCTCAGCCTCCTCTTGCTGAGGCTAAATAGGTTCAGGTCCCTCAGTCTCTCCTCGTAGG
>NW_017729032.1:22912383-22912722 GCF_001723915.1 Gavialis gangeticus | reverse complement strand
CTGATGAAGATGTTAAACAGTGAGGGCCCGAGGACCGAGCCCTGGGGAACCCCACTGCTCACATCTCGCCAGGTTGAGTACAACCTGTCTACCACTACTCTCTGGGTGCACCCAATCAGCCAATTTTTTACCAATCCAACTGTGCAGGCATCAATACCACAGTCACTTAATTTATTGATGAGGATGGGGTGAGAGACAGTGTCAAAGGCCTTCTTAAAGTCCAGAAAGACTACGTCCATGGCGACACCATCGTCCAAGGATTTAGTCACCTGGTCATAAAAGGCAACCAGGTTGGTCAGGCAGGACCTGCCTTTGATGAACCCGTGCTGATCGCCCCTG
>NW_017729032.1:22900536-22907383 GCF_001723915.1 Gavialis gangeticus | reverse complement strand
TGCTAGCCCCCCACAGATGTGCTCCTTGATGGTTCTCTCCAAGATCTTCCCAAGCACCAAGGTGAGGCTTACAGGCATAGAGTTACTTAGGTCCTCCTTCCTCCCTTTCTTGAAAATTGGGACCACATTAGCCAGTTTCCAATCCCCCTGGCACCTGGCCAAATGACCATGAATGCACATACAGCCAGGTCAAGGGCTCCCTGATGTCCCCTGCCATCTCCCTCAACACCCTTGGGTGGAGAGCATCTGGACTTGCAGATTTAAAAATGTATAGCCCTTCCAGAAGATCCCTAACTACAACTGCGCTGACTGAAGGCCTGACAGAGCTATCCCCAAGACTGTCCCTTCCTCTGGTATGTGGGATATTCATTCCCTTCACTTCATTAAGATCATAAGCTTCTATTAATCCTATATTATTTCCTTCTCTCACTTCTGTATTTATAATTCTTTCTTTTGATGCTTGTCCCATGCACAGATAGTCTTCCCAGTCCTACTTGACCAGACCCTTATTTGCTCCTAAATTAAGGCAAAGGATCTGAAAAATAAATATAAAGATAAAACAGCATCTTAAATAGAAAAATCTCTCAGGAATAGAACAATTATTCCAGGAATCAGAAGAGTCTTTATTTTGCCCTTGTTATTTGGACATATTAATTGTAAAAGCCATGTTCTTTATGACCATAATATATAGATTGATGCCTCCCTGGGGCAGGGGTTGCATCACCCCAACTAAGAAATGCATACCATAATAATAAACAATACATAATGAGAGTCATGTATTTGCTTATACTGTTTTATTTGCTTGGTTATACTCTTCTGTTTGTGGCATAGGTTATTATTTATGTATTTTTTCACTGTAATTTAATTACTTTGTGTTTGCATGTGTATGTTTTCAAACTGTAATAAAAACTTTAGGCAAAATAAGTAAAAAAAAAAAAAAAAAAAAAAGGAAATGCTGTATACCAACTGAGGACAAGGAGAGTTAAATAGAAATTGTTTGCTGGTGTTTTTGCCAGTCTAGCTTGTCCCAGCCAACCTCTTTCTTGCTGTGGACAAAATAAGTACAGCAATGAGAAAAAAATGCAGTTTTACTTGCATGGCTGCATCTACCCTGGGGCTTTTCCTAGCACTGCTATACCAGTCACAAATGACACTCCTTCATACCCATGACCAAAAGTGCTATGTCAGCAAAGTTTGGTGTGTGGACCTAGCCAAAGAAATATTGGGCACAAGAGTTAATGAAAATATGAACCACCCTAAACTTTAAAATGAATGTCAGAATTCACAGACTGATAGAAATAGAAACTATGGCTGGAAGCCTATATCCGAAAATCAAACCTAAACTTCCTTCATTGCAATGTAAGCCTGTTGTTTCTTGAATTACTCACCTGTACATAGAGAACAAGCTATAAGCTTCCACTTCACAGTAATGCTTACCTTATTTGAAGACTGTTACCATTATTTTTCCCCTTCATTTTCTCTTCTCTAGATTTAAGAAACCCAGTTCCTTGAAGTTTCCTAGAGCTCTAGTCATTTGGATGATCTTTTTCAGATCCAGTCTGCATTCTTCTTGAAGCATCGAAAATTGTACAAAGGCCTCACTAGTGCAGAGTAGAAAACGATGATTACTTCGTGTGACATTCCTATTGACACATCCTATTATGGTGTTTGCTTGTTTTACAACAGCATGACATTGTTGCCTCTGTGAAAAGGTCGAGAACACATACACCAAAAAGACCCCTGGCCAGAGGAGTCTGTCTAGCCGCAGTGCCATGGCCATGCTCTGGAGAGACCTCCTGATCCACCCCGGCTTAGCTTTATCAGCTCACCGGGTGAATTGGATTGGGTTAATTAAGCTGCCAGGGGTTATTTCCGGCCCCGCATGCCGGGACAAGGAGAGGAGGTAAAGGAAAGAGATAAGGCTAGCAGTGAGGGTAAATGCCTGTCTGCCGCCCAGGACTGAAGTCCCTGGGAAAGAGGCAATAGACTCACAAGATCTTCAGAGCTCGGAGGAGCTCAGAGAGAAGAGAAAAAGAAAAAACAGTTCCGCATTAATTGGCCACCACGGGAGGTCAATTGAGCTGGCGGGGCAGTAATTACTGGAAAAAAATTCCCAACAGAATGCTTGTTTGTGGCTTTGGCGATCAGGCGTGTATATACTGAAGATAAAGAAGGAGAGAGTCAGCACCAGAGACTCCTGCAGCGAGGGGAAGATTGCTGAATGGACAGCAGGTTTCATTTTATTTCCTTTTCCTTTGCAAATAAGTTTTTCTTTTCTTTTTTTTTCTGCCTGGCCGGCACTTTGGCTAGTGCCAGTAGGCTCTGGGTCGGGGAGTCATCACCCCTCCCCAATTAATGGAGTCATCAAAGTCGTGGCAGGCGAGGTAGCAGCAAGGAAGACCGACCCAATTATGCTGACTGGCACTGGCCTGGTGAGGGAAAAGGACAGTGAATGTCAACAGGATGCAAAGGCCCACACCTGTACATGGTGATATCCCAACAATCTCTTATTCATTTGGAGATCTGTTATAATCCTTAAATACTTATCTGCAGAACTGTTGTTTGGCCAGTCACTCCTCACTTTGCATTTGCTTATTCCTACCTAGAAGTAGTATTCTTCACTTGTTCAGGTTGAATGGAATCCTACTTATTTCAGACCTTTTCTCCAACTTTTCACGATCATGTTGAATTCCAATCTTACCCTCCAAATTTTTTGTAACTCCTCCCATCCAAGTGTCATTTATGCTGACATCTAAGTCCTTAAGGGAAGTACTGAGTTTTATTAGACACAGAACAGATCTCCTGCAGAATGACTTGATACATCAATCAAGTTTGAGAGTGAAAACCAAAAGGAAAAATCATGAGCCACATTCATAGCCTGGAAGGACTAGAAGGTATCAGTGTTAACTGGTTCTCCTCAACCAAGGGATAGCTTCCTGAGTGATATGGAAGCTGTCAGACAGCCAAGAAATGTGGAAAGTGGATTGAAATGATAATGCACTGATATGCAAAAAAACCCAATAAAATCTAGCTGTGTACATACATGTGTTAGCCCATGGTTCAAAGAAAAATGTATGTATAAACATGCATATTTTCAGAAGAGCTGTGGATTTCTGTGCCTTTGCATTAGGGATGTAAACGTTGTTTAAAAAATATTTGTTTATATCGGTTAAATGAGTAACTGGTAAGACAGCAGCTTGGACACAGCTGCTGCTGGGAGCCGCTCCTGGAGCCCTCAGACAGACAAAACAGCCCAGGTAAAGTCCTGTGCTGGGAGTGGGGGAGCACCTGTAAAAGTGCAGCTAATTGTTTAACTGATGAGTTATTAGGCTAGTCACTGTTTTCCTCTTAGTCTATAGCAGTGGTCTCCAACCTTTTTAAGCATAAGATCACTTTTTGAATTAAAGTACAACCCAGGATCTACCGCAAAGAAAATGTAGGAATAACTGTTTATATTTATATTTATGTTATATAAAGCTGAGATCAAGTACTTAATATACATAATTATACTTTTTCCCTACTTACCAAGTCTTAGTGTGATACATGTGACTGCACATTATCTACCTGCTCCAAACCAGGCTGACACCACTGCAAGTAGCCGAGGCAGAGCCGCAATCCTCTGCCTGTGTGCCCGTCAAGAGTATGCAGGTTACAGATTGTGGCTCTGCCCTGGCTCTGAAGCAAGCTTCCCCATCCCAAGTTCCCAGCAGCTCCAGAGTAGCCCCCTGCACTGCTTTGCTGCACACGCTGCCAGTGCTGCTTATGCTGGTCTCCATGGCAACCCCAGCCTGAGCTTTCCCAGGCAGGTGTGGCTGGGGTTTCCATGGAGACTGGCCCAAACCATGAAGGCAGGGGCTGCTGGGAAATTGGCCATTTTGCCCACTCATTTTATGCCGCTTTAGCTTGAAAAAAAATGAGATGGGGGACTAAGACTGAGATCGACTGTCAGAGGCTCCACAACTGACCAGTCAATCTCTATCTACAGGTTGATGACTACTGTTCTATAGGTACTAGTCCTCCTCTCCCCTCCCTCCCTCTCCTTCCCTCCTCCCTCTCTCCTGCTTTCTGATTCCTGCTGGGACACCACATGGTTTCCCTTCCCCCCTTCCTTGCCAGACTGTGCCCACCCCAAGTTAAAGAATAACCAGTAAGCTAACCAGTTATCATTGCAATTATCAGTTAAACAATTAAACAATTCATGATTTAACCTTTCATGTAAGAGCCTTTAAACCTTTTACATCCCTGCTTGGCATATATCCCCACTGTCAGTTGGACTGACTAGCTAACTGAGAGTAAATAAAAGCAAGTTGGTCTCATGGGGCATCTATACACGTGACTGAGCTCTGCTAATTAGCATGCATCAGAGCAAACTCAATTAACTGAGTCTATTGAGTCTGCTGTGAGTGCTAATAGAAACACTCCAGCAACCTCCACATCGTGTATTTAGCATCTCCATGTCTCAAAATGGCAGCAGGGGTGTTTTAACTAAACCTCATCAAGCAAGCTTTAGTTAAATGCCCCCACTGCCATTTTGAAGTGCAGGACACTGAATACACATGACGCTGCAGGCGCTTTAATTAGAGTGGCTCTCAGAGCCACTCTAATTAAAGCGCCCCCCCACACACACCCCTACACATCCCCTGGAGCATGTGTATGCACAACCGTGGTTTTGTGTGTGTGTTGTGAGTATTGGAGACTATGTCTGGTCTTGTAAACTAGTGTATGAGTGGGAGTGCTGTATTGTGGCTATTTGGATGTGTTTGGCTGTTGGATAATCTGGGAGCTGCTTGACTCAGCCTTGTAAGCAGTGATAGATTGTGAGCAATAATGCAGCTGGTAACTTGCCCCCTTGGAGGGATTAAGATACAATTGTAGCAGGCTTACCTTTCCAACCTGGGGTTGAGTCCCAGGCATGAGATTCTGCTGTTTTGATTGGTGGAGCCCATCCACCAATCAGGAGGCAGCAAGAGAAGTGAAGTCATTCCCCTTTCCTGACGGGAGGGGGAGAGGAGCTCCCCTGGACCTGATTGTAGACTGCAATACTGTCAGGTTTGGAAGACTTCAGGGGCAGAGCCCTGGAGAATATAAAAGGAGCTGTGTGACCAGCATGAGGAAGATGTGTCAGGGAAGGAGAAGGGAGAAGAGCGGGGATTAGACGAACTGAGGAGAGCTGCTCAGCAGGGCGAAGCAGTAGCTCGGATGAGCCCCCAAAATGTAGCCTGTGTGTACACAGGTTTGTACTCCCTTCTCCAATTGAGGGAATTATTGGCAGGGCAGTGTGCTGTGGAGGGACACAGAAGCCCAGTGGCTGCCTCTGTCCCCTATAGAGTCAGGCCCAGTCAATCAATTACTTAACTATATACAAATTTATTATTACAACAAAAACGTTAACAGGTAAGGGCATAGATTTTATATATATGTACACATTTACAAAACAATAAACCCTATACTCATATATATATATAATACACACACACACACACACACACACAATTATTATTCAGATATACAAGTGAACAATAGAACAACCCAGAACAAAGGATATTGATCAGGCAACCTTATAATTCTATAAATATACAAACCATTGCTTCAACTTATTCACATAAACTATGAGGCACAGTCTACAAATATAACAAGCAACCCTTAGACTACCTGGGTGCCCTCCAGGGCACAGGCTCCACTTCCAAAGTACCACTACAGGAAAGGAGGTGGGGGGAATGAAAAGAAGAGGAAGACCTCAAAGACTCCATCACCCAGGAGCAGCCCACATGGTGCCCCTTCACAACCCTGGGGGTCCCTCCTCTGTGGAGACCCTTGCTCCAGGGTAACTTACAATCCACAGTCCCAGAGGGTTGCCTCCCATTCTCCAGGTTGAGCTCTGTTCCCCGCCGAGCTTTCCTGCTACCTGACTCTGCTGCCGCCAGCCTGGCTTAGGGCCACTTGCACCGCTGTGTGTAGCGGGAGCTTCTCCTTGCGCTAGGGGTTGGAGGCCTGGGCAGCCTTGTGCAGCACTGGGGCTTGGTCTGCTCCCAGACCCTCAGTGCAATGTCATCCGCACCGAGCTGCTGCCCCATGCCAGCAGCTGTAGACCTGAGCCACCTCAAGCAGCTCTCAGGATCTCTCACCCTCTGTGCAGCGCCTCCTGCACCAAGCTCCCAGCCTCATGTGGAGTTTGAGGACCTGAGCTGCCCAAGCAGCTCCAAAGATCCTGCTCCATGCACCAGCCTGTACTATGTCTCTGGCTGCATGCCAAAGGGTGCAAACCCAAGCCACCTCACGCAGCTCCTCGGGTTCAGACATCGTGTGCCATTCTGCACACTGAGAACCTAACCACTGGAGCTGTCCACAACTCCCCACCAATGGAAGTCTTCAGGGGCTCTTCAGGCTACTGCTTCACCCTGCTAAGCAGCTCTCCTCAGCTCTTCTAAGCCCTGCTCTTCTCTTCTCCCTCCCCGATGCATCTCCCTCATGCGGGGCACGCAACTTCTTTTATACTCTCCAGGGCTCCACCCCTGAAGTCTTCCAGACCTGACAGTGTTGCAGTCTACAATCAGGTCCAGGGGAGTTCCCCTCCCATCAGGAAAGGGGTGTGACTTCACTTCTCTTGCTGCCTCAGTATAAGCCCAGGCCCTAGGAGCAGAGCTGGCTGTCACACCTAGGGAACCAGAAAAGCAACGTCACTCAACCTGCAGACTGCAGCTCCCAGAACATCTGGAGGTCAGGGTGGGAGCCATGGGCTTGGAGGAAGTTCTTGGTCCTAGGTAAGACCTGAAACTGCATCCTGCTGGGGTAGGATGGGTGGTGGGGCTGCCTGTGGCAGGGCATTCTCCAGGAAATGCCACATCTG
>NW_017729032.1:22888549-22895536 GCF_001723915.1 Gavialis gangeticus | reverse complement strand
GCGGGGCACGCAACTTCTTTTATACTCTCCAGGGCTCCACCCCTGAAGTCTTCCAGACCTGACAGTGTTGCAGTCTACAATCAGGTCCAGGGGAGTTCCCCTCCCATCAGGAAAGGGGTGTGACTTCACTTCTCTTGCTGCCTCAGTATAAGCCCAGGCCCTAGGAGCAGAGCTGGCTGTCACACCTAGGGAACCAGAAAAGCAACGTCACTCAACCTGCAGACTGCAGCTCCCAGAACATCTGGAGGTCAGGGTGGGAGCCATGGGCTTGGAGGAAGTTCTTGGTCCTAGGTAAGACCTGAAACTGCATCCTGCTGGGGTAGGATGGGTGGTGGGGCTGCCTGTGGCAGGGCATTCTCCAGGAAATGCCACATCTGTGCCTCTCCTGTGAAAGGTTAGGATGGGGTGCCAGAAAGCCTCAGTGCCCATGACCTGGTGGGTTACCCCATAGAGAGGACAGGTTTGGGATCCAAGCATGTTGACAGACGCGTGAGACCTGAGTAGGCTGTAGGGCGAATTTGGGATGCCCGAGGCCAGAGAAGGCCAGGGGCCAGAGTCAGCCCAGAGTCTGGGGCAGTAGGTCTGATGTCCTGACATAGTATAGGGCCTGAATTGGGCAGCCTGAAGGTCTGCGAAGGGCCAGGACCAAGTGTGAGAGACAGGAAGCCTGAAGGGCTGTATGGAGTAGGGCCAAGGGGCCTGAAGTGTCATACAGAGTAAGGTAGAGTGCATGTGGCCCATGGTGGGGTCAGAATGGGTGTGACTCAATAAAAGGGGCAATGTGAATGGGACTCAGTTATGGGGCATGTAAGAGGACCAGCATAGGGGCCTGGAAAGGGCTAAGTGAGTCAACTATTTGGATGTCATCTGCACACAAAGCCACAGGATACAGTGCAGGGATGGTTTGGAGCCGTGTATTATGCCCTTGGCATCAGGGCAATAAATGGGCAACCTACCACCTGTGAACAACTGTTCAGCTCCATCAGATGTGTGGCAGGTGAGTCAGGTGGGCAGACTGCCTTAGACACGTGGGCAGGCCAATGATTGGACCAGCCTCAAGGCAGTCCCCTGTCACACTGTTATATTGTTGTTGTTAATGTTATCCCTTACCTCTGTCCATATTCCCTACTGTCTTTTCAATAATTTTTTGTTTATATTTTTAACTTTTAATTCTGGTTCCCTGTGTGTGGTGTTAATAACCTCCTCAGCAAAAACCAAAGCTGGCACATCCCATCTCTTAGGGGGCAGGACACCACACACTGACAGCGAGCCTGATACTAACCTATCCTAATTGCTCACCACTCCAGCGGGTTCCCTTCCTAAACTTATTTGTTCCCACTACACCTGTGTAGACCGGCTTGAGATTGGAACATAGAACACAGACATATTTGGAAACCAGCTTGTGTTTCCTCACTAATTTGAGAAAGCAAGATTATTAAAAATCTTCATATTTTCTTAAGGAAAAAAATTGACATAATTTTATGGGCACTGGTTCTTGTTCATTTTTTTGTTTTTGGGGGGCATCATTTGTTAGCTGTTCACATACTGTGTGTTCATTTTAATTCCTTCGTTACTATGTACCGCGTATTTTTATGCAGTGATTCATATTCTCTGCCGCTAGATGGCAATACTACCAGCTGATGTTTTTCAATAATATGGGAACAAGTATCATGGTGAAAAGCATGAAATATTAAGCTCTAGCTCTCTGCAGAAACACTAAGCACTGAGTCAAATTTTGATCACTTTGTTTATACACTAATTTTATTTATTTATATTTTAAGATAAGTAAAAGATGCCTAGCTAGGGCAAAAAGCACTCAAAACACCATTATTACTAGATATCAACAATATTAGTTGAAACTGGGAAAATAAAAATAACCTGGAAGAGACTGGGGATGCTGAACCAAACCTAGTAATGCCAACTCTCACAAATTATCATGAGAGTCGCAATTTCTAGGTAAAATTAATTCTGACTCATGATCTAACTCTCGAATCTTGGGATTTTTTCCTCTGGCTCCAACCAGACCAGAACCAGCCGCAAGTCCCTGGGAGCCCAGGTGTGGAGAGTGGAGCCTGGGTAGGGCCTAGCTGCAGGGGGTGTAGGGAGCCCCGCCAGGTCAGCACCAAGCCTGGGGCCACAATGGGAAGGGGGGCTGCTCAGGGCGATGTGTGAGGAACCAGGGGGAGGAAGGGTTAGAACAGAGCATCTCATGATTTACATACCAAATCTCTTGATTTTTAAGAATTTGAAGAGGCTTTAGGTGCCTCTTGATTTTTGACACAGTGGTGTTGGCAATACTGCAAATTCTATGGGCAGCAATGGAGTGGGCTGACCACTACGAGAGATAAGATCTATTCCTACACTGTTTTATACTAACACCAAATGAGTCCCCCATTAGGCATGACCTGGACAGAGAAGCATGGGTCAAGCTGAACAGACTGAAATCTGGATATGGATGCTTCAAAACAATAGTTTACAAGATGAGCATCTTAGCCCGCTGCGTGAATGTGGTGCCCAACGAACAGCAGAGCACTTAATCAGAAGTCGCAGTCTCTACAAAAGCCCAGACAGGGTAGATGGAATCCGCACTTTGAGCCACAATACCAAGAGTGGCTCGTAGATTTAAGAGTTGATATCTGATACCATACGAAAGAGAGAGAGAAATATTAATCATTTCAACAGGTCCATTGTCCAACCAACGCCTTTCCACCCTTTCTTAATTGGGAGAACCATGTAAATGAATGGCCATCCTGTTCAAATAAGATGAGCAGAATTTAGCTCTTCATTCATATACAGTAAAAGCTGTGTTAACCGGCATAAGTGGGGAACGTGGCATGCTGGTTATATAAAAATCCTAGTTACCTGAGGCAGGGGTTCTCAGCCAGATGTGGGCTGGGGCAAGAGGAGGTGGGGGACAGCAGCAGCTGGATGCAAAACGACAGCAGTGCAGCGTGGTGGGTGGGTGGTGGCGGTGGCCGTGTGCAAGATTCCCCCTCTCCTCCCCCTAACCTCCCTACATCCAGCCAGCCAGCCGGAAATTCCAGTTAATAGAAATGCCGGTTACTAAAATGATGGTTAACACAGATTTTACTGTATATTTTCTATCACTAAGATTTCATTACTATCTATGATTACAGGAACATGAAGAGGGTTCTATAAGATCTTGTTTATATGCGTCAATATTATCAATGCCAGTAGAAATGTACTGAGCTCCACCACAGATCAATTAAGATAAAAACCCTTTTTAAAAATAAATGTTCAGCCTTAACCACAATTGAATAGAATGGTCTCATAGTCAAGGCAGACCCATTCTCTTCCAAACTACATAACTTTTTAATTAATTTTCTCAGATAGATATACTCAGAAAAAAAGGATATGTGTGGAATATACATACTAAATAACACCTGAAAAGAAAATTGAAAAGAACAAGATTCCATTAATCCCAGCAAGAACAGGACTGGACAGCAGATGAATGCTATTCAGTGACACTGCATGTTGATGTTACTGAATGCTACAAGTACTCAGCACTTTTGAAAGTTGGGTCCTACAAAGAACCTATGCATACTTAACTTTCCTGACTGAGAGCAGTTTGGAAAGAACATAGATCATAGGTTCATGGGAAAGTAGGACTGGAAAGGACCTCACAAGTTCATCTGCTCAAAGCAGGAGCATCCTGACTAAACCACCCCAGCCAAGTGTCTGTCCAACTTCCTACTGAAAATTTCCAGGGATGGAGATCCTACAATTTCTTTAGGTAGCTTGCTGCCATGTTTGATCACCCTCATAGTCAGAAATGGAATTATACAGCACCAGAGAGATACAAAAATGCAGTAGGTATAAAAAGTCCTGCATACTAAAGGCTTTGCTTTTACCTGGAGTATGCACTTACTATAAATCTGTGGGGGCCAACCTTTTTTTGCAGGCCTGTTACAAATTAGCCCTATGTCCTCCCCAGAAGTAGCACAAGGACTTTTGCCACCCAGGGCAAAAGAAATTTTGCTGCCTTCCCTCATAATGCACCTGGGACCTATTGACAGCAGGCACCAGACAGAGCCCTACAATGGTTTGACAGCAAGCTCCAACCCATGCTGACAAAAAAATACAAAATACTGACCCCTGTTTTAATCAGTTATGCCAAGGGTGTCAAACACATGGCCTATGAGCCAGATCTGGCCTGCAGAGCTGACCTGACCAGCTTATCAGGCTAGAAGTTGGAGGGCATAGCTAAGAGGAGTGGCCTGCTGCAGAATCTGAGGCCCTTGGGCCCCAGTGAATGTGGTGACTAGTGACAGGAGGGTGAGCAAGGGCTGATACAGGCCCGCTCTCCCTCTGGCTGCTTTGCCTGTTGTCACCACGATGACCCTACCTCATCAACCATCAGCATTACCACTCCACGATGGAGCTGCTACCACCACTACATGCCCCACGCCAGAGCTGGCACTACTGCTGCAACACAGGGAATGTGGCACATGGCAGAAGCTCTAGCTCTGGCCCACGGTAGGTGGCAGCAGCGGCAGGTTTGGCATGTGGCACATGACAGAAACAAGAACCACTACTGCTATCACCACTGCCACCACCTACCCTGAGCCAGAGCCAGAATTGCTGCCACATGCCCCAGGCTATATCCAGCCCGCAAGGAGCCATGCAAGTCCAGATTCAGCCCAAGGAATAAGGTGAGTTTGACAATCTGCACTACGTGTGAGTTAGTCCAGAACCAAAAGTGGCCCTACTACTGGCAAACATCCTTCACCCCCACCTGGGGCTTCAGATGTTTCCAAATCCTTTGACAAGCAACCTAAGTGCAGGCCCAAGCCCAGAGGCACAGGGTTCGGATGCCTCCGAGTTTCGCTTGCCCTCAGCCATACGGCCCCAGGAACAAGCTAGGGAGGAGCCTCCAGTTTCCATAAAGTGGGCATAAAGCCAAGGTTAAGTACACATTACCTACACAGGTACTGTCCCATGTCAACAGAGCGGTCTTCCCTGGGTGTAGCTTCCTAGATCAGCCTCTGTGGCGATTGTGGTATTTCGCCTTGGTAAGCATAGACCATGCTTGATCTGAGCCAAGAAGTGATGGCAACCAGGCATCGAGCCTAGCTTGACAAGGACACACCAGGGTCCATGGGGGGTTGCAGCAGTGCCTGGGAAAGGTCTGCGGTGTCTAGAGTGCACCACCCACCCGCAACGTGGGGCTGGGCACAGCTGTTCAGTGGGCCCCTAGGCAGGGCTGAGCCTGCTTTTCCACAGACACCTCCTCTTTGGGTCCTCCCATCCCTGTCCTAGCGTGTTTTTTTTAAATATCAACAAACATCTGGGATTTGGGATTAGCATAGACTGTGCCTCATCTGAGCCAAGCAGCAACGGCAATGGAGCATCAAGCCCAGTTTGACCAGGACACACCAGGGTCTGCAGGGGGGGTTTGCAGCAGCACCTGAGAAAAGTCTGTTGGTGTCTAGAGCATGCAGTGTGGGGCTGGGCACAGCTGTGCAATGGGCCTGGAGGCAGGGCTAGGGTTTTTCCCAGCTCCATCCCAGTGGGGTTTTTTAAATATGAACAAAGCTCCCGGATTTGGGCTTTCCCTCTGCTCAGCAAGCTTTTGGGACTCAAAGCTGCAGCTCCTCCAGCAGGGGAAGGGGCAGCCGGGAGAGCCTGCAGGGCTGGGGGTCAGCGGCGCTGGGGGCTGCCCACCCCGGGAATCCTTTTTTCCCGCTTGAACTCCTGGAGGGAAAGACAGGAGCCATGGGGCGTGACGTCACCGCCGCGCCTCCAAGGGAAAGAAAGTTCGATAGGTCACGTCGCGCCTTCCCGCCGCCTCCCGTACTTCCGGAAACACTCCCGGGGCGGAATGACAGCGGAGCCGGCCAATCGCAGCCTGGTACGCTCCGGAAGGTGGGACTCCTTCGCAAATGGCGGTTTAGAATCTCCCGGGACTGGACAGCGTGAGGTGGGGTATTTGTAATCAGCGAGGGGTCGCGGCCTGGTGGCTCCGTGGGCTTCCTGCCCCGCGTCGTGCAGCAAAGCTGTGCGCACCTGCGTGGGCTCCCCGCGTCGTGCGGGGTTGGGGTGGGGCATGTCCACGAACTCCGTATTATTTTATTCTAATTACCGTCTTGTAAATTGTCGCTCGTGAAATGATTGCTATACGCTCGGCTTTAGGTGCCTTGGTGATGTTTCTGTTGCCTTCTGCGAGTCCTTTGTAGTAAAGTACTAACCCTAGATACACCAAAATGAAAATGCCTGCTTTTGAATGCATTGCAGCCCCCTCATACGTTTTTGTCTGTGTTCCAGTCATTTCTCAATGGAGACGAAAACGCCGGTCAGAAGATACGAAACACGAAGGAGCTCGAGGCTAAAAGAACCAGAAGCCAAAACACGGGTCGATTGGAGACGGACGAAAAGAAACGTTATAGTGTTTAATAGCGATGATGACAATGATGAAGAGCTGTCGTCTCCGGAAGATGAGCTTTCGTCCTCATTGGAAGATGAAAAAAATGAAACCGTAGTTCAAAAGAGTAGCTTTGCAGATCATGAGAAGAAAACTCTTGACACAGTTATTGTGGAGGATGCCGAGGATGAACCCATTGCTTCAGGAAAGCGCAAGCGGTTAAGCGCGTCGGTAATGTATGACAGTGATGGGAGTGATGACAGTGATATCCCTGTTAGAAAAGTGTTTGCTAAGCGCAACTGCATAATGGATGAAGAGACGAGCTCTCAAGAGCAGCAGCACCCCTGTAGCACCCTTACGGCAGAAGAGAATTTGCCTAGTAAGGACCAGAAAGTGCTAACAGAATCGAAACACGTGCCAAGACCAAATGCCATCCAGACATCTGATGACAGGGAATACTGTGAGGTGATTATTTTACCTTGTGGGACACGTCTTATCTTGGTTAACAGTGTTTCATGGGGGGGTTTTCACTCAAGAGGTGGACTGGGAATTCCCCAAGTCTAGAGTGTGGGCACTCTAGAAGGGAGCAATAGGCTACAGTCGGA
>NW_017729032.1:22887288-22887853 GCF_001723915.1 Gavialis gangeticus | reverse complement strand
CTCAAGTCCCTTCCGACCCTAGAAACTATGAAACTATGATAATTCAGAGTACCAAATCTGCCAGTCTTCACGTTCCAACCAGGCACCGGTGGGGTTTAGTCTTGATTTTGTTTTCATTGCTCAGGATTGAGGGGTTTTGTCTGCTTCCAGACATAATCAAACAACTGATCAAATAGTTTTAGAATTTTGCATCCCTGTGTAACTAAAGGGATTCTCCTCAAAATACTTGCTCTTTTCCTTTCCTCTTAAAAAAAATGACTGACAGACACATGGGACAAGGCTGCTAAACCTTTTATGTGAAACCTGCTACCTGTTGAGATGACTTGCAGCTCTGAAGCAAAGTAAATCGCTACAGATGGGACAAGGTAGAGCAGAGGCATAGCAGGGCAAGTTTTTCCCCGCAGCTACATTACTGAGGCAGACCAACCTAGACAAATTCCAGGTGAAGGTATTCTTTCACTTTTTCAGAAAGATGTTAGCTAGTCTGCCAGCATTTTTGTATTTGCTGTTCTCGTCATTATCATGTATAGCTTTCTTAAGTACAGGAAAAGAAAAGCGCAATATT
>NW_017729032.1:22876137-22882288 GCF_001723915.1 Gavialis gangeticus | reverse complement strand
CATTTTTTTGTTTTGTTTTGTTCCTTCTTACTTGAATGCATGGTGTAACTTGAAGACCGCAAATCTTGCATGGTGTGTTTGATTGTTTTATAAATAAAACTCAATAGTTTATTTTAATTTTATTTAGGAGTCTAGTGATGAAACGGAAATAGAGGAGTCATTCTATAAGTTACCCCTCACACCAACAGAAAGCAGTGATGATGACGAGAGTATGAAAGACTTTATAGTTGATGATGATGATGAAGAGGAATTTACAGAAGATGATGAAAATCTGAACCTGCTGCCAGAGAGAGCACTTGCTCCATTAAAAGGCCACTTAGTGGAGTATTACATACCACACCGTGAGCCTAAAATAAGCTATAAGTTGGTGGAAGTACTTTGCTTGTCATGTAAAGATTTTGTGTTGATCAGAACCTTGTTTTTATATAAATATAAAATAGCATTCCTGTGAAGCGTATGGTAGCTTAAATTCATATTTTCAAAGGTGATAACTTACTATGGGAGTACTGTAGCTTCCACAACTAGTATGCAGTAATTTTATAACTTTTATTTTATCTGGGAGAGTGTGGTTATGGAAAAGATACTTTATTTGCATCTTTTAATTGGTTCATGGTGCAGACACATGATGTCACATGCTTTAACACATGTTAATATGGAGCAGACATTGGTATAAGTTACCTGGTATACAGGGTCATATGTCCTGAGCTCTAGTTAATTTCATCCCCAAATAGGTGTTTGCACCAATTGCCTCCTGTGCCATTTTATGATGAGGCAGTGTAACAGAACTTATGGGTGTGGACAGATGTTGCCTTTTTCGCCATTTAAAGCGCTTTATTGCTGTGGCTTAATAGAAGTGGCCTTACAGCACTTTAAAAATGGGTACAGTGCTTTAAATTATCCCCTGTTAAAAGAGGCATTAAATTTTGAAGCATATTTTACAGCACTTTAGCAACCCACAGCACTTGAAATTACTTCTGTATGCCGGTCACACTTCTGACCAGTGGAGAAGAGTGCAGAGCACACTCTTCCTCCTAGCCTTGAAAGTGCAGGGAGGCTCAGAAGCCCCCGCCAAACACTGCACTTCTGTCATGTTTAAGAGCGCTGTAACTTTATGATGCTATACAGCGCTGTTATTTAGAGAACTTTTTAAAATGTGCATGGAGCACTTCTGTGTACACACCCAGTACGTTGTGGAAAATCTGGTAATCTGTCTGAACTAAACACTGGTGTAACGTACAGCAGTATGCAAACCATTGGAAGCTACCTTAATTTAAATATGAACGTCTTTAATGATGTAAGGGTGCAGTATTTTACCAAATACTGTTTGGTAATACAAATAGTATTTCTGTTGATACACATAATAGAGGCCTAGACTGCTTGTTACCAAAATTTGATGGTATTCATCAAGACTTCATTTTTTGGGTTAGTTGTATTTTGGGTAATTGCTGGTTTTTGAAACTGCCTATGGCCCCTCCTATAGTTTAAGCTGAATATAAGGTATTTTTATCATTGCTTTTTCTATATTGTTGCCATATCCTGTTAAAAAATCCAGAGGTTGAATTGCCTTGGTAGGATGCCACATTTTGACACATACTACAAGACCCTATCTCCCCCCCCGCAGCTCCTGAAAAAAGACATGTGCCTTGTTTTTGCAGGCAGCACATCTAAAAGAGAGCAGTTTTCTGCCCCGCCATTTCCTCTTCCTCTCCCACATGCCCACCACTGAGTCATGACTGACATGGAGTAAGTCCTTTTGGATGTAATGTCCAGGAAGCATGGCTTCCCAGGAGATACTCTGGGTGAGACATCAGGAACTTTCCAGTATGTCAAGATAGCCACAGAGCTAGGCCTGAACTCTTGAAAGGGCAGTAGCAAGACTGTTACTTCTTTATTATAAATAGTTCTTTATATAAATTTTCTATCAATAGTATTGTTTCCACATTACAAGCCCCTTCAAGATGCTCCTTACTGCAAGCTCCAGTTTGCTTGCCATGAGCCAATTCAGTTGCTGCTTCAGGCATAAGCTACAGTGCTCAACCAGTAGCTACTCAAAATTCCTTAATGGCTGTGAGAGAGTTATTACTGGATTTAGCCTCTTCTGCTTGCTGGGTCAGAGAGAATATGGAGCCAATTTGGCCATCATTCGAGCACAGCATGTCCAGGCTTCTACTTCAGGAAAGAAAAATAAACTTCCCCACTTAAGATATGCACCCTAATTTTTTGGGGGGAGAAGAGTGGGGCAGAGGAGGATGTAGTATGCAAGTAAGCACAGTGTGTATATATGACTTGTATGATAGAGGTTTTTAAAATACATTGGGCTAAAATGCACTGTTTCAATTGACATTCCTGTTTCATAACTTTGGGAGGTTCCATTTTCAAACTATTGCTTATGGTTGTACTTTATCAAAGTTCGTAGATGAAAAGTAATATCCGTGGAATTTTTGTCGCCAACGTGCTTTACCTGATTCCGTTTATTTTCCCAGTCTCCCGCTGCGACCATTATGTGCATTTCCAAAGAGTAGTAAAGGCATTTCTCATCAACGCAATTGATGACACATTTTTGTGCTCATTGTATGGTAAGCAACATTAAACAGAATAGTAATTCAAATTGGTATACTCCTAATAAGAATATCTGTGTTTTGAAGAAATGGTCTCCAGGGGTGACTGTATAGGACTGGGACTTAATTCAGATTCCTCTCCCCAGATCTGCCACTTTATTATGGGACTTCCCACTTGGTTTATTTGCCCAAAGAGTAATCTGAGATAAGTGAAAGAGCCTAATTCTTTCAAGTTTGAAAAGCATTTTTGAGAATTGTATATAAGTTGTTCTTTGTATAATTAATGAAAATCCAAATTTTATTGGTTAACAGTAGCAAGTCTGTAATGAAGATAGCCTTCCCTTTTCCAAATCTATACTCTGACTTCCACTACAAAAACTAGTTAACTTCCCAAAACATTGCAAGCCACATGTTATAGTTTATATAGTCTCACTGTTCTGAATATTGCTCCTTGTCATTGTGGGTAAGAATCTGGCATAATTTATTTTGTTAATGATTGCCTGAAAAATGTAGGTTATGATTTTTCTGAGGATTTTGGTTAAACTTAAAAAAAAGAGAGTGAGACTACACAGACACATGTAACAACTATCACTATCAAACAATACACATTATTTAGGATTTGTAAACATCTGCACCATTCTATGGGAATACAAGAATAGCAGAGCAGCTCTGACTCTAACCCTGCTTTGTTCACAGTCAAAACTAGGGTGACTTTGCTACAGAATCATGCAGACTTAACAGATTGTAATACCTGCTGCATGCTGCAAAGCACTAGCTCCCCCTCCCCTGTTAAAATGGCTAAAATGCACTTGTCTGTACGCAGAGTTTTCCAAATGAAGTTTGCTTTCCAAGTCTCTCTTAGATTTGCTTCAAATCAGAAACTTCTTGGCCTAAAAATTGCATGTTTGTTTGCTTGCTCTAGCTGACAAGTCTCTTTGCACTTCTTTGGACCTCGTGGAGAAACTTACATGAAATGCAACTTAAGACTAGGGAAGGGATAAATTTGGAGACCATTAATACTAGATACAAAAGAAAATCAGTGGGATGTTGAGGGTATGTGAGACTAGAAAGGGCCTCATAGGCCATTGAGTCCAGCCCCTATGTTTTTCAGGCAGTCATTAAGCAAGGAATCGCCACATTGTGTCCTCGCCCGTAGTGACAAGGAACAGTATTCAAAACAGTGAAACCATGTGAACTATAACATGCCACAGGTAAAAAGCCAGGGAGATAAGGGCATTGCCAATACCCTGCTATTACAGTGACAGGGTAATTAATAGTTGGTTGTTGGATATTTGGTGCAGTCAAGAAACAAGGACAAAGTGGAAAACATGTATATGCTGATTTAAAATGCTGAATTAGCAGCAGAAATGTATGTTCTTGAAGCCCTTAGTTATTTCTTCTTTTTCTGAGGCCAATACTAGTTTTTTCAGGTTTTCCTAATAGTTTGTGATTAGAGAAGCTGCCAAAACTGGAGCAAGTATAGTAAATATATTCTGCTTCCTAGAACTCTTTATAAAGATATGTAGTCTAGAAAAGTTTCCCTCTTTTAATATAGTTTTATCTCCTACTGCAAGATGCTGTTATTGGCTCCCTAGTGAATGTTTAGTCAAGTTTAGCACTAAATAAAATTCTTCATCTTTCTTTTGTATTCATCATAGCATTCTCTCTACAGAGTTTCAGCAGAATAGATTTTCTGAGGACTTACAAATACATCTGTTAATTAGTTTGAGTTAAAATAATTAAAAATAAGCTAGTTTAGCAGTAGGGGTCAGATTTATTTTTGTCCTTAATAATTGAAGTAATGGACTAACACAGGCTCCTTAAGCATCCAGTACAATTAAATTTATTGAAATTTTGTGCATAAGTTATACTGAGGAAATTAGGTTGCAATTAAAGTAAATTAGGTATAATAGTGGGTTTCTTTATATACAGCAGTAGGTCTCCAGCCTTCCTCAGGTCTGTATTGACACATTTGGTCAGGAAGTGGGGGAGAAACTATTAAAAAAAAATCCATTTCCATGTATTCAGGGACTGCAGATACTAAAATCCAGTAATTGTGATTGCAACACATCACCACAGGGCAAAGTTAAATTTGTCTGGGTGGTTTAAGACCTGTACATTTTAGCAGATTTTAATATTGGATTTTTTTTATTTTTTTTTTCTCAATCTCTAAAATGTTTTGGGGCAATTTATACACTATTCATTGTAGTATTACTAATATATAGCTCCTTATTTTCAGAATGTTTTCATTAGAATTAAGATAAATATTCAGTATAATTCTAGTTCATTAGATGATTGTTTAGAGTTTATCTGGAAAACAGAAATGGAAGGGAGCTAGCAGAGTGCATGTTTTGGTGTTGTGTGATGATGAATTATTTCATGATAAAACAGATTGAATTATCACTATTGGGCAGTCCATTCACATTTACAATCTTTACTATTTCTATTTTGTATATTTAAATATTACATATCACAAATTTTAGTAAGTCCTTACACCAGCTGCACTTGAATGATGTGCCTTTCATTAACTACAGACTTTACTGACACTACTTTTAGTCATTGAAATGACTGTTCTTCAATAAGTAAATAATGACCTATATGCTTTTCAAAGTAAAGATCCATCATTCCTCTGAAGATTCCATAGTTTGTTCATATATTGTATGCGTTTCTTCATCAGTGAATATCTTACAGTGACTCTTTCTTTGAACAGATGGAACAAGACAAAAGAGGTATGCACGAGATATGTTAACTTCCCTTCATTATTTGGACGACCGCTTTATTCAACCTCGTCTTGAAAACCTGACTTCTAGAAGCCGCTGGAAAGAACGATATAAGGTATCTAGCTTTCTGGCTTGGTCATTGAAATGCCTCCAGATTTTAATCAAGTACAGAAATGTATCCATACTCCAGAATGAAAATATAGTATTTTCTTTTCTTTCTATATTTTGGGAGTTGACTTTAGATCTAGTCCTATATGGGTCTAGTCCCTGAACTCATGGGAGTTGAGGGCACTCAGCATCTTGCATATGTGGGCCTCCTTGTGTATTTTCAGGGTCAGCTCTTCAACTATATGTGAAATGTCTTTCAGGAACGAGTGGATAGTTATCCTAACGTCCGTATAATCATGACGTATCCAGTAAATATGTCTTGTCAGGCTTGTGAAATGCATCGGTACTGTAAGTTTGACGTGTTGCTATCAGGAAAGCTGTACAGCAATAAGACTTTGGAAACGGATGACTTCATGTCACATGACAAACAGGTAACAAAAAATCTCCTGAGCAGTTAACTAGTAATTTATGTTGTATTTTAGACTGAATGAAACAAAACAGTACTCCTATCAACATACGTGATATACGTGGGTAGCTTTTTTTGCAGTACCATGCCTCAATATGCTTGAGTTGATACTGAGATGTACTCTACCCTAACTAACATTCACCCTTTAATTCTTAATACTTTCAAGGAAGAAATGTCTGGGGCTAGAGAAAGTAAGTCATGTTTCATGTTTTGAGTGCTTGTGTGGCTGTGGTGTGGGGGGGGGGTGTTTCAAGACATAATGGGGTTTAAAACGTTCAAAAAATAGAATGTTTATAGCC
>NW_017729032.1:22862256-22871137 GCF_001723915.1 Gavialis gangeticus | reverse complement strand
AGAAAGTAAGTCATGTTTCATGTTTTGAGTGCTTGTAGGGCTGTGGTGTGGGGGGGGGGGGGTTTCAAGACATAATGGGGTTTAAAACGTTCAAAAAATAGAATGTTTATAGCCCTTATGATGGAGGAAGGTCAGTCCCATTGTGGGACTGACCTACCTGTATACCAGGGGCAGGTAAAGTACAGCCCATGGGCTGGATCCAGCCTGCCACACCAATCTTTCCAGCCCATGGGGCTCCTTTAAAAATTGGAAATTATTATCTGCCGGTGGCTGCCTATCTAAAAACTGACCAGGCGCTAGCGGCAGGAGGAGCCGGCGGCAGCAGCAAGGCCACCCCCAACCAGAAGCTTCTGCCTAGCAGAGGCTTCTGGCCTGGCAACCATGGAGCTGTAACCGCACCCTCCCTCCATCCAAGATGAGAATGGGTGGAGGTAGGGCAGGGTGGAGTATCATCAGTGCAGCAGGAACCAGCCTGGCTGACACCACTTGATTCCTGGCTGCATGGCCAAGACAACAGGATGCAGCAAGAGCCAGCCCAGCCTGGTGGTTCCTGGCTGGCTCCTGCTACACTGTGCAATCCTATGCCTTGCAATCCTGACTGTGCAGCCCAGAACCACAGGATGCCAGCCAGGCTGGGTTGGCTCTGGTACCATGCAGTTCCTGGGTGCATGGCCAGGACTGCACAGCGGAGTAGGAGCCAGCTGGGAGCTCTGCACTGCTGGAGCAGTGAGTGGGTGGGAATGTAGGGCAGTGGGGAAGTGGCAGTGTGCAAGCAGGAGAGCAGGGCCCACACTGGCAGGGGCTCTGTGGAATGAGGCTGGCTCTACCCTTCTCTCTGCCGGTGGCCCAGCCATGTGCAGTCCTGGGGCTTACCAGGACCATGCATCACCAGGGGTCTCTGCCTGCTATGGGCTGTGAGCACCCCGAGGCCTTGCCACCTGCTGCTGGTAGCAGGGGCTGTACACAATGAGGGAGGAGGGGGCATGTGTGGGGGGGCATGCTTGTAAGGGGGGGTCCCACGCTGTCTCACCCCACCATACACATGTACCTACACCCCCCTTGCACCGCCATATATGTGCACCTACACCCCCCACACCCTCCCCAACATACACACAGCCCCTCCCTGCCCCCATAACATACAAAAGTAAAACTTCATTTTAAGCTGTTATGCAGTCACCTCCATGTACACTGTGCAAACACATAAATCAGGACAAAAATATTTTTTTAAATCAAATCCATGCATGTTGTAGTAGATGTTTGGGGGGGTTCTTGTTCGGTTTTTTGAAAGAAAATAACATCCTGTTCCAAGATGACAGACCCCCTTGCCAAAGGAATACTTTGGGGGAAAGGGAAGGGCCTTTCTGTGGCAAGGATCAGGGGTTAGGGGCCAGGCCTTCCAGTTCCAAGATGATGACCAAGGAGGTGGGGCACCTGTCAAGGGGCAGGGCTACCCTTGCACTCTCAGCAGCTCGCCAAAGCTTGTTAAGCATCCCTCCAGCCAAAATAATTGCCTGCCCCTGCTCTATACATGTTCCAAAATGAAGCTGGACAAACCAATTCATATTTTCTCACGCACGTGCACCTTTTCCTCAAAAACTAGATCCCCAAAAGGAGTGTGCATATTAAGTAAAGAAGCTTTTTTTTCCGACCAGGGTAGATAGAGGAACCCTGCTTTGATTCCTTCTCCTGAGTGCAGTCACTGTTGCATTACTGTACAGGCAATGAGGGGAGCTGGTTGCTCTTAATGATTTATTGCTCTTTACTCTAGAGATGTTCAGTCACGTCTTCTGTGTAATGGTTTTGATGTTCCACTAATCAAGCTAAACTGTCTTAGGACAATTTTTCTGCCAGCTAGTTGCTTCTGGTCTCTTTCCTTCTATTTCATAGACATTAGGGCTGGAAGGGACCTTGGAAGATCTATAAGTCCAGCCCCTGCCTCAGGAGTAGGAAGTCAGCAGGGGTCATAGGATCCCAGCAAGATAAACATCCAAACGACTCTTGAAGGCATTCAAAGTAGGTGCTTGAACCACCTCCAATGGCAGGCTGTTCCAGACCTTGGGGGCTCAGACAGTAAAGAAGTTCTTTCTTATGTCCATCCTGAAACGGTTGCAGAGGAGTTTGTGACTGTTCAACCTTGTCATCCCTTGGGGCACTCTGGTGAACAGACATTCCCCCAGATCCTGGTGAGCACCCCTGATGAACTTATAGGCAGCCACCACATCACCCCTGAGCCTGCACTTTTCCAGGATGAAGAGTCCCATGGCTCTCAGCCTCTCATCATCAGGTCTTTTTTCCTGACCTGATCATGCACATGGCTCTCCTCTGCACTCTCTCAAGCTTCTCCACATCCTTTTTGAATTGTGGAGCCCAAAACTGGACACAGTACTCCAGCTGCGGCCTCACAAAGGCCCGAGTACAACAGAAGAATGATGACCTGGGATTTGCTTAAGAAGCATCTATGGATGCAAGCCAGCGTGTTGCTCGCTTTACTAGCATCACAATGAAGGCTTATTTTCATCTTGTGGTCAATCATGAGCCCCAAGTCCCTTTTGTCTGTAGTGCTAGCCAGCGTAGCACTGCCGAGCCTATAAGCATACCACCGGTTTTTCTTCCAAAGGTGGAGAACCTTGCATTTTTCAGTGTTAAACACCATCAGGTTCTCGTCTGCCCATTTTCTGAGCCTGTCAAGGTCAGCCTGGATCACCCTCCTGTCCTCAGGTGTAGAATCTTTACCCCAAAGTTTGGTGTCGTCGGCAAACTTGGCCAGTCTGCTTCTGATACCAATGTCCACATCATTAATAAAGACGTTGAATAGTATAGGCCCAAGGACACAACCTTGGGGGACCCCACTGGTCACAGCACACCATGACAATTGATTTCCATCAACCACCAGCCTCTGGGTCCGACCACAGAGCCAATTCCCCAGCCAGCAGATCGTGGTGAAGCCGAGGGCACGTTTGGCCAGTTTTGCCCAGACGTGATAATGGGATACCAGATTGAAGGCTTTTTTGAAGTCAAGATATATGACATCAATCTCTTCTCCCTTGTCCAGGTGATAGGTCACCTGGTCGTAGAAGAAACTAAAATTAGTCAAGCAAGACCTACCCTCAACAAACCCATGCCGGCTGTCCCTCAGGATGTTGCCGTTGGCCAGTCTGAGAATGGTTTCTTTGATTATCTTTTCTAGTATCTTCCCCAAGATAGACGTCAGGCTGATGGGCCTGTAGTTTGCCAGATCCACTTTCCTCCCTTTCTTGAAGATAGACACCACATTGGCCTTCTTCCAGTCTTTGGGCACTTCACCAGAGTGCCAGGAGTTCTCGAAGATCCTGGCCAGGGACTGGGCTGTGATACTCGAGGAACTGGCAAGCAACCTGGGGTGTAAACTGTCAGGGCTGGCCAACTTGAAGGTATCCAGCATCTTAAGGCGTTCCTTCACAAGGTCAGCATTGATGGAAGGTAAGGAATCTCCCTCACCCAGGCCGTCCCATCCTGTAATGGGCAGGGGCATCCCTTGGGACTGGTGAAAAACCGACACAAAGTACCCACTTAGCAAGTTGGCTTTATTTATTTCACATAGAGTTGCACTAATATATCAGTGGTATATCAGATCAGCACTGATAACAGGAAAACTAACATTACTAGCCGTCGGCTTTTTTTTGGCTGATATTGTCATCAATAGATGCCATGTGAATGTGTGCAGCTGCAGCATGCAGGTAGCCAGGAATACAGCCTGGCAGCTTGAAGAGCAGCATCTGGCCATTTTTATGAGGTTTTTATGCCCATTGCCTGCAGTCATTAGCCTTGAAGATGGATATGTGAACATGAAATGCAGCCTGAGATAAGATTAGTCTTTAAAAAAGGGTGTCCAGCAATGCCTGGAGGTACATGTCAGTATATTTGATAGAAGCTAGGTGCACAGATTTCTCTAGCTCTGGACATTGAGGAGCCAACAGGTAGGACTTTGCCTAGACCTGCTTTATCAGCTCCTTCTGCCATCCTGAAGGGGGGAGGTTTGTGTGTTTGTTTTATGCCAAGTTACATTCTGAGAAAAGATATTATTTACCTTCTCTTGGACTGTCTTAAGACTTTTGGGCCTTCTTTGTCTACCTGCAATGGTTCTAGCCAACGTCATCTGCCCAGAGAATCTGTTTGAGTCCCCTGGCACTAACTCAGTAGTGCAGACTTGGCTCCAAAGTTCCGTGATACTGTCTGACCTGCACTGAACCAGTTTGATACTGTTGGTTCTGGTTGTTGAGAGTGGTACAAAATGGACCCTTGGATTCTGTACTTATCATTGTAATACTGATTAGGGGATCAGCTACTTTGCTGTTTTGCTTCTGGTCACACCAGATCTTTAGGTAGAAACTAGGCATATACTGGCAGTCGGTGCCAGAATCTGAATTACTCTAGAAGAGACTAGCCTTTCCTCTGCCTTCAGTTCCAGCTTTGATTCTGATTCCATGACAGTACTTACTCACTAGTGATCATTGATACAAGTGGCAGGTCTATCCACTTCAGTCTCATATACCATCCATTCTGCAGCTATTACATCTGCTGATATTGCATCATCATGACTTGAATATACTTCATATTTCTCTTTGGATTAAGATTCTAACAGGGATATATCCCTTCTAGATCATAAGCTTCAGGACATTGACATTCTGTTACTGTATAGCCGCAGAGAATCAACATGTCTGTAGATCTAGATCTAAGGATTTTTCACGTTTGAGACCTGATTCATTGGCTTCAGTTAACTTATAGATAATGGTCCAGTTAGAGTATTTTGGGGTACATTTTATTCCTCTACTGTACCTTATTGTAGCCTAAGATCACTGTATCTTCTTTGCCCAAGAAGATGCATTGTTGTCCACTTGTCAGAGTCTCTTATTTTAGTCCTTTTTAATGATGATCTGAGGGAGCCTAGACAGCAGTAGCATGGCTGTGAAGTTGTAAGACTAAATCAACATCTTCTACACTTGATTACTTTGGAGGTTTTTGGGGAACTGGTATAGAGTGGCCATAACATTAGGAATCTGAATTGAAGTGGGTCAGAATTTATATTGTCTTACTGTCCATTCCTGTCAACATGTCAGGTCATTTCAGACAGAGTGGCTTTGCCTATTTATAATAAAGCTTTCCTAGACTTTGTAAAAATACATTGGCAGACCCCAACATTTTATAGGAAATCAGCAAGTCCCTGAGTGACATTTTTCTCACATTCATTGCTGAACTTATTTAGGTCTTTCTACAAAAAGTGAGACAAAGTCAACACAAAGACAGGCAAAGTGAATCAATTTAGTAGAAAGGTATGGTTGGCATTGAGCTTTTTCTTTTTACTGACGATTCTTAAGAAAATCTTCCTTTAGAAATGAAGAATTGGAATTGAACACGTGCAGAAAGCTTCTTAGTATCAGGAACATTTCTGCAGGTGATTTTTCATGATGTGGATATGGCATGTTTTCCTTTGAAGTGATCTTTATGGCTTCACACTGGACATCCTTAGCATGATACAAATAGCAATAGATTTTGTCTTTGAAGGGTACAACTTATTTTCAGATATGATTAGACTGTGCTCCTGCAAGGATTCTAGTGCGATTCACACCTTCACAAAGGACTAAGCTGTTGTGGAGATCTCTAGAACAGATAATGCATTCAGCAGAGTAATCTTCTGAGGTTACCATGTGCTTACGAGACTCTGAGACCTCTCTCTAGACACAAGTAGAAAAGTGGGTTTCTATCACAAAAGAAATTGGCACAGTAGGTTCGTTGCCTACAAAGGGAAAGTAAAAACAGTGACTTGCTGGAAGCTGTTCATATTCGCTGCTTGTTCCTGTGGTGGCCAGTAACTCGGCTAGCTGTAGAAGCTGTTAAAATGTACAGTGCTGGAGGGTCTGTCTGCAGCCCATTGACTGCAGTGTCTATTCTTTACTCCTATAGCACTTGGCTCAACTGCAACAGCGCAGACTGTGCTAATTAAACACTTCAGAAAAATATTTAATTAAAAGAGCCATCACAGCTTTAGTGAATGCACTAGATGGAAATGCATAGTTTGGGTTGCTTTTTAAGTTATTTAAAAAAACCTAAGAGGGGAGGACAGCAGGAGACTTAAACTCTTAACTTCACCCACTTTTTTTCTGTAAATTACAGTAGTGTCAATGTCTTTTGTGTTCAGGCTCAGCAAGATCTCAGCAATTAAAATTAGAATAAATGCAATGTCTGGAACATTTCCCATACTGAATTCTACAGAAATACTGCTTTTACAGAATCTTTCTTTTAAAAAAAGTTTTGATACAATTTCAGGCATACTTTGTGGTAGCATTTAAGAGTAGAGGAGTTTCGACTTGTTAGAAAATAATGTGCAGAATACCCAAATAGCAAGGTGGGCAGGGAAAACAGGGCTATTTAGTGCACACTGAATGGCTCCACAAAAGTCCAGAATCTGGTTTTCAGTTTTGTGGGGCATTTTGAAAGGGGAATTGTGTGGTGCTGTATTCCCGAGGTTTCTAATGCTGCCCTTTTTAGCATTCTTCCTCTAAAGAATGATTCAAGATTTTAGACTTTTATAAATGTTTATAGTCTTATTCTCCAGTAGTACTATGAGGACTCAACATAACTTCCTGCAATTTTGTTTTGTGTATGGGCAGACAGCAGAGCTTTATGCAAGTACAGCAAATTTGTTCACATTAAATAAGTTACAGAATGGCAGCCATACCAAGTTCTGGACCTCACGCCTGTGTAACTTTTTTGTTTAATTTAATCTTATGTGATGCAGCTTTATAATATAGGCCAGATCCAAAGTTCTTTTTAAATTGGTGCTATCCATTAACTTCAGAGAAGCTGTGCTCCTTTTCAACAGCTGAGGTTCTGGTCCATATAGTTGATTACATGAATCGCATAAAATGTCTCTGAAACTACTCCCATATTTCTGCATTCCAGTAATTACCGACAAAATAAACACGGCTAATACCAAGTTGTGCTGTTGAGGATGTGGACAAGTAGGTCATGTGTCTTTTGGGACTGCTCACATATGCAAACGTTTGGTCATGCATGCAGAAAGCTCACAGGAAAGGATGTTGACTGATTAAAACTTAGGCTGCTTATGGTCTAAAAGAATACTTGGAAGATTAACAATTACAGCAATGAAATGCATCACTACATTTTGGCTTAAAAAAGAAAAACTTGTAATTTATAAAGTGGTAAAATGAAATGCATGCAATTAAAAATAATAAATGAATTCTACCTTGAATTAAACTCTCTGACTGGAAGAGTACTGGCTCTTTGCCACTTAGCTGCTTGTTATGCAAAAATGACCTCAGTCTAACACAATTAGATACCTGAATGTATTGGAAAGATGTCAGTCTCCTAGTTGCATACCATAAGGTGTAATCTAGTTCTCCTGCATAAAGCCAGAGTTGACTAGATCTTGTGCAGAAGTGCTGGTGGGTTAGTGCATTGAAATCCACCACGGATTTCAGCCATGTGCAACACTTTTGTCTCATAGGCCTTATTCCTGTCTATAGGCTGAAGTTATTTATGTATCTGGGACACACAAAGGAGATGGATCTTCCTCCTTCTTTGTGCCCATTGGGTGCATCATTAATGTGATGTGTTAATGAGTATTAGCCTAATTTTAATGTGCATTACAGGTGCGTGACTACACATGCACACCCTTAATGTGCATTAAAAATGGTGAAATTAGGCTAATTGCACCTGAATTTGATACCTTCAAATGTAGGTATCAAACTGAAGCATGGTTAGTTAAAGCGTATTAACACACATGTAGACACTAACTTGAGTGCCAGGTGTGCCCAGGCACTAGGGGCCCATGGCAGGGCTACAGGGTCTTGGCACTAAGGTTAGTCAAAATACTTTAGTCAAATTTAAAGTGCATTAAGCAATTTTATTTATTTGGCGGGTGTCTACATGTGCAGGCAGTTGGCACTAACATTAGTGCCAAGTCCCTGCACATGTAGACACCTGCCAAAAATCACTTAATGGACTTCAAATTTAGATGTGCTAAAATGCATGTGTAGACATGCCCATAGCTATGCAAAATACCTGCCCAAAGTATTGAGATGGAACAAGGCTCCCTTCTGCAGATTATGTTGTGTATGGAAACGCATGTGAATATCTGCTCTTACCATAGCTTCTCTTTGTTCATTTGTGCATAAGGTTATCCTGTTGCATTTCCCTTGTTCTGAATTACAGTATACTTCTACCTGAATGTAATCATTCTTCATATACCAGCTTTGTATTGGGTATCTACACTAATTACTTACTATGTATCATTATACTTGTCCATGTTTAATATGACTAAAGATACATACATACAGGCATGTTTTCTTAGCTGTAAATATTCCTGTAAATTAGACAGATAAGTCTCTTAAATGGAACAATTGTATTATTTTTGCACTAGCTGAAACCCGCAAAACCTTTGTGATTAAATTTTTATTGCAAAAGTATTTCTTTAAATACAGGACTTTTACTAATTCTTTGACTGAATACTTTAACAGAATCGAAACTTGTCGCCCTCAAAAAAAAAAACCCAAACAGCGACATGAAACTGTCTATGTGTAATTTACTTGCGTAACAGTGTAAACATTCAGCAGCACATTACAATTAAATAGTGTAACAGCATACATGTTTGGGACCGTATTTCGATTTAAATGACTTTTTTACATGGCAAACGAACACATCCCATCCATCTATAATAAATGACAGCAGTATTCCTCAAGTGTACAAGAGCCCTATCCAGAGAAGGGGACAGTGCACAGAGTGCTGGATGCCTGGGTATGTTTGGAGAAGCTTGGGCTTGGTGGACTTCCAGTACCTTGTGCACCATTCCTGCTGCCTTCTCTGGCTGCCAGCACAGCCAGCC
>NW_017729032.1:22848334-22857256 GCF_001723915.1 Gavialis gangeticus | reverse complement strand
CTGTGCACCATTCCTGCTGCCTTCTCTGGCTGCCAGCACAGCCAGCCTGTTCTCAGGTGGTCCCAGGCAAAGAAAAGGCAGTAGGGACGGTGCACAGGGTGCTGGAAATGCGCCAAGCCTGAGCTTCCCTGATCACACCTGGGCTTCCAGCATCCTCTTGGATCCAGTGGATGCTGCCTGAGAGCTGGGGCTGCACCTATGCATCTAGCACCCTGCCCAGGCAGCCCCGGGGGACACTGCCACCATGGAGGGAAGCACTGGGCCTCCCCCGCCCCGCCCCAACCTGGTGGTTGCACAGGCAGGCTCTGCCAAGCAGGGGGGGGCATCAAGGGGCCTGATGGTTTGTGTTTGTTTTTGTTTTTTCTTCCAGAGCCTGCCTGCATCTTCCACAGCTAGGGAGCAAGCTGCCAGCAGGTCACATGGCCCCTAAGCTGCAGGGGACCCGGGTGCTTACCTCCGTGGCAATGGTGCCCCAGTGGCACCCCGCCCTGGCAGTCCTGGGGGGCACCGCCCTCATGGAAGGAAGCACTGGAGCCCCCCACAGCTTGGGGCCCACTGGCAGCCCACCCTCTGGCCACAGGAAAGGCAGGCAGGCTTGAGGGGTGGGGGCGGGAGGAGGATTGGTCCCCCACCACTGCCCCTCCAGCAAAGCCTGCCCACTCCGCAGCAGGGGGCCCTATAGCTTCATTCTAGCTCTGACTTGCCTGCATATCTGTTTGAAATGCCTTGGGTTCTATAATAAGATACTTATTCCATCTGTCTGGAGCACTGTGATTGGTTGTTTCAGTAAGCATTGTGACCAGTTGCCAAGACAACCAATCATGGTGCTCTAGACAGACAGTAAGCCTATTACTATTGTTATAGATAGATAGATATAATATATGTGTGTGTGTGTACACACACACACTTTATTTTTTTGTATACTTAAAACCAGTATTTTAACAAAGTTTTCTACAGGCTTTTTTCATAAAAATAGATATGGTGCAGTTTGTATCTGTAAAGATCCTGGTTTTTGGTATTTGCTTAATGTCAAAAGCTGTTGTGTGTTGTTACTATGACAGTGGTTCAGCTTTTTCCAAGTTATATAATTAAGGAATTTTCAGCTTGTATTTTTAATAAATTCATTTAATTTCTTGTCACTTCAGCTGCATCCATGCTGAAGTAAGTATATCAGATGATAAAGGTAAACCAGAAGGGGTCTAATAAGTTCTTTTACTTAATAGTAAAACCATCCATATGAGCTGTGAATGGATTTTGTAATAAAACTGCTTGGATAGATCAAGTAGTAGTGTTTCACCTCTATTTTATGGTTGGTCACAGTAGATCTTGAGCAAATGGCCTGCTGGAGCTACAGTTGCATTAAATGACTAGCCATTGTACCTGCTGAACTAGGGTGCAAAGGTGACAGCAGGTATACTGTTTATTCCGTTTAGATACATATTATTAGTTCATTATTTCACAGATATGCTAAACTGATGTAGCCATGCTCTAAATCACCAAGATGATCATTGTTCTGTGTGCATTAATTGTCTCAGCTAATCAGATGTATTCCTCTTAATTCAGGTTTTGAAGGTTGGTGTGGTGTGTGCTAATCGTACACGGGTTTATCATAAACTCAAACACTTTAAATACAAGTTGTATCTACTCTGCTGTTCTAAAACAGAGCTGGAGGATGTTGAGGATGAATCAGTCAAAGATACAGTGGAAAGGCTTTTCAATCAGTTGAAAGAAAGTGGCTGGATTCAAAAGGTATGATGGGATATGTGAGCACGTTAGGGTGGTTTCCATCAACGGAGGTAAAAAAAAAAAATACGTAAATTTGGTGGGCTACTGAAGTACGTGGAAGGTAAAAAAATATCTTCAACCATGCAAGAAATGCAGTCACTTCCTATAAAAAGCAGTTCCCTTCTTAAAAGCAAATATGACTTGCAAAACAAACATGCTTCCTGTGGGCAGAGAGAAGTTGTATACACATATTAGTCTGAAGTCAGATGGAGGACAAGGTAGTCTTTCTACAAAAAGTGAGACAGTGCACCTTAGACCAGCCGAACCAAAGAGATGCTGTGGCTCATAAAAACGTATATCTCTCTGATTCAGTTAGTCTATAAGGTGCACCTTTACCTTGTCTTCTGTCTTGCTTTCTGTGTATATTAATCTCAACTCCAGTTGTTAAAAATATCTTACTGCCTTTAGTCCAGCACCTGTAATTCAGGGAGCTGTTTTCTGTTCTGAAATACTGTCTCCCTTAGTATGAGTGAAACCAGACTTGCTAAGTAAGCTTTTGAAGCTTTCTTTTTAATATCCTGAATCACTGCTGCCACTTGTTTGTGAATGAAACGGAGTAGACAAAGCAGTATACATTTATATTATTCAGCTGTTCTTTGATAACATTATACAATCTTTGCTTTCATACAGGAATATAACAAATTTGAAAGCTATATGGATGCTGCAGACTTATTCCAAGAGGAGAAAATAGACTGAGGATCCATGCATCTCATTTTGAAAGAGGCTTTGTAAATGGCCATGAGCATGAAATATCTCCATGTGATCTTCAAGAGTTTTCTCTGTAGTTTTATATTTTAAATGTAGCTGTTCCAGTAAATTGCTGAAGATATAAAGGAATTTGCTACATTTTCTTCTTATCTCTAATTCTCGATGTTGACTTGCATAACATTTTGCAAACTCAGTCACACTCTGTGCATAGGTTGCATGAACTTCCTTTTGTACTTGCAACCCATCTGAAGAACCTATGCCCTTGTGAAAGAAAACATTTCTGCATTACTGCATTGTAGAGTCCGTTGCAGTGCTGTGCATGAGAGAGAGACTTTCTGGAGAAGTACATATTTATCTCTGAATAATTGAGATCATATCTTCTTATCACATTTCTGTATATTTGTGTTATGAGCATTGAGTCATTAATGTGGTTACAATGAGAGAAACAGAGGAAAGAGTGCTTTTGCCTCTGTATTAAACAGATGAGGTGGGAGTATGTGTGTGGTGGTTAAAGGTGAGTGAATAATTCCTCAAGGCTTATCCAGTAACAGAAATCTGAGAGTGCTGACTTTGGTAGAAGTATGTACAAAGGCTACTGTCTCATGCCTACTAGCTCTCTAGGCTTCATGAAACCCAGCTGCAATTCTTCTTTTTGCCTCTTCCAGGAACTGGGAAAGGCTGAGTGGCCTGTAGTGCTTGGCCCATTTGAAGTATATTTAATGAATCAGACTCTGGAATTTTGGGAGTGAAGAGTATGGGTGTGCAAGAGAAGGCTCAAAGTTGCTCTTCTATTTGAATCTGGATTGAAAGAACCATTTTGAATGGTCTGTCTATTGTACTATACTTATGCATGCCTATCACCTGGGAAAATTAGTGACCTAATGGCTGATGAGGTTAATCATGCTCTATTATACCAGTAACATAATTCCTCACCAGAAAATTAAAGAAATGAAGCCAACACATTAAAAGGTAATGGGGTTCTAGTCAGGGATACCAACTTCTTCTCCATGTACCTGAATTCTCAATTATATAAAATCCTTTTGTATAAGTTATCAGTGTAAAACGTGTATCTTCTCTTATCTGTACATTACAGTGACTTTCCCAGAGAACCTGTGGCAAGCACCTAGATTCCAGGCACTCCACACTGTCACAACATCTGATCCCATGTCCTGCTTGGCAAATCTGAAAGTTAACTTTTTTTTTTAGTTTCATTTTTCACTGTTCTCAGGGTCCATAAAAATCAATGGAAGGACACTTACTAATTTGATTTGGCTGTTCTGGATCAGGCCTACTGGATTTGGCCTTGAGCATGTCACCTTTGAGAGAGACCAAACCCATTTCTTCTACTCTGAGAGCAACACCTGTGAACCATGCTACACTTTCATTTTTTTGAGATAAAATGGCAGCATTTTTTATAGTGTAGAAAAGAGTTTGTCACACTCTTTGACAAATGGCTTTGAAACAAATGGGCGGGGGTTGTCCCATAATGAAGGCTATCTAGTACCCATACTCATTTAAGCTTTGTATACAAGTGGGGCATTTTCAGGAAAAATGAATATGCTTTGCACTTTTTACCTTTTTTAATTGCACAAAAATGTGTATTTAATGCAGAATGAGTGAACTTTCCTCTTTTAGGTATATGTCTGCTATTGGATAAAAATTACATAATGGCTGTAATGATTGCTTTGAACCCATTTTTGTATATATGTATATTTTTCTCCCACAAACTAAAAGGGAATAACTTTAAAAAGTGTGTTTCCTTTGTGCAATTTGCAATTGAGGAAGACTGTCCTATAGAAGCAAAACACCAAAATTACTTTTGGTGTGGTGAGAGAACTGTATGGAAAGACCAGATGTACTTCGTGCTGATTCCAAAATATACCTGCCCAGAGGAAGACTGACAGCTGGTGGGTAAAATTCAGAGACAAACTTTAGTGTAATTTACACACTTGTTCTGATTCCTCAGCATCTAGATTATGCTATCTTAAATTCTCACCTACCTTCAGACCTGCAAATTCCAAATGTGTTGCTTTGGAATTTGGCTCTAACCAAAGATAAGCAAAACTAGGCATTGTAGCTGCAGTGGCCTAAGCATTCCTTGCTATATCCCCACAGAGTAGTGACACACATCTTTCTTAATGGAGCACTCTTTAAGGCAGTGATTCTCAATCTTTTTAAACTCGAGACACCCCTTGGAAAAGGCCAGCTCTTAGTTTCACTAATTTTTTGACCACCAAAAAAAATTCTGTTGCAAAGAACTTGGACCATACCAGATCAGAATGTTTTTAATACCTTGAATTCCTGTTTGAAATCTCTGTTTATCTTGGGAATCATTTGCACACCTAAGCACTAACATTGCATAGAGATATCAAGGCATACCAGAGTGCTGTGGCACCCTGATTGAAACTAACTGGTTTAGTGGTGATGGAGATAAGAGAGGACTTTCTCCAGTTTGGAAAAAGCCTAGATTTAAATAATCTATCAGAGAAAGTCCCTGTTGGAGATGCACTTAAATGGGAAAGTTTCCCTAGTGAAATGTTGCTATTTGGAAGAGAGGGAACTGGGTGAACAGGTGACTTTACAGAAGTGGTATTTCAGTCCTAGGTGCACTCTCTCCAAGGGGTGTAATATAGGCATTACAGTTTTGCTTGGGGCATCTTCCTGCCAGTTTCATCTCTGCAGCAAAGGAGGATTCTCACAGGCTTAAACATTGTCTGAAACAGATAAGTTGTGTTACTTTCTCTAGATAACAGGGGATTTATAATGCTTTTAAAATGCTTTCTATATTTTTGTGTTCATATTTTAATTAAATTGATTACTGAAAATAAAATGTGTGTAACAATAAAAAATAAATAGAAGACAATTGCATGGTTCTTGTGGTAACACTAGCATGCACACATTGGGAACATGCATGTTTCCATTAGCATTTCAACTGGTAGAGGCCTGAACAGATAAAGTTTGGATTGTGGGATTATTGCTAAGAGAAGCTTCCCTTGTTCATTTCTTAAACATTTTGCATTTAATTTTGCAACTTGTATGGTGCGTTAAAGTTTATATTAAACATCTTTGTAAATTAAGAAAACAATAAAGGCCCTGTGCTCAGTTGTTGTTATGGTAGGAGGTACTAGCTGGGCTGTTACACAATGTTATAAGTTCTTCTAACATAAAAGCACTAGAGTCTGTGAAGAGTCCCCCTATTTTGCAATGCAAGTACTTGGGGTGAAGCTGCTGCAAGCAGTTGGTGATTATTTTTCTGCTTCAATCAAACTGGAGTAAACACTTGGGGGAAAAATTTTATGGGAACTGGGCATTAGTGTTCGGGCTAAGGTTTGCAACGGGGCACTGACCATGTCTGTTTGAAGGACAGAAACAGGCCCATAACTTGGTATTGAGATGGGTTGGGCTTCTGACTGGAAGCTCATGGTTTGCATGTGGCCTGTGAGCAGTTAATATGTGGTGCTTGGGCCCCAGTGGCTGCGTCGTTACTGCAGTCATTTAGTACTTGTATAAACAAGTACTAAATGACTGTACAGTAATGACTCCGCAGTCAGCATCTCGTGTAAACTTAGGCACTAGGGCCCAGAGTTACTGTGCAGTTGTGCTAAGGAACAGCTTTTTTGTGATGCTCACTGCGGAGTACCTTGTTACTACTGCACAGTAATGTTGCATCTCATTTCCTGCCACGTAACGCTACTATGCAGGAGTCACAGACTACTGCACAGTCAGCGTCTTGTAGATGCAGCTAGTAGCTGCCTCTCCTGCTGCCATACAGTGGAGTGGGCCCAGGAGTCTGCACATTACAGTCTGTGTAGGGGGACCACATGCCACCAGCACAACTTGCACAACAGGAGGGATCACATGCTGCCACTGGAGTGCAGGGGACCCATATGTTGCTGATACAGCTCAGGGGGAGGGGAAGAGATCCGAGGAGCTGCACACCAGCACTGTGCAACCCCTAGCCTGCTGAAGTTGCACAGCCCTGAGCTAGGGTATATTTTTAGAAAGTAGAAATTTAAAGTGATGGAAAATTAACCTTGGGAAGTGATTCCAAATATTTAATTACCCTTACTGTTTAAAATGTGTTCCTTATCTTTAGCCTAAATGTAACTGTTCAGGTTCCAGCCATTGCTGTTTGCCATGCCTTTGCTAAATTAAAAACCTTTTGCTGTATGAGATCATCTCAGCTACGCAGGATTGTCACCTGCCGGCCTTTTCTTGAATAAGCTAAAAAGGTTGAGCTTCCAGAGTCTGTCACTGCGAGGTGCATTTTTTAAGACCTCAATTCATTTTTGTGACTCTTTTCTGAACCCCTTTCAACATCCTGTTTTTTTCAGTGGACAGACGAGGACATGTAGTTCTAGTCAGGGCCTTACTGATGTATCTTACCAACTCTCAGCCACAGCAATGCAAATTGCAAGTTACACTAAGGAAAAACCAACATTTGGCATAATTGATTTATCCTCCACTGGGAAACTGCAATATGAAGCCCCAACATCTGCTATGGCTTGGCAGAGAGGTGACATAAATGATAGTATTTACATAGTCTCAATTCTTGCTTCACCAAGTTAAATCAGGTGGACGTAGCTTCACTGCTGCCTTTTTGTTCACCTAGAGAGAGCTCTCACAAAGCAGGCTACATAGTGTAGCAGTACCTCTTCACAGGGTGATAGCTGAACCTTTGCCAGGGAGAGAGACCTGTTTAGAAGGTGATGAAGAATTGTAGATTGTATACTCTTTCAAGCAGGGGCTATTTGCTGTATATTTATACAGCCCTTAGCACAAAGGGACTGTAACTTGGCAGAGGCCTCAAGGCACTATTACAATAATAATAATAATACGATTAGCAGAAGAATACTGTGAAATTCTGTGAACAGCAGGAGAAGAATCCTGAAATCAGATTATTCTATTCATTTTGTGCCTGCTGTCCCCAAAGGTGAGGCAGCCTTGAGGAAGGAAAATACTGTTTTGTTTTGTTTTTTGCTGTCTGAGACTCTTAGAAGCAGCCACCATGGAAATTTCCTGAGCAGTAACCCTGCTTAAGGAGGAATGATCCCCTCAAAGCAATGAAGGGGAGAGTGTTTTATTAGGCTTAGATTACTAATGGTCAGAAGTTGTCATCTTTTAACTATTTACCCCAAGCTTAAGACTTAAATTAGAGGTGGCAGAGGGCTGGTCCCTGAACCAGCTTAGGCTCATGGCTCCTCCCTGCTTGCCCTGTGGCCCCCCCCACAGTGCCACAGAGCACTGCAGGTGAACATCCCAGGCACTGCATGGGCAGCTGGTCCAGTGCCGCTAAAGAGGAGAAACACCATGGACAGGATTATAGGGCTCTATGGGCCCGATCCAGCCTGCAGGGCATGTTTAACATTCCTGATGTAAACCATCATTTCAGTTGGATTTGGCCCTTGGCTACCAGACAGATTACAACCCTGCAAATATGCAAGAAAAGTTATATGCAAGATTAGTGTTCAGTGACTTTAATGCAGGAGAGCTTGCAAGTTCAAGGACTTAGGATATGCCAAGTTTGGGCTGTGGGTATCTTATTCTGCTGACATTCCATCCATCTGTCCCTCATATTTCCTGTCTTTCTGAATTGTGAATCAAATTATTTTCTTTATTTTATGAGGATAAAAACCAAAAAACTAGGGCTGAGATGTAGTGAATTTCATTAAAGTGAATGAGATGTAATATTATTTTGATTGATGATGAGGGCATCTGCTGCCAAAAAGCAGTTGCTTCCAGTATATCAGAAGGCATTCACATGCTTAACTTTACTAGTTTACTTTTATTTGAATAAACAACAGCATGCAGTTCTAGGCTTCTTTTAGTCCTGATTAAACAGTGTGTATGTATTAGATAAACACACATCAATTTGGTATCCAGCACACACAAAGAGCCAGTGTGCGCACACATTTTATAAATTTGATATACCATTTATTTTGTTGATTTTTTAAAAAATTGAAGAATAGTCATTTATTAGCTAAATTTCCCACACCCAGCACTGGGAAGATTGGTACTGCTGCTGGCCCCAGCCGGCAGCAGCAGCCTCCTGTGATCCGACAGGCAGGTTGGGGGCCCACACCCTCAGGAGGAGTCCGGCACAGCCTCTGC
The DNA here is from genome assembly GCF_001723915.1 of Gavialis gangeticus. Taxonomy (NCBI): domain Eukaryota; kingdom Metazoa; phylum Chordata; order Crocodylia; family Gavialidae; genus Gavialis; species Gavialis gangeticus. Next base: position 22,848,652 of record NW_017729032.1, on the reverse strand, counting down.
AGCCTTCTCAGGGGTGTGGGCCCCCAATCTGCCTGCTGGATGAGAAGAGGCTGCTTCTGCCACCTGGGACTGGCACTGGACGCAGCCCGCACCCAGCACTGGGAAGACTGGTGCTGCCGATGGCCCTAGCTGGCAGCAGCAGCCTCCTGTCATCCAGCAGGCAGATCGGGGGCCCACCCACACCCCTGGGAGGGCTGCAGGAGCTGTTGGACTCCTCCTGGTGGTGCAGACCCCCAACCTGTCTTCAATCTGTCTTCCAGATCATAGGAGGCTTCTCCTGCTGTCTAGAACCGGCGGCAGCACCAATCTTCCTGGTGC
>NW_017729032.1:22841063-22843334 GCF_001723915.1 Gavialis gangeticus | reverse complement strand
ACACCCCTGGGAGGGCTGCAGGAGCTGTTGGACTCCTCCTGGTGGTGCAGACCCCCAACCTGTCTTCAATCTGTCTTCCAGATCATAGGAGGCTTCTCCTGCTGTCTAGAACCGGCGGCAGCACCAATCTTCCTGGTGCTGGGTGCAGGCTGCACCTAACACCAGTCCCAGGCGGCAGAAGCAGCCTCCTGTCAATCAGCAGGCAGAATCGGGGGCCGTACCCCTGGGAGGAGTCTGGCACAGCCCCACAGTGTGTGGGCCCCTGGATCTGCCTACTGGATGACAGGAAGCTGCTGCTGCTGGCAAGTAACAGCTTTCCTTGTCAGCACCTTGAGGTGCAGTTTCCCAGAACCCTCTGCACCTATCTTCTTGACACTTGGCAGGCTTCATGCTCTCAGAGGGGGCTACCATCCCTGCAAGTTTCATCCAAATCAGGCTAAAAATGACAAAGTTATAGGCAGTTTTGTGCTTGCCATTATAGCCTATGGGCAAAACACTGAAACAGCGAAACAGTTTCGACGAAACGACACAAAACAGTGCATTCAAAAAGGAATGAAACTCAAAATGAAACACTGTTCTGTTGAAATGGAAGTCAAAGTGGAATAGTGCTGTTTTGCACAGCTCTACTATACATGTGTAGCAATTACTGAACAGTAGATTAATGCACTGTTTTCTAGTACCTGTACATACAGGTACTAGAAAATAAATAAATAAATAAATCAGCGTATCAAACTAATGCACCGAAGCGCAAATGTAGACACTAACTTGGAGCAAATTGCTCCTCGTCAGCCTAGGCAGCAAGGGGCTGCAGGGGACAGGGAAAGCTATCCCAGCTCAGCAGGACACTGCCTCCCAGTCACTTGGACATTGGGACACATCCCCTGGAGCTTCCCCTGGCTGCTACATGAGGGCAGAGCAGCCCTGGACTGAACTGCTCCCATGGGGCATGTCTAGATGAGCACACACATGCCTGTTGCTGCATCGCAAACTGGTTTGAGATGCTGCAACAGACACACTGCGAATGAAAAAATGTTCCCTGCACTGAATATTTGCAGCGCAGGCTCTAAAATTTGATACCTTAATTTCCAGGTATCAAAAAACAACCAGGAAAAAAGCAGCGCAGGGCACAGTTCTGCAGCGTGCCGTGAGGCAAGCTGGGGCCAGGACCCCCAGAGATGCTCTGGTATCTGGCCAGCACATTTCTGGTGCTCCTGCTACCCTAGCATGCTGCCTCAGCGTGCAGAGCAAACAGAAGCGGGGCAAGGCTGTGGCTTGACCTGGCCCCAGGCGCTGCCCCAGGTAAGCAGGCCCTGAGTCTGTGGGGAGTGGCAGAGAGTGTGTGTGTATGTGGGGGGGGGGATAAAACTTGTGGGGGTGGTTGATGGGGGACCACCACACACCTGCTCCCCCAATCTCTGCAGTGCACAGCCCCCAGCACTGGCAGCAGCAGTCTGCTGGGCCATGCCCAATGCAGCACAGCCTCACTGCAGTGTCTGTGCATGGAGAATGGGCCCGGCCTGGCCTGGCCCAGCCTGCCCTGCTGGTGTGCCTTTGGACAGGATCAGAACAGCTCCTGCCACCACCCACAGCTCATGTCCAAAGGAGTGTGCTAACAGGGCAGGACAGGCCAGGCTAGGTCAGGTGGGGCCAGGCCCATTGTCCATGAGGGTCAGGCAGTGATGCACAGCTATGGGGCTGTGCCTCCAAGCAGGCCATGGCCCTGATGGCCTGGCTGTTGCTGCCAGCTCCAGGGTCTGTGTGCCACAGCAACAGAGGTGGGGAGGAGCATGTGGTGGCCCCCCTCAAACCCTACAGAACCCTGACACCCCCCTCCTGCAAACCTCACATCCCCCCCATCACACACCCAGTGTGCCCAGCTGCCATACAGGATGAGACCTGCTGGCAGCTGTGGTTGCAGGGGCAGCTGTCTCCAACTCCTGGTTAGTGAAAGGGGTCGGGGGAGCTGTAATTTTTCTATGATAAGAAACCTAAAAGCAAACATTAAGTCATATAAATATTTAGAATTTATTTTATTATGGTCATAGAGACACTGGTAGGCTTCCAAATTGTAAATATATCAATAAAACATTGTCCAACTGATCTCTCATATGATATACATAAGTGGTCTTTTGTTTTAATTGTGGAAGAACAAGGGTTTTGGGGTATTTTAAAAAGTGAATTTGGGATTTTTTTTTTTTTAAATCAGAGAATTTGCAGTTTTTAAATAGAAAACATCAGGATTCCTGCTAGTGAGGCAAGTGGCAGGACCCA
>NW_017729032.1:22840818-22841052 GCF_001723915.1 Gavialis gangeticus | reverse complement strand
TTCTGGCTAGGAACCTATGTGAGCGGTCAGACCTGGCTGACCGCTGTTCCCAGCAGATGTCTGGAAAGTTTGGGTCCCCCATGACGACCACATCCTTTGACTTCACAACCTCTGTGAGCTGACCTAAGAATTCCTGGTCCAGCTCTTCCCCTTGGTTGGGAGGTCTGTAGTAGACTCCCACCATTAAGTCTCTTTCCCCTCGACTGCCCTGTATTCTAACCCAGAGCACTTCCG
>NW_017729032.1:22834512-22835818 GCF_001723915.1 Gavialis gangeticus | reverse complement strand
GTAGACTCCCACCATTAAGTCTCTTTCCCCTCGACTGCCCTGTATTCTAACCCAAAGCACTTCAGAGTGCCCTTCCTCTGACTCCTTGCTAATTGACAAGGATGTGTATTCCTCCTTAATATAGAGTGCCATGACCCGTCCTTTCCTTCCTATCCTGTCCCTCCTGTACAACCTATAGCCCTTGACATTCACCGCCCAGTCATGCGTTGGGTCCCACCATGTTTCAGTGATCCCTACTATGTCCAGGTTGGTGTCAGCTAGCAGGAGGGTAAATTCCTCCTGCTTGTTTCCCACACTACAAGTGTTTGTGTAGAGGCATTTGAGGCCTTCTGTGGATGTGTGCACTGGCCCCCTACTTTCAGCATTACCCTGGCCCCTGTCACTTACCTGTATATGTTCCACTCATCGGTCTAGGCTGGGCTGTAGTTGTGGATGTTGCTTGGTCTGGCAGCCCGATGTTTCCTCCACCCTCGTTTTTCCCTTCCCCCAACAAGCCTAGTTTAAAGCCCACCACATTGAGAACATCTTCCAGGTGATAACTGCCCAGATTGCAGGGTGGGGCTAACTAGCAGCCCCATTTTATGGGGGCTAATGGACAAATGGAGCAACTACATTCTTGGGAAAACTAATGGAAAAAAAAAAACCCAGGAAAGGAGGGTCGTGTCAGTCAAAGGGTCAAAATGTGAAAATAAGTGCGCCTGAGGGGGATGCCGAGTAGATCCCCCCCGGGCCGTACCCACCAATCCTCAAAGGCATCCAAGGAGCTGATGGATGCCACCCACTGGTGGTCTGCCCAGAAACGTGCATGGACAAGTGAGAGGAAAGCAGCCCCACAATCTCTGGGCATGTTTCTGGCTAGAGCCTCCTTCCTGGTCAAGTCAAGCAAGGGCCAGGAGGAGACAGACCAGGAGGTCCTGGGACTTGGTTGGGCCCCAGACGGGGTAACCAGAAACAAAAATTGGGTGGTGAAATTCAACTAGAACCTCAAGAGGAGGTTCTGGAGGTGGAGGTGGAGGGGCTGCAGCCTCGTGCACTCGAGGTTCATGTGCACCAGGGACCACTCTGCCCATAGAAAGGGCAGGAGACTGGGGTGTCTGTGAAGCTCGCCACATACACACCCATGGCAATGGCTCCATAGAGAAGCTGCCAGCTGAGGTCCTCAGTGGCTTGTGGGATGAGGGTGGAGTACAGACTCAGCCACTGGGGTGCCCCAGCTATGCCTTCGCTGAGCAGGTCCTGCCACACGTGAGGGCAGCATGATGGATTGTGCATCACATGAACATGTAGCGGTGGCAGTGATGGATGA
>NW_017729032.1:22823762-22829512 GCF_001723915.1 Gavialis gangeticus | reverse complement strand
TATGATGGATAGTGTGGTCCATGAGCATGTAGAGGTGGCAGTGATGGACAGTGGAAAAGCAGACCAGTCTTGTGTCCTCTAGCCAGCTCAGGTGGTGGAGCAGCGGCTCCTGCTTCTTCTGTGCCATGAAAAGGAGACAGGGAGCCAAGAAGTACAACACCTGCCTTCTGGCAGGTGACAGCACCCCCCTCATGGATCCAGGTGAGATGCACCAGCACGCGCTGGCCTTCTACGAAGAGCTCTTTTCCCTGGATAGAACCAACGCCGAAGCCTGTCAGACCCTATGGGAGGGACTCCCGCAGGTCAGTGTGGGCGACCAGGACCGGCTGGAAGCTCCTCTCACTCTGGCTGAGTTTTTGGCTGCCCTCTGCCTGATGTGTGGCAACAAGGCGCCGGGCATCGACAGGCTGACCACGGAGTTCTACCAGGCCTTCTGGGACATCCTCAGCCTGGACCTTGCCACAGTCTGGGCTGAATCCAAGGGAAGTGGGGAACTCCCCGTCATACCAAAGAGATGTGTTGACCCTCCTGCCAAAGAAGAGGGATCCCCACAACCTGAGGAACTGGTGTCCTGCATCCCTCTTCTACATGGACTACGGGTGGTAGCAAAGGCCGTCTCACGGTGCCTGTGGTCCGTGCTGATGGACGTGATCCATCCCAACCAGACGTACATGTTGCCTGGACATTCCATCTTTGACAACCTGTACCTGGTTCAGGAGCTAGTGTGCCAGGAGGGCCTGTCTTTCACCCTCCTATTTCTGGACCAGGAGAAGGCATTTGACAGAGTGAGTCACAGGTACCTCACAGGGACACAGCAAGCCTTCGGCTTCAGGCCCCGCTTTGCGCGAGCTCTCTAGGTGCTGTATGCCTCTGCAGAGTGTTTGGTCAAGCTCCAATGGACCCTGACAGAGCCCATCCCATTCAGGAGAGGGTTGTGTCAAAGTTGCCCACTGTCAGGCCAGCTCTATGCCTTGGCCCTGGAGCCCTTCTTCATTCTCCTGCGGAAGCAGGTGGCAAGGTTAATGGTCCAGGACCTGGCGGTATGGCTGGGCCTGTTAGCATATGCTGACAACATACTCCTCATGGTCCAGGACTCAGGCGACCTGGTGCAGGTTGAGGTCTGCCAGGCATTGTACTCGGAGACATCCTCTGCCCAGGTCAGCAGTGATGGTGGGAGCTGTCCAGTTCAGCCACTCAAGGTGTGCTTCTGGTGAAAGTGGAGATGAAGGTGGGGGTGGCCTGCTAAGGCAGCTGGAGCAGGCAAGGCACCTTCAGGCTCTGGCAGTGATGGTGGGGGAGAAGGGGCCTACTGGCATCACAGGCTCCCTCCCCAGGCTGTCCCCAGACCACAGCTTGGTGGCAGGCTAGGTAGCAGGCCAGAACAGGGGTGCGGTGCAGTGGGCCCCTCCCCAGGGGGGGCAGCAGCATGCAGCAGAGGACTCCCCTATGGGGGTGCAGCAACAGCAGCAGCAGCAGCTGCCCAAGGCAGGAAGGGGTGCAGCCAACTCAATCCCAAAAGCTCGGAGACCAAACCAGCAGCTAGCAGTAGCCAGAGGCAGGAAAGGGCCTGGCTATCTTCTCCCCAGAAGCTCCTGAGGGCAAGTAGCCCTGAGCTGCTTGCCAGGGCAGGTTTTTATACTGCTGGGGACAGCACAGGTGCTGGCCCCAGGCTCTAGCTCCCCCTGGCTGTGGATCCAGGAGGAGCTGGGCAGGGTCAGTTTGCCTCAAGTGACACAACCCTCCCCACACCAAAGTGTGCGTTCAGGCAAGTGTGCCAAGGCAAAAATCCCCAGCACAAATATGTGCCATTCCTATTTGAGCTGCTACAAGTGTACATGCCTGCATGCATGGAAATGCCCTCAGGGAGCAAATTTGCTCCTGACGGGTGCACATTCAGATGTGTTTGGGGCTGCAGTTTAAAGTACCTGAATTTTGTACACAGAAAATTCAGGTGTATCAACTGCACATGTAGACACGCCCACTGAGTTGTAAGCAATATGTATATATACACATATTTTTTACAACCATTGAATTGGGTTACAAAAAGTGATTAGGCACTGTGCCTCTTCCTTTCCACTAAACCAAATGATGTATCTACCATAAACAAACATGATTTAATAAAACCAAAAACATTATGATTGTAAGATAACATGTACATAGCCACTTTTTAAGTCTCTCCTTAATTTTTATTAGCCCGTTAGCTCAAATGTAACTGCTTAAGAGGGTCTGTTTCACAACATACAGTGATAACACACAAGCTCTGTGTATGTGAATAATAAATGAGGAGATTGTAGGCAAGCGAACTAACACAGGATGAACCTAGCACTCTGCAATCTTAGGGTAAATAATGTGAAGAGCACACAAAGTGCTCAAATAACATGATGGACAGGAGGCATAAAGTGAGCCTAAGGAAATGGACATACACAATACTTAGACTGGTTTAAAGCTGCCTGGGAAAGTTCAAAAGTGTACCTGTAAAATCAAGTACTATTTTGAACCAGTTTACTGTGAACTGTATCAGTGATGTGTGGACCAAGTATTCCTTGCAAGGTTCAGTCAGTCCTCCAGGTATCTCACACTGCATTGTTTTCCTCCACCCCAAACACCTGTTGTGACTGACAACTCTGGGATGCAACCAGAACTTTTCTGTCTCCTTTTCTTCCTTTGGCTGGCACATTTAATTGACAAGTTGTACTGCTTGCTCAGTAAAAGATATCTTTCTAACAATCAGCGTCGTTTGGAGCTATCCCCCAACAGGCCCTGGAAGCCAAAAAGCAACATTCAACTTTGGGAAGGACGTGAAGAAGCTAGAGAGAGTCTAGAGGAGAGCCACTCATATGATCCAAGGCCTGGAGGGAAGGCTGTATGAGGAGAGGCTGAGGGATTTGGGACTCTTCAGTCTGGAGAAGAGAAGGCTCCGGGAGGAGTTGGTGGCAGCCTATAATTACATAAGAGGGGTACATCAGGACCTGGGAAAACAGCTGTTTACCAGAGCATCCCAAGGGATAACAAGGTCTAACAGCCATAAACTCCAGGAAGGCCAATTTAGACTGGATATAAGAAAAAAGTTCTTTACGGTGCGAGTGTCCAGGGTCTGGAACAAACTCCCCCCAGAGGTGGTGTAAGCACCTACTCTGGACTCCTTCAAAAAACTGCTGGATTTATTTCTTACTGGGGTCATTTGATCCCAGCTGACTGCCCGCCTATGGTGGAGGGGGGTTGGACCTGATGATTTCATGAGGTTCCTTCCAGCCCCTAATGTCTGTGAAATCCTTCCCTCTCCGACTCAGGCAAGTACACTACAGACTTTGGTCATTTGTGGGCTATTGACATTTACTGAACTCATGTTTGGGAGAGAAGGGGAAGGAGAAAAGAGGCGATACCCCAGCCACAGGTCACTGACTCCCAAAGCATGGATGCAAACGCTCCCCTCCCTCTCATCTACTGCAATGCAAGTTGGCCTGGGTGCGTGTTCCTGCCCCTGGTAGCAGAGCTACAGCATTCATACAGCTGTGAACTGGTTCCCAGTGATGTTTGGGAACAGTTCCACTGTTAGGTGTCAATACCCTAAAAGTTGCAGTTGTTCAAGAAGCAGCAGTGAAAAAGGAATGGAAATGGCTGACAATTCAAAGGCCCAGCTTGCAAAGAGCACTTCTACATGTGGTTGATTTTGTGCATATAAAGTCCCACTAAGGTTACTGCAACCCTTAAGCAACTGCACAATCCATCTGTTCAGAAATCATGAAGCATGTGGTCAAGAACAATAAGTTGTTTGGGTCAAGGATTATTTTTTCTGTTCTGCATTTGTACAGCAACTTGCACAATGGGATTCTGGGCCGTGCCTGGGGCTCCTAGACACTATACGTCAGTAGAGGTAATAAGTGTCTTGCTGAGTAGAGGCACACTGCTGGAGCACCACAGAGTACTTTAATATGAATAGTGAATTCACACAAAAACAAATGCCATACTGAGCACAAGTTCAAGGATGGGAATTCACTTACCACTGCAATTTGATTTCAAAAGTTCCCTAAATAAATCAGTGTCAATGAATACAAAAAGTATTTTTTTTGGGACCTGAATATTACAGCACAACATATGCTTTATTATGAAAAGATGTAAATGCCAAGCACTGCAAGTAAGTCAAGTATCTATTGGCTCGCAAGAAAGCAGACAGCAAACCAGCCACAATTGGTACTGGAATAAAGAGGATAGTCAGACACAACTCAGCCTCTGCTGGTAAAGCCTGTGAAAACTGATATATTAATCACAGAACAATGTGAAAGACACACATCTCCAAGAACATGAATCTGAAAGATGTAAACTTATTACTCAAAGAATTAAAAATCTAAAAAATTAAAAACATAGGCTAGCATTCTGCACCCTGAAGGCATTACTGCTTACATGTAAGAACATGGATTACGCTAAGATTTGCAACCACGTCTAGCACCAATCATCCACGTCAACCTCAACCGCAACACTGAACTATCATAGCTACACCGCCACCTAAAATGTACATACATTCCCAGGGTTCCCCAACGCTTGTGAGAAGTATAAAACTCCTTTGGTTTCAGCATCCAGTCCAGATCCCTCTAGGCAACTTTGATAATCTCAGCCAATAAAGGCTATGTCCAAACTAGTGATGTCTTCCAGTATAGCCATGAATTAATTCATTTCAATTTTTGCCAATGGATCAAACCATCATTCTAGACTCATGGACACAATTTGCTTGGACAATATAAATGCCAATAAACCCTTCCTCATCTGTTCAACTACTCAGCATAAAAAAAAAAAAAACAACATTGCTTTTCCTACTTTGGTCACAGTAGCCTCTTCTGAACCTGGCCATGCCCAAAGGCCTGGGAGATCAGACAGGCCTTACAGCATGCCCTGAAAATCAGTGAGTCCGGCCCTGTTGGATCAGGAAGAATAAGTTAATTGGGATGGACTCTACATTTTGTCCGTGCTCAGCCCTGCAGTTCCTAGGCCAGACAACTACGGAGAACCCAGAAGTGCTGGGGTAGGAACCTGCCATGTTTTGTGTTGGTCTCTCATCCTTTAGACCTGCAGGCTGACACAGCCACGTGTGCTTCCACATGGACGCAGCAGGTGTTTGCTCATTTGGACAAATGCATCCTTTCATTACTTTAACCCTTAGTCCCAAAGAGCTTTTCTATGCACAGGCAGTAATAAGCACCTGGAAACATGGGCTCTGCTGGAAAGTGCTTCTTGCGTGTTATTATAATGCACCCACCTTACCGTGATGGGGACTGCAGGCGTGTCAAATGCAAGCCAGTGCTGTGTGCGAGGGGCTGTCGAATGTGCTGTTTGAATGGGCAGGCCAGCCCCAAATCCAATTTCATTCAGTCTTACAGGTAAGGAACAGAAGTGGAGGTTACGTGACTGGCGTGCGGCCATGCAGCACGCTGGCGCCAGAGCTGGGAAGTCAACCCAGGGCTCTGAAGCCGCAGCCCTGGATGCTGGGTGCCCACTCTGTGGCACGTTGGGTGCCCACTGAGAAGCATTGGGTGCTGGATCACAGCCGCATGGCTGCTGGGTGCCCACTCTGTGGCACCTCCGGTGCTGGATAAGGGCCGCAGCCCTGTTTGTGCCCCTATTCCTGTGGCACAAACAAGCAGGCATCGCACACGACCCGGGGGGCAGCAGAACGGTTGCCCGTGCTACCCGGGGCAGATCCCGCCTGCATGAGATTCCCTAGCTGGGACTGACCACGCTCTTCCGTGCACCAAAGC
>NW_017729032.1:22818277-22818762 GCF_001723915.1 Gavialis gangeticus | reverse complement strand
AAGCCGCAGCCCTGGATGCTGGGTGCCCACTCTGTGGCACGTTGGGTGCCCACTGAGAAGCATTGGGTGCTGGATCACAGCCGCATGGCTGCTGGGTGCCCACTCTGTGGCACCTCCGGTGCTGGATAAGGGCCACAGCCCTGTTTGTGCCCCTATTCCTGTGGCACAAACAAGCAGGCATCGCACACGACCCGGGGGGCAGCAGAACGGTTGCCCGTGCTACCCGGGGCAGATCCCGCCTGCATGAGATTCCCTAGCTGGGACTGACCACGCTCTTCCGTGCACCAAAGCCGGCCAGGCAGGGGGACAGGGCACCAAGGTCTTTGGCCAAACATCCCGCAGGCCCCCCGTCTTTCCTACCACACCCCTCAAGAGCTGGGAGAAGCTGGCTTCACTGGGAGGAGGAGGAGAGGGAGCCCCTCTCCCCTGCGCCTCAGAAGTCACCGGGGCACCCCTCATCCATGCGGGCCGGGCCTTCGGCGGGG
>NW_017729032.1:22789121-22817962 GCF_001723915.1 Gavialis gangeticus | reverse complement strand
CCCGGCCCGGCCCGGCCCGGGGTGGGGGGCGGGGACGGGCGCTCCGCCTCCGGGGGCTGGGCTCTGCGGCGGCCAGAACAGCCGCGTGGGTGCATGATGCCCGCGTGCATGCGGGGTGCTGGATGCTACCTATGTGGGTGCTGGGTGCCCGCTCTGTGGCACGTTGGGGCCTGGATAACAGCTGCATGGCTGCTGGGTGCCCACTGTGAAGTCTTGGGTGCCGGATAACAGTCACATGGGTGCTGTGTACCTGCTTTGTGGTACACTGGGTGCTGGATACTACCCATGTGGGTGCTGGGTGCTTGCTCTGTGGCACGTTGGGTGCTGGATAACAGCTGCACGGGTGCTGGGTGTCCACTCTGTGGCATGCTGGGTGCTGGATAACAGCCAGGTGGGTGCTGGGTGCCCGCTCTGTGGAGCCTTGGGTGCTGCATACTAGCTGTGTAATGGGCACCACAGACTCTATGGGCTATTGAGTACCAGGTGCAACTGTGGTATTGGGTGCCGGGTGCCTACTGCCTGATGGGGTGACAGTATCTTGGGCATGGGTCTCTGGAGCCCCTGGGCTGGGATATGGCAACTGGGTGCTGCTGGTGCAGTGAATGTGCACTGGGCGCTCTCAGAGCAGAGTGGGGGGATGCTGAGGACCAGTGGTGCAGGGTGCTTGGGCACTAGCTGCTGTTGGCTCAGGGTGCAGGGTCACTGATGCTGCCATCGCTCGGGCGGGCCCTGGGCAGTGTTGCAGTGTGTCAGCATCGCAGGTCTTCAGGCCTGGGCACTGTGGATGCTGGATGCTACTAGTGTACTTGTGGTGTGTGGGAAGCTGCTCTCCTGTATTTAGTGGGAAGTGGACAAAAGCGCAAAGTGAAGAAGGCTGGGAAATGCTGCAGCACTTACAGCACAACTGGCTGCTTCCTGCAGAGGATCTTCATTTGCTACAAGTGTCGTGTATGATCACAGTGTGTCCCAAGTAGACAAGTAGGGTCTTCTAAAGCTAATGTATGGCAAGAAGTCAGTATAAGTCCCCAGACACAGACATGTCTCCAAATCCATTCAATTCAGTGAAACTTAATTAGTGCAACAAGTTATGCGGGTGTTTTCAGATCTCTGCTGTGAGTGTGAGTACATTTTAACTTGTTTGTCTGGCATCTAAAGAGAATGCAGTACCGGGTGTGATCCGTCACTGCTTTATGCTAGTATGACAGTCATAGAGAAGCAGGGCTGGAAGGGACCTGAAGAGGTCACAACCCCTGCCTGAGACAGGAGCACCCTGATCCAAACCAGTCAATGAAAACCCACTGTATAATCTCTGAGCAAAGCTACAGTCAGCCCTGACACAACATGAAATGTTATGACCTAACCTGCCACAAGTAAAGCAAGGGGCCCATGGTGGCCGACATCCTGCTGCTGCACACTCGTTGAAACTCTGCTTGAGCAATCTTAGGAAGATCTCCTGCATGCAGGCATGCATATGTCTTGCCTTTGCATTCAGTGAAGTCAGTGGCCAGACCTCCATTGACTTAACAGGTGCAAGACAAGGCGGGTATGTCAGTTTTGCAGAACTCTTGCCCAGGCTCTTAACTTCACAGACATAAGCAGTCTCTTATGTGTGTAAAGTTAAGGGTGCTTGCAGATGTTTCTGGATAAAGGCAAAATGCCATATATCTGGATTTATATGGATTTATTGAGGGGTTTGAAATTTGGAACCGTTGTAATCAATCTACATGCATCAGTCTGACTAAAACCAGCATGTCCTCCAAGCTAGTTCAGCTGGTCTTCATTCTACAAACAGAGGAATTATGGACACTTGGTGCCATTATCTACTCAGTTATACCAGCCAGCTCTTACTTAACTGAGTTAGAGGACAAAAGCAGCATTAAATATTCCTAGGGGTTAAATAGTCCCTGGTATTTTAACATATTGTCGAAGGCTTCTGAGAGTATAACACAATCTCAAGAACTATTTTAATTCTGGGCAACAGTTTGCTGCTGTTTTTCTTGAACTCGGTCAATATTTATACAATAGACAGACAGACAGTGAAAAATGTGTGTAAGGGTTAGCCTTTTATTTTAAAGACCAGCAAACACTTAAATAGGATGAATTCTTAACATTGTATCATAATGTCTAGCTAAACAAATATTTCTAAGGATTAGTACTTAAAGTATGAACTTGACCAAAAAGGTTTATTTGCTATTATCATGGAACATGTTTAATGGAGCACAGCTGAAGGGGTTTTTTCCCCCCAGATAAAGTCACTTTGTTACTGACAAGCTGATTTGTTTCAACTGGAAACTGTAGGCCTGAGTGGGTTAGGTATGAAAGAGGTTGTCTCACTATTATTTCAATATGAGGAGTATGTCTGCCTGTCTTGCTTATTTCTTAACTAACAAACACATGCAAAATATTAAGAAAAGGGACAGCCATTATTTGAATGATGCCAGCATAGGTTATCTCCTCACCTCATAGTCTTTATTAATTCTTGGTTTATTCTAAAATGGGACCACAGGGATTGTGTCTCATGTTACATTGGTATTCACCACAGTGTGTGGATCTAAATTTAGGGCCGCATTACTCAGCATCATATGTGAGGGTGATGATGTAAGTGTTAATGTGATAACATTGTGTCCAAAAGGAGTTTGAATGCTCTGACCTGATTCAGTGCTCAGATTAAATCTGAGTTTTTTCTCATCACAATCAAGTGAGTCATTATCTGATTTTTTTCAGTCAGCGTTAATTAGATGCTTTACATGTATCTTCAAAAAGGCTCTTGCATAGTAATATACTTCCCAGAAAGCTCCAATTTTTTTAAATTTAAGTGAACAGGTTTATGTGCTTTTTTTTTTACTAGTAGTTACTATTATTATGAAGTAGCTGGAAGCAGCTGTTTGAAAGTACTAAGAATATGCTCTGAAAAGCTCTGAAGAAAATACTTGCATATTCATCTTCTGATTGCAGAGGTCTTGTGGTTGTTTTTGGAATAATTTTAAAGATTGTAAATGCTTCAAACGCTATAATACTTGGCATCACTTTCTTATGTTCTACAATCAGCACAAACTTACCCCTAGGATGGTTCAGAACTGGATGACCTTTGACAAGAGAGATTTGATACAATCCTTTTGAGATGCTTCAGCTCTTACTAACACAGTATACGACTTCACTGAGAATTTTGTTTGAATCCCGGAACCACATTTTGATGGTAAAGCAGCAGCTTCAAAGCTCATGAAGCAGAATTGTTTTAGTGGTATCGCTGTACAACATCACTAATCCTTCTACTCTGACACAGCTATTCTTTTGTGTTCATTTGCTGCTTTGATAAGTCTAGTTAATTAAGCAACAGAAAGTCACCACTTTGAAGTCATTGCTACACATAATGGAAGTATGTGTTCCCCTTACTGTTTGCTCTGTAGTCTCATAATCACATGCCAAGTAATGTACTAAGTTACCATTTTCAATTCCTGTGCTTTCAAAATTCACAGCAGACTTGTGAGTCAGGAAATAACTGAGCCCTGTGGGGTTGCTTTCGTAGCCTAGCTGGAGAATGCAAGCACTGGTCCCTAGTAGTTAACCTGAGTGTGCTTGGAAGGGTGAAGGCACAGCTCTGCCCTCTTCCCTATGCATCCAGACTTGATGGGTGCTGAGAACAAGAAGCATTCTCCTTGCGTTCTTCAAGGCCAGCAGATCTACAGAGAAACGTTGACCCAGACCTTATCTACACTGAAGTTTTGTCTTAAATTCAATTTTTCAGTGTCAGCATAGGGCACCCATGTAAACTGCATTGGTGCAAGTTGCAACTTAGACCAATGGCCTGCCTCTGCCTAATTTGCTAGTGACTACAGATGCTCAGGTGTGTACAGGTCCTCTGCCAGGATGTGAGTTGTTAAAGCCCTAAGATAAAGTAGCACATGCTCAGTCTCTGCACCAATACCTAGTGTATTGGTTAAGAGGCTGAGATCACCTCTGCCAAAGGGGTTATCGAGGTAATGCCTATATTGGGATAATTATACCTCTTTAAAAGACCTCCAAGAAGATAAAGTGTACAACAGGAATAAGGACTCAGACTGCAGTGGAGCACTTGTCTGCACACCTCTCTGTCTAGCAAATCGGTAGTGAAGCTCCCTTTGATTTCAGTGAGAGCAGGATTTGGTTCCTTGGGGAATAGAAATGAATGACCTCTGGTTGCCTTTTGTCAGACTGTCATACATGCAACAATGAGGCTTAGTAGGAGACTATCAATGTCCACTTACAATTAACTACATTAGCCACAAGCTCTTGTGTTTAGTGACGCGGCAGCGATACTTTTGAATGCTATCTATATAAACTAAGTATTTTAAACCTGCTGGAGTCTGAAACATTGTTAGTTAAAAAAATGGCAAGCACCTTAAAGCATTAGCACACCTCTTGTTACTTTTATTCAATAATCATGTTTCCAATTGACAGCTTAAAACATAAGGGCTTGGGGTTCCTCTCTGTTTTTTTGTAAAGCATATTTGGCAATAACGTTTTGTGACTGGAGAACAAAGAGCAGGCTTGATCTCTAAACACATGTGATTGTATCTATCTGAGTGACAGATCTCTCTAGAAGGAAAACTTTTTGTATTGTCTGGGTACCAGCCTAAAAGAACTGACCTTTTTACTTTTGCTGTTATCTTCCACAGCACAAAATGTACCAGAAAAAATGTTCTATCTTTATTTTTGTGTGTGTGTGTGGATATAATATGTATTACGGCCAGGTTTCTGTGTGTAAAATGCACACAAATACATACATGTGTATGTGTTTAATATATTACACACACATACATATAGTACAGCTAGGTTCTGGAGGATGTTTATTAATGGTTTAAGCATTAGGTTTGTAATACCTTGACTGGAGCTGCAAGTTCAAATCCCAGGCAGTCTGATTCATCCCTTTGTTTTAGCAATGTATGCTGAGTACTGTTCATTCTACTACTTAGGGGCCTTAGGGATTTCAGTCTCAAAGGCATCATTATCCTATTCTTGTTTCTACATTGCATCTGTCACCGTGGTGTCTGAGCGCATTCTGAGTGCAGTAAATGATCTATCTGTCATCTATCATAAGTGAGTCCTTACAGTTTTCACTCTTCTATGGGGAAATTGTACATGGATATTTATTATAATTTATCATTGTCATTATTATTATTTTACGGCCTTCGAAAAGTTACTGTGAAAATGTGATCTTACTCCACATCCCCACTCTGGATACATCCTGGGCAGTCAGGTGAACAAGAGTTTAAAAAGCCATAGAAGCAACACAGCTGACAGAGATGGAGCTGGATTGATTTCTTCTAGGTCACTAAGCCACAATCAGTTACATCTGTGCAGACCTATGGAAAGCAATGGGTTTGCAGAGTGTCATTGAAGGTATTATTTGGAAAGAATCCAGTTGCTCAAATGTCACTGGGAGTCTAATTTGGCTTGGAGAACTTTATAACAAGTAGTTACTCAAACGTAGAAGTCACTGAAATAAAGTGCGAGTTTTATGGAACTAAGAGTTTTAATTCTTCAGAGCAGAATCTGAATACAAGTGTAAGTTACCATTGTTATAGAGGTCATTGAAGGGCAGTGGCTAGAGTACTGACACAATAGCATAGATGGGTGGATTAAAGCAGGATCTGGTTGTCCAGGCTGGGATGGGATCTATTCACCAACAAAGTTTGGATCCTAGGATACACTAGGGGAGGATTCCCGGTTCCATGGGTTGGTGCAGTGTTGTGTTGCTTTATCAGACCTGGTTGAGACAGTTGATTACATCTAGTCAGATAGAAAGGTATGAGTCGGGATTACTTTGCAAGCAGGGAAGTCTTGGTTGGCCGATGGGAGTCCATTGGTTAGAAGGGCCACCAGTTAGTTTTTCTCTCTCAGCAACCATTCTCTGAACCAAAGTCTAAAAAGTTTCTAGAAGCCACACGAAGTGTCTTCTTAATGAAAAGTGCAGTAAGTTAGAATTGCTAAATATTGGCTAGTTAAGCTTGGCAAGGTTTGTTCAGTTCTTCCCACACTTGCATCCTTTGAAATATTTTTTATCACTTGAGTGAATTTTATGGAATTTCCCTTCTTTTTTTTTTTTTCCTGAGGCAGACTTCACCTCCGTGCCTCCTGTAACGATCAGATAGCAAAGCAGATTTCAAATGCGACTGGACCGGACACATTATCTGAGTCATATTAATTGGTCAATTAGCCTCCATTGACCCTTACTCTGTATCTCTCAATATGCCTTCCACGTGCCCAGTGTTGCACAGACTCAAATCCCTTGCATGTGGTACCATAGATACAGATTCTACTTCCTCTGTGCTGAGAAGTGGCTCCAGCAGAAATGTGAAGCTCTTTATGAGAAAAAATGAATTTTTGAAAGGGTGACTGTACTTCTGAGTCATAGGTGCTGCTTTGCTGAAACCTTGACTTATCTCAATATTATTTTATTTTCCCTGAAGCAAAGTTGCCAGCATAAGTGCAAAAGAAATAAGTGCATATGGTACAAAGTTACACTCTTATTTTACAAAATAACAGGATTTGA
Organism: Gavialis gangeticus; assembly: GCF_001723915.1. Lineage (NCBI taxonomy): Eukaryota > Metazoa > Chordata > Crocodylia > Gavialidae > Gavialis > Gavialis gangeticus. The sequence continues at coordinate 22,811,430 of NW_017729032.1, read as the reverse complement.
AAAATTTACCTCATAGAAGAGTAAACCAAATAGCCCAAGAAACATATGCTGCCAAATTTACCACCTCCTTTGCCCCTCCCAGCTTCTGGCAACAGGGAGGGGCAACAGGAGTTTCTGTCACAGCGCTGTCCCTGGATGCTGAATGAAGCCTTCATCCTTGATATCATCCTCTCGCTTGTCAATGTTAGGCTGTACCGGCTCCATCTGCTGCAAAGGAGAGCACCCCTTCCTTCCCCCATCATTGCCAAGAAGGGGGCAGGGGAAATGTCCACTGCTGTCTTCTTATCCCATCTTTCTGGCTGCTGCAATGTGGTGACGAGCCAGCCTCCACTTCCCCTCACGAGCATGTCACATAACATGTAGCTGAAAAATCAACTTTCATTAGACTTGTTTTGGAGCATTCAATGGAAATTATTATTACCATCCAGTGGAGGGAGATTGCATGGTCCAGAAGATCAGTTATTGGGACTCGGGGAAACATGGACTTTCTTTCCATCCTTGGCATGACCTTCTGTGCAGCCTTGGGCGAGTCACTTTCTTTGTGCCTCTGATTCTTCTCCCAGGCTTGTGTGTCTTGTCTGTGGAAACCGTACACTCCTCAGGACAGGCGCTGTCTCAGTCTGCATCTGGAGAACGTCTAGTACAATGGACTCCCTTACATAGCCAAGGTCCATGGCTGCTCTGAAGAGAGGAAAGGGAATGAGCTTTCCACTCCTTTCCAGCCTCTGCATTTTCAGTCCCACTTCCCTCTGACTATACAGGGGTTGCAGCTCATAGTTTTCTCACAAGCAGCAGGATAAAGCTGACATGATTCCTGACTGTTCACTGCTTTCCACAAGGTTTGCTCATGAGGGACTCATCTATTTCACTCTGTTGCTGCTTAGAAATGCTCTGAGCAGGGAAAAGGGCAATGGAATTGGCTGCAGGCTCAGAAAAACAATGTTGTGCTAGTTGAGATTTAATTCACTTTTGCAACTGAGCAGCATTAAAGGCCAAATTTTTTCACATAAACGTGCAAACAGATGATTTATGCTCCCACATGTCCCACAGAAAGCTTTCCGTTTACCACAGGAGAGTCAGCAAATGATTTTTTTCCCTTGAAAGCTCTTCCAAAGTATTATTAGCTAGTAGTAATACATTTATTTAAATGCCCACTGTATGCACAACACAAATTATACACAATTCCTACTCCAGGGTCCTCTTGGTGGAAGACCCAGGACTGGAGCCCAATCTAATGCATTAGATTGAGCCACACATGGTAGATTAGGTTACTTTTGCATGCCTCAATTTCCACTGTGTAAAATGATGCTTACCACACTTGTAAACTGATGGAAGCTACTGTATAATGACTACGTATTCTTATTCTAATTAAAATCCTGCTGCGCTGTAGTATTACTGCCCGCATATATTCAAATACCATGATTTGGCTTCCAGAGATAACAAGATTGACTTAAAAACATTCAAGGTGGGCAGGAAGAGAATGATTTTCAAGTCAGGCTCTCAATGTTTGGACCCTAAATCATAAAATTGCATTTCCTGTAGTCATATGTTTACATGACTTTCACTTTTTTAAATAAGCAAGCTTCTAGTGGTCGTGCTTGTGAAGAAAAAAGCTTGAACTATGACTTGAATGTACCACAGAGGCTACAAATAACTTATGGTTTTTAAGCCTATCTCATGTTTTTGGAGCCTGACTCATGATGTTTGAACATGTGTGGTGGACAATAGTACAAGTGCTGTGCTTTGGTGTGTGCAGATGTGTGTGCGTGTCTGCTAAGTTCTTTTTATTTGCTTCCTGTTCTGTGTTTGACATTCATAGCATACTCAAGTCATAGTTTCAAGGTTTTTCCCACGTGACTCCAGGAGCTGGGGTTTTAAGCACTTGACTTACGAAACTACAAGAGTTGGCAATGCTATAAATGTACTTCTCTCTCTTTTTTTTTTTACTCTCTTTAAAGTTTGAATGGTCTCTGGAGATACTTTGTCACATGCTCCTTGCCCTGATCTAGCCACCTGCTCATGGGCAGTGAGGAAGTTGAGCACTCACGCCAAATAGCAACACAGAGCAGGAGTTGATTTGTGAGCATATCCAGATCAGCCGTATGTGCGCTCCCCAGCGGCAGCTAGTGTGAATGTGTTTACACTGTTCTCATTTCCTGTTGTGAGCCCAAGTGACTCCTGATAGCAGCAGGAACAGATTCATGTCCACATCTACTGAATCTTTACCAATGTCTTCTGACAAGTAAATAATTATCTGTAAAATTAATGTAAAGAGATACATCTTTCAAATCTGCAAAAAATAATGAACAAACATTAACAGATTAGCTTTTCCATTTATATGGAGCAAAACCAGTTTGAACTTGGCTGTATGCCTGGAAATGTGTCCTGGAGTTATTTCGACTTGTATCACTATGTCAGGTTGTCTGTGGAGCTTTGAAACAAGGCTGCAGCAACTGATAGAGAAGGCTGAGAATGAAAATTGGCATGGAAGGACTTTGGGACAAATGGACACGCTTCTTTAGAAAGTTCAGCATGGCTGACAAGGCAGTCTGTTTGCAGGGGGGAGAGAAAGTACAAATTCTGCAAATTAGAAACTTGACTTATGTTTGCAACAACCATAAAATACTACACCGACTAATGAATCATCCTTTCTTCTCTGCCTTAGCAGTGTCCACAATGGGTCCATGTTTCAGGTTGGGAAAGCACAGTTTTGTTTGTTTCTTTTGTTCAGAAAATATTGGGCTAGACTTATCATACCTATGGAATACATTGCTATAAATGTTGATAGGCATCTACTGTATGCCAAATAATTAGGCTTTTTACACACACCTACATATCGCAAGTAAACTTCGGGCCTCCACTGTACTAGGTATCATACAGACAGGCAGTGGGAGAAATGCCTTTCCCAAAGACCTTACTGGCTAAAAATACAGGTGAGACAGAGGCAGGGGAGGAGAAATAGGAATACAAAGGTGCAGTTGACACAAGGTCAGATGGGGAATAGAGCCCAGATTTCTTGACTCCTACTCCCACAGCCTGTTAATAGTTTCTTTGCTATTACTGTCAGTAGGAAAGATGAGGAAATCTTTCCAAATATTCAGCGTTCTAGTTTTGGTAAGTATTGGTCATCAGCCTAATATTACAAAAAAAAAGTACATGATGTCTTTTTTTTTTAATGTCCAGGCAGAACTAAATATTGCATATGCTAACTTCATCACAACTCATTGATGAAGTAGTTTTTGTAATCCAGGTACAGTTGTTTACAATTTTTTACAATTTCCAAACTGAGTTTTCTTCACACACAAGGTTGTTGTTATGGGGTTCCTCCTGATTGCTGAGAATCAAGCATTGGGACTTTTCCTGTGATTTATTTTCCTCTTTGGAAACAAGTTAACAACACCTATTTTTTCAGGGAATTTACTACTGTACTAATAAAGCATACAGAAAAAGTACACAATCAACAAGGAGGCACTAGTGACTTATTTTTATTCCTCACTGTGCAATACAGTCTCTCTTTGACAGAGTCTCTGAACTGAATGATCTTGAACAGAAAGTTAATTATACCTGTGGGTTTTCCTTTTCTTTTCTTTTTCTTTTCTTTTCTTTTCTTTCCCCCAAAATGTGACTTGAGGCAAAACTCTGGCTAGAGTAGTAATGGCTTATTGAGAGGCTGTAGCAAACAATGGTATAATCACTTTCTGATAGTCATGGCAACAGCAATGTAAAGAAATGAGCTGACTGAACACAGTGAGCTCTGTCTCTGTTGAATAGCTAGCACAATACTTAAGTGTACACTGCTCATTTTTGGAGGTCTCTGGGCAATGAATTATTCAGCAATAACAGGACTCCTTTGGAAAGTATCTTTGAAATTGGCTGGTTCTGTACCCAATAAAGGAGGATGCTTATCAATTCTGATGCAATTGTGCTGGATGGCGTTGCTGCCCTACAATGTGCTCTTTGGGCCTGATCCAACACCCATTGAAGTCAAAGGGAACCTTTCTGCTGTCTTCACTGGACTTTGGGTCAGGATCTTTCAGTGCAAACAAGACTATAATGCATATCAGCAATGCCCTCATTTCCTCCCCTCCCATGATAATATTTGGTTCAGTATGAAACCCCCAAAGTGGGGATAAATATAGGGAAGAAAGAAAGTATTTTTGGCTATGGTGCAGGCACAAGTTGCAGAAGCAATATCTAGCTTAGATGAACATACAGCACAAATTCCCTCTTCCTTTGCCTGGGTCCTTAGTAGAGTTGAATAATTGGAGAGCGTGCCTCTGAGCTGAACCTTCTCAGACCGAGGAGTGTTTTCTGACTTTTCTCTTTATCCTAATCTTTTTTACATTCTTGTTAGAATAACTACACGTGTCGGAAGACCTGGCTGACAGCAGTGTTTTCTGATGAGTCATTCTGAGTTATAAAATCATAGGCTTCTAATGGACTTCAAGGGTCATCTAGTCTAACCCCCTGCATGAGTGCGAGTGCAGGAACACTACTCTAAATCATCCCAGTTCAATAATTATCCAGCCTCATTTTGAAAACCTTCAATGAAGGGGATTCCTTGCCTTCCCTAGGCAGCCTCTGCTGTAGCTCTACTGCTCTAGCAGCAAGGAAGCTTTTCCTGAGATCTGATTTAAATCTATTTTGCTGCAATTTAAAGCCCTGTGCAGCAAAGGATGACAGTTGCTTTCCCTCTTCTTTATGGCAGCCTTTCAAATGTTTGAAAACTGGTATAACGTCTCCACTCAGTCTCCTTTTCTTCAAGGAGATTAGATTCCAATAGCATGTGGCAAAAGTACCATAAAGGTTGTTCAGTTTATGGTGATCACTTTTGAAAATCAATTTATTTAGCAGTCAGGGTTTTAGAAGCGTAACTATAGGCACCCAGTTTTTTATTTTGTTATTCTGTTCAATGCAAGTGCTTCTATATCTCATACATTCTGTGTCTGAGCATCTGTGCTTGAAGCATCTTGACCCCCAGTCAGATCAGACCAGTGCTTTTTACATCAGTGAACAATAGTCAGTGCATGACACACCTGAAATCCAGTTATTTGTGTAGGTTTAATGTTAGTTTCTAATACTTTATGAAATCTTGGCCTTGACTCCATTACCAAATATGTTCCAATAAGCAGAACTATAAAACCAGTCTGTTTTGAATAGTGTTTTAGTGTCACGTGCTGTGAGACCTGAAAATGATGCAAATTTTGGGCATCGTGGCCGTGGCATACGGTATGTGGCAGCAGAGTCCCATCTGTGGCACCACATGCCTGACATTCAGGGGTGTCCCACGTTGCTACCTTGCAGCATGGTTGGGGGTTTTTTAACCCCTGGAGAGCCCCGGGGTCAAAAAATACCCGCACAGAAAAAAGCAGGGTGGTGCACACAGGGGCAGCATGCTGTACCCAAAATCATAGCCTGGCTGGCCAGAGCCATGCTCCGGCTGCCAGCCAGCCAGGTTCCAGGCTGCAGGAGTAACGTGGCTGCAGCTTCCCCATCCCCTAGTAACCAAGGTAAAGTTGCTGGGGCCAGCAACGACTGGCCCCAGCCTCCCCTATCCCACTTGGGGTAACTTGCTGCGCTCCAGAGGGCATGTGGCATGGGCATGTGAACATAGGCATAACTACACCTACACGTCCCTGACCAGTGGTTGTCCAGTTTCGCTTCTTGACCATCTCCAGTCATGGATAATCCACAGTTTCTTTAGGCAGCCTGTTCCACTGCCTCACTATTTTAACAGTGGAAAAAAGTTTGGGGTTTTTTGGCTATCTGATCTAAACCCATTTTGCTGCAACTTCAAGCCATTGGTCTGCATCCTACTCTCTGCAACTGAGAAAAAAGGTGTTTTCCTTCTTTATGGCAGCCCTTTAAGTATTTGAAGACTACTATTTTATCCCCTCTTAAGCGTCTTTTCCACAAGCTGAACATCCTTAGCTCCTTCAGCCTCTCTTCATGTGACTTGCTTTCCAAGCCCTTTATCATCTTTGTTGCTTGCCTTTGGACTCTCTCTAACTTCTTCATGTCCTTTTTAAAATGTGGAGCCCAGAACTGTAAACAGTATTTCAGAGGAGATGTAACCAGTGCCGAGTTGAGGCATCATCACCTCCCATGTCTTGCACCTCTTGCGTCTACTGATGCAGCTCAAAACCACGTTCACATTTAGTACAGCTGCATCACACTGCACTCATATTAAGTCTGTGATCTACTAAGACTCCTAAGTCCTTTTCCATAGTGCTGTCATTTAGCTAGGTGTCACCCATTTTATATTTGTGTTTTTGATTATTCTTCCCAAGGTGTAGCACCTTGCATTGTCTTCATTGAACTTCATCTTGTTAGCTCTAGCCCAGCTGTCCAATCTGTTGAAATCCTTCTGAATTGTACATGCATCCTCCAACATGTTTGCACTCCTTCCCAGTTTTGTGTCATCTATAGACTTTCTCAAGAAGCTTTCTATGCCAGCATCTAAATTGTTAATACACATGTTGAACAGCACTGGGCCCAGGGCAGACGCCTATGGGACTCCACTTGAAACCTCCTGTCATTCTGATATGGACCCATTAATAATTACCCTTTGCTTGTGGCTATTGAGTCAGCTATCTGTCCACTTTGTAGTTTTTTTCTAGCCCACATTTCTCCAATTTGCTTATGAGAAGGTCATGTAGGACCTTGTCAGAAGCCTTGCTGAAGTCCAGATACACTATACCCACAGTGGTCCCATCATCTACCCAAGTAGTTACTTGGTCAAAGAATGAGATCAGGTTTGACACAATTTGTTTTTCATAAATCCATGCTAGTTACTTATGATCAGCCTTTCCTCCTCCAGATGCTTGCAAATGACCTTCCTTAGGATGTGCTCGAGTAACTTCTCAAATATTGGAGCGAAGCCAGTCCTTCTTTTTGCCTTTTTTTAGAGAGGGGCACTACATTTACCCATTTTCCAATCCTCTGATATCTGGGCTATCTCCTGTGACTTTATGAAGTCAAGGGCTCAAGATTTCCTCTGCCAGTTCCTTCAGGACCCTGGGATGAAGTTCATCCAGCCCTTCTGTCTTGAATTCATTCCGACCCAACAAAAGCTCTCTGACCATCTCTTTTGTTATCTCTTCCCTCAGTTTGCCCCCTTTGTTATCCAGATAATCCTTATTAGGTGTCTGGCAGCTTAATTCCTTTATGAAGACTGAGGCAAAGTAGCTGTTGAGTAGATCTGCCTTTGCATCTTTGGTTACCCCTGGCTTTTTAAGAAAGGACCCGCAGCTTCCTTGGTCCTTTTCTGGCCAACACACTTATAGAAACTCTTGTTGTCATTGACCTCTTTTGCCAGTTGTAGCTTGTTCTTTATCTTTGCCTTCCTGATTTTGTCTCTGCAGGTTCTTGCTATTTCTTGGTATACTTCCTTGGTCACCTACCCATTCTTCCATGGCCTGTATGCTTTTGTTTTGCATTTGAGGCATTTTAGAAGCTCCCATGCAGCCGCACTGGTCTCTTGCCATTCTTCTCAAGCTTCCAGTAATCAGTGTAAAGTTGGTCAGGAACCTGACAGTAACCAGGGCTCCCCATCAACCTTTTAGATTGTTAAAGAAACTCTACCATGTCTCATCTTGCATAATGAATTGATTAGCTATTGCTTATAAAGTGCATTACAGATGAATGTTAGGCTGGATGTTGGCTACACCAAAATACTTCTTGAACGTTGTATGTGACCTATGTATGTTGTATGTGAATATAAAGCTATTTACTTCATGGATATATTTGGTTTAGTTAGTAACAGACCTTAAAGAAAGGAATTAGAAAGAATGAGGAATAGTTCAGAAAAAGCCAACCCATAATAAAAGCTTCAGGTTTGCTAAGAAACAGTACTTACGCTACTGGCTGGGAGTACTCTACCTCTAGGCTTTGGTCAGGTAAAAAAAATATTTGGCCATCCAAGGCTTGTGTCAGGTGCCTGAAGACCACATAAATAATTAAACAAGAAGGAAGATGTCCAGATGTGAAGCAGTTGTAGTTGAAGAGATAATCACACTGACACTAGGTACTCACTAGGCACAGACAGACAGATTAAGGCTTTTATATTATTTATTAATTAAGACTTTTATAATATTAGAATATTAGTAGTGTTTCATTTTAATCACAGAAAAATGTGGATTTTGGGCTATACTTTTTAACCCAAAAATTGGAAATTTTTTTAATCGGAGAAAATCAGGCTCCCTCACCTTCAGGAATATGGTTTTCATCCTTTCCCCATTCAAAATAGCGGGAAAGCTCCCATTAATTCTAATGTAGTATCAAGCCCCATATTTTCAGCAACGGTGCAGTCAACCCTGGCAACAGAATCTCCCTTTAGATTTCTGCTTTTTGGAGAAATGTATTGATTCCATACACATGAAATGTTTTGATTCTAAACCAGTCTAAGATAGATGCACTTAGATTTATTTTCAGAGCAGAGGCTACCTACCTTTATAGCTCCAGTCCTGCAAATATTTACACATATGTGTAAGTTTAGGTACATGGCTAGTTGGCAGTCTATTTGTAAAATAAGGCATGCCCATAAGGCCTTTGTACCACAGCAGGCCCCAATTTTGATAGGATGCTTTTGTACTACAGATAGGTAGGACCTTTACTGACATGTGATTTATTTCCTTACCCAGCCTAATTGCATATCTTGTCTCTGTCAAACCGTTTTTCAATTTTAGTGGAAGTCCAATTGATCTCATGCTCATACTTGTATCTTCACTTTTCCTCCTTGATGCATAACTCCCAGTAGGTCCTAGCAGTGAACTTTGCAATCAGTGAGCTGAGTTCTTACTTTATTTTCTTTTTAACTACTGACTTTATATATTAACATAATTAGTTTCTAGGACACGTTTTGGCAAAGTTTTGAGAAGAATGAAGGTCATCTTGCTTTGGACCTTCATTTCTAAGTAGAATATTAAATATAATCCTTATAATTATAGCAGTGTCGTTTGAATTGCCATGGTTCAAGCTGTGTCAATATGTCATCGAAAGCTCTCCTTCCAGAAGCTGAAACTCAGGCATGAATATTTGCTGCTGATTGACTGTAAATGTGATGGCCAGCAGCTGGGAATACATTCCTTCACCCCACCCACCCCTTTTTTTCTGTCTCTTTTTATCAAATGATTTTAAAGAATCTTCTTTTAAAGTTATGGGTTTAGTAAACAGATAAGAGACAAACTTGTGCTAAATTCTACTATGCACCATTTTGGTTTCAATGAGGATATAGGGGTATAAGGAACTCACAGGAAAATTTGCACTAAAAGTTTAAAACACATTTTTACCCTTACTGGGAGAGCTGAGAAACAGGTTTGAGTTTCAGAATAAAACTTGGCATCCGAATATTGTATAATACAACCCAGTCTTACTTGGGGTAGTTAAAAATAAAAAAACAGTGTTTGTAACCTGTGGTATTTAGCTTTGAAAAGTGTCTTTTGCCCATACACAGTAGCTACTTTTCATAAGGACTTTTAACACACATATTTACAGGGTGGACCAGAATAGCTCAGAGGAAGTCAATCCAGTCTGTGGAATAAAGAGTATGCACTTTAAAAACTTTCTATATATACACACCTATATAAAACCTTTGACATGCATATTTACTGTACACAATAAATATTAGTGACTTCATTAGTGCCATGGATGGTTTGTGAAGTCAATAACATCCTCTCTGAACTCTCTCTGGATTAGATGTGTATTCGTTCTGTTTGGGCTGATAGGTCATGAATATGCATTTGGATGACCCATGACTTTAAATTCCTATTTATTTAAATACTTCACCATGTTGTTTTAAGAGCAAGTACTCTCAGGCCATATAGTTTGTACCTCAGCCTCCCAGTGCCCGATCAAAGTGCAGACTGTTAGGCACAAATTAGAAGCTCCTCTCTGTTCCCTACCCAGAGTAACCTTTTGTACGCTCAACCCCCTCTCCTCGGCTCCCCCCACTTATCCCCAGCCACAGTAGACATCGCTCCTTCCCACCCCCCCCCGCCAGAGTCACTCCCCTCTCACCTAAGGTCCACCCCTTCTTCCCCTCCTTTCATGCTCCTGACACTGCCTTGTAATGTTTTATCTAGCTCAGAAGAAAGTGCCAGAGGGCCAGACTGACACAGACGTGCTGAACATGTGGTTTCCACATGTTCTCTTCACCTCCCTTAGCATTTCTTCCCTAGCTGTGTGTCCCCATTCCTGCCCTGGCCATTTAACATTTCCCTTTCTGTTTGCTGTTTCTCTTTTTATAAAATTTTCTTTCTTTCAAATGAAAATTTAATGGCAGTAAACATGCTCCCTTCCCCTCACAACTGGTCCTATAGGACTGCATATTATTTTAAGAAACTCGGAGCACAAAACCCGGTATATTATATACACCAAGACTGTAGGTTTTAAGGGACTGCAATTTAAATTCATAAAACTGAAACACACAAGTTATGCACATCATTATACCTACTGAGGTCTTCAAGAAGGACCTGAGCACTTGTCTAGCATCTCTCCCAACTATATAGTGGGTCCAATAAAAGAAATCACCCCAAAATCTTTGCCTCATTCAGGAAGGCACCTATGGCTGGATTTACAATGATAGTTAAGTGCCCAATTTACCACTGATTTCAAATCTGCCTAAGCCTTATTTGAGGTACTTTTACTTTGTGAATCCCACGCTTCCTCCCTAGTTGTTAGAACCAAATGTCAAATAGAATCTCCTAGGAAGCTTCCTCCGCCTTCTGAAATGTGTGTCCCCCTAACGCGTGCTAAGCACATTGTCCTTGTCTTCAAACAGCGTTTTTCTAACAGATACATGAGCAGGTAAATTCCCCCCCTCTGCCCCATAACCACTCAATACTGTCATTTTGATGCTTCTTATAAATAAAAAAAAAAGCCTCATCCACTGTCTTTTCTGATTAGGTGTCATATAGTAGACTCCTACCATGATATAACTCTGTTCTTTTCCTCCCTTTTCTCTTCACCCAGAGACATTCAGCTGGCCTCTCACCTCTTCCTGAATTTCAAAGCAAGTATATTGGTATTTTGATATGTAATTGCACCTTCCCCTTTTTTTTCCCTTGCCTGTTCTTTAACTAGCTATATCCTTTTATACCAGTATTCCAGTCTTGTGATTTGCCCCACTAACACTCTGTGGTACCGGTTATGTTGTAGTATTAGTTATGCAGCTGCTTAAAACCTTATTAAAGCACTCCTCATTAGTTTAGTGAATCAGTGTCTAAAGAGACTTGTCTCCCTTCATCCTTAGATAGATCCCATCTCTTCCTGCCCTTCTTTCTTTGCAGATCCATGTCCTGAGGCTGAAAAACTCCCACCCTCTGAGCACCAAGTAAAAATAAAATATTAGCATGGAAGCAAGAAAAAAGTGTTAGGAGCTATGTAGCAAATGAACTTGGGGATGAATATAGGGAAAAGTATCACTGATGCCATCTTGCTCAGTTCACAGCAGTGAAAAAAAGTTATAATAATTAGCTGCAAAACAAAGCGGATTATAGTGTTGTTCTGGATGGCACCTGTTAGTCCCCAGCTCCACACCATGGTCAGCAAATCCACCTCTGTAATCCATATTTTTCTGATTTAACATCGGTATGTCTAATGTATTTATTACCTTGTTATCCTGGATTGACACAAAGACTATTATTGATTTGGTAGAAGCAGCTTGTTCACAAACAGAAATGAGACCTTCTTCTGATAATCTAAATGATAAGAAGAAGTTAAAAGATGTAGTCCACAGTTATGCAAAGGGTTCCACACCAGCAAAAACCATAGGCCTTGTGCACTCCCCCATGGAGTCCTCTATTCTTCATTGGGACTCAGCTGTGGTCTGGAAGTACCTGCACAGATTGCATGGTGAGACAGCTGACTGCAGCTGGTTCACACTTAGAAGGAAAGACAGGGAGCTGATGTAGTACATGTGCTGATAGTTAATTATGTTAAAATGACTTAAATCAATGCTCCAGTAAAAACAACAACAACAACAACAACAAAACCAGACAAAAAAATCAAAAGCAAAATAAGAAAGAAATGCCTTAGTTGTGTTATCAACAGCACCTCTGGTCAGTCAAACTGAAATGTTACTTATGAGATTGTACTGGATCTGTACTGCCTGAATTTCATTCAGTTTGGCCAATGGAAACAGGCTCTCCTCGGTTTCAGTTTTGTTTCCAGTCAGTTTCACTTTCTGGTTCTCTGTGATCACCCCCTGTTGTAATGCTCAGGTTCAGCAAGTTCTTTCCTTCCCCCCAGACACTTGTTTTCATTTTAGTTAATGCTTTTAACTCATAAAAGAACATCCATCAATTCCTTTTACAAAGCAGGACTATTGAGCCAAAGGATCTGACATTACTCTATTAGCAAAAATATGCAAAATTAATCAAATGTTGTAAGAGATGCATTATTTATACTGCTAATGGATTTAACTAGGTGGGATCAGGAGTCTTTGGGTGTTTGGATGGGAGTAGTAGGGCACTTGATATAGTCCCTGTATTTCTTGAAACTAGGAACTGGTACCAGTCAGATAATAAACCTGTGACCTGTAGGAAGCCAGATAGAAAGCTTGTGGTCTCTTGGGTAGGGGCAGGGATATTGTAGTGTTGGTGTTTCACTAGCAGCTAGAAAGGGCAGTTTAGTTGGAGGGATGTGTCTTCTGCTTTCTCAGCTTGCAAAATGCCAAAAAAAAATTCTCTGTCCAGTATAATGTGAGCCTATAATAAAAAAAATGTCCTTAGGGAAGGGACACAGATCTAACCTTGAGCATTTGTTTTCTATTTGGACTGCCCCAGCTGGCAATGGCAGAAGAAATAAATAAGTGACAATTGGAGCTGAAGTCTTCCACTAACAGGAACTGACCACCTCAGCGCCCAATGTATTTGAGAATCAAAGCCTTGTTAAATTGAAGTTGGAGGAGAAAGCATAATGAAGGGGGAAGGTGGAGTAAGACCCCCTGATTCTTTTTCACACTAAAGGTTAACTTAATTCTCTTTCTGTAAATAAAATGCAGAAAAGGTGGGCAAGTGGTTTTTCCCTCAGTGTATTCTTTGGAGACACCTGACATAACCAGTCTCCCCGTGCTGAGGAGTTCAAGGGCTCCTGGTAATACTGACCTGCTCCCATTACAGTGGTTGGGATAGGGAGTAGGTGGGGAAACAGTCCTTTTTTCCCTGGAGCAAGGGAGCAGGTGCACAGATAGTCCTATGTAGAGAGTATACATGACCTGAATGTCTTTCTGCACCCAATTTTATGCTTGTGTAGTTTAAGCTTTACTCAATCTTGATTTCTATCAGCGTGAGTAAGAGCAGAATCACGTTCCATGTGTACATACAGTAAGGAGGCTGAAATTCCATCTTGGGTTAATAAACCATTTGATCTTTGCTCTCTTAGGGCTTATAATGTTCCCTTGGTGGAATTTCATCCCTATTATGCTTGGTATGGTGAACAGTAGTTCCTTACACAGTAACACAAAATGCAGGTACTGTGGTTAAGTGGGGGGCCTGATTTTTCAAAGGAGCCCATTGTAATTTTGTTCTCAAGTAAAATGGGAAGCCCTGAACAAAATTTTGTTTTGAATCCTTAACTTGGGGCATGTAATATTAGGAAGTCATTTTCAGAGAGAAACCCTAATTTTCCTTTGCTGTTATTGTTTTGGCCTGAAATCAGAACAGAATCACTGTGTAATAATTTTGTTTTGTAATACAGTCCTTACTTTAAGTTTAGATAATTTACAAGGACTTAGGTGTCAGTGCTACTTTGACCATCACCAGGGCTAAGGATGAAATGCTAGAGCCACTAGTGGCTTGAGGCAAAGAACCAGTCTCTTAAATGTAAGAGCTATCAGATAGATATATTTTGTGGATCAGGCACAGAAGACACGGGCTCTTGGTTTGGTTTTGTCATCCATGCTGTACAAATATAATCCATTGGCCAGTAGGAAGGAGTCTTGAAGTGAGTGTAAAACATTTTAAGGCCTCATTGTAGTTAGCTCGGTGTAAAGCAGCCTTGATGGGAATGAGAATTAGAATTGGGCCCATTGTTTCTTAAAATTACTAGACCTGATTCTTATTTACACAAAGACCCCTTTATACTGCTCTGCTAACTGGAATTTACCCCCTTGCTTAGATTATATGTACACCAGTTTTTTCAGTTCAGAGTCCTTTACCTTTCACACACCCAGGTTCCACCTTAACTTGACTTGAAATTAGTTCTGTCTGGACTGAGGATAGACACTAAACTTCTCAAAAGCTCTTGCACTTGACACAATTGACTGGTGAAGAATCTTAGTGTTGCAGCACAGAGAACCATGCAATAAATCCCCAGATAAACAAAAGTGATGGCAGAAACAGTGAGAACACAAATAAAGGCTTTGTTGTGGGGACTCTTCTACCTAGGCTAGACAAGCTGCATGTGAAAGTCCCAATCGCTTAGGTTAACTATGCAGGATGTACAGCCCTGTACACTTCCAGACCAGTATTGAGGGACCTCAGTGTAAATCAGTTATGGTATTATATGCTGATATGCCATTTGAACTTTTTCAGTTAAAACTGAAAGCTTTTCAAAATCTTGGAGGATGGTCTTATACATATGAATGGGCAATTTTCTGCCAAACTTGCCACAAAATTTATGTTTAGGTATGACTAACTTTGGTGTAGTCCACCTGATTCATGTTTACACAGCTTTAGGAATGTATATCAATATAATTTACTTCCCCTTTAAGGCCTCTTTACAAAACCAGATCAATGAAGAATGACCTTACTATAAGAATTGGGCCCAAAAGCATTTTCTCTGGAAAGTTATTTACTTAATGTAGCCATTGGGGGGGAGAAACAAAAACTAAAACCCTTGGGACTGATTCTTACACTAAGGACTTGTCTGATCTATAAGGCATTGCAGATTTAGCTGTGTCAGTGAAACAACCAGCAAAATCCTCCTAGTTCACATACACACTCAGTATAAAAGAGTTTATATTGGTATACTTGTGTCCCCACTGGGGCTTATACAGGTGTCTTGGAGGAAAAATAACCGCCTTAAATAACATAGCTATAACAGGGTAACTTTCTTAGTGTAGGGCAAGCCTAACACGCTTTACCCATGCTCTAGCAGTATACAAGAATTTTATATAGAGTGTTAAAGAAAGCTAGCAGGACTTCAGTTTTCTGTAACAGTAAAAGAGACTACAGGATGATTGTTTAAAGAGAGAAACTCTGGGGGCCACATTTTTCTTTTGCCTTGAAGCTTATATCCTTATTTGTTTCTGTGCAAAGTGAGTGTAAAAACACCCACAAAATCAGAAGGGTTATTTTTAACCCCAGTTTGTACTTCTTGTGTACAGGTTGGATTTCAACCTGTACACAAGGATTACCCCCTTGTGTACAGGTTGAAAAGCTTTCAGTTTTAACTGAAAAAGTTCAAATGGCAACATCAGGTAGAAGGCAGTGGCAGATCAGGCTCTGTGGTTCTAATTGTGCTCTCACAACTGTGTTGTCAAACCTTGTCATTCTCAAATTTGTGGCTCAGTTTCTGATTTTATTTGCACCATGATAAATCTAGGCAAAAAATCCATTGGAATTAGAATCTGGTTCAGTGGAGTGACACAAAGGTAAGTGAGAGAAAGATCAAGTCTTTAGGAACTGCAGAATTATGTACATCTACCAGCATTTTGATGACACAAGTAAATCATTCAACCTTTGAACTTATGCAATATATGAGATACTTGAACTCCTAGCTGAGCACAGTTATGCTTCCATTTTTCACTGTATTAAATACTGTTCACACAAACTTTGTTTTCAAGTAAAAGTATATCAAAACTTGTTTGGTGTCCCTGTGCCTTTGCATTCCTTTGATCTCATTTAAAACTCTGGAGCAGAGGGTAAAGAGCTCAGTCACTATCTGCTTTCATGGATGATAATTAGTACAGGTCCGGGGGCTGGGTGCAATGATATACTTCTCTGTGCTAAAAAGGGGAAAAGTAGAATGGATCAGAGTGATTGTTTGCTGTGCTGATGACTGTGATGTTACCATGGAAAAGCTGGAGGTTTCAGGGGAGTTTGTGTTTTGTTGGGCAGTGAGCCAAGCTGCTTTGACTTATTACAACTGTGTGAGTGAGCTAGCCATGCAGAACTGTATTCCTCTGTAGCAGTTCAATGGAGAAGAGTTGAAAAGACAGGATTGCTTTAAGGAGAGAGAGAGAGAGATGATGCACTTTGCTAGGTCTGCATTTCAATATATGCGTATAACCAAAATAACTGGTTTTGCCTCTTTGAGAAGTTGTCTGCTTACACTGAAGTGCTGGATTCTGAGAAGTAAAAGTAATAAGATCTCTGGTAATCCCTCCCGGAAGCCAACAGGGCTATTTAATTGGATTTATCTATACAAAAAGGAGCATTTAAAGTTATGTTGAGCCCAGGTCCATTAAAGCCTTTTGATCTATTCCAGAAACAAAAGTAGAAACAGACGAGCCTGCTCTCATTATCTGCCCTGAATGAAGTGCAAAAACTAGATAAACATTACAAAAACAAGACCCTAATCCCGCAAAAAAATTACTAACCTTACATGCTGGTTGTCCCTGTACTCGTTATATGTAAAGTTTAATATTTTTTATGCAGCACTTTTCATCAATGGATCTCAAAGCAGTTTACACAGGAGGTCAGTATTCCCCTTCACTTCAACCAAGGGGAAGATGCTCAAAGTCAGCCAGCAGAATAAAGCCCACCTCTTCTGCAAGACGGTCCAGCATGCTGTGCGCTCAGACACATGGCTTCCTGAATGAATTACATACCAAAGTATTATAAAACAGCTCAGTATTTTTCGATAATGCCTGACTTTTACCCTGGCCTCATGTCTTTAAAGTAAGCTGCCATGCTGTTTATTTGTGCAGGGTTCAGCTCCATGCTAGAGTCATGTTCTGTAAAAACATTTGTCCAGGATTCTTCTGGGTTTCAGCGTCCATTGTCATTTCTGAGACTCTGTTTGCTACAGTTTACCGCTGTTGCTTCTTGTTGTTGTTCTGGAAGGGGGATTGCTTTTTAATTTTTTTTAATTTTATTTTTATTTCTTATTTTCCTCCTCATAGCTTTGTACTGTGTGGAAAAAGATGCACTTGGGCATGCTCCTTTATAATGCATAGCTCTGTGACTGGTGACTTAAACATAATAAAAAGTAGTAGTATAAACTTGCAAAGGTCTGTTTTCTAGAAGAAATTCATGCTTATCTACTCTCTTGAAAACAAACAGTTTCTGGGTTACTTTTGTGTAGGATTTGTGGTAAGGACATTAAAGTGAAACCTTGGACCTCCTTAAAGTCCCTGTGACTTAATTGGTATAGGATACCACTCATATGGGCACATTCTGGAAGGGACTACAGCGCTTGGCACATACCTGATAAAAATGCAGTGCACTGAGTACCATTCCCTTCAGTAGAGCTGTGCTGGTGATGATTGGCCCCATAGCTTTTGCTAAGAAACTTGGGACCAGATTCTCCAAACACCAAAAACTAGTATCCCTACTGATTTCACTGGGATCTGGATAAAAGCTCAAAATTTCCATACTCGGCTTCACTTAGCAAGATACATTTGGATTAGCTAAGAGAATGAGTGTCCAGCCCTTTCAGTGGTTAATTGTTGTGGGATGAATAGTATTTTTATAAAGGAGGGATGAAAAGCAGGGAAGCCTTGAAGTATCTTAACACTATCAAATGGCACATCCTCTGCTGGCATAGATATCTGAGCACCACCGGCTTCAGTGGAAGTCTTAAAGTTACACCAGCTCCAAGGAATCAGAGTTGTGTTTTAAAGCTGTTGATCTGCTTATAAAGGTTTTCTTTTACCCATTGTTTCTTTCTCCTGTGCTGTTTTTGGGAACCTGATCCCTTACAACCAAAATCTAAGTTCTCTCAAGAGAGTTATAATACCTACACATTCAAGGATGCTTCATGCTAATGAGATTTTTAATATCTTCATGCTGCTCAGCCTGCCACGTCTGGGATGAAGTGTAATAAGGACCAAAAATGAGGGGGACAAGCTTATACATTCCTTCAGGAAATTGAAACTGCTCTGGAAGTCTCTAGTGTAGTGATTCTCAACCGAGGTGATGCAAGATCCTTTGAAGGTCGATGCTGGGTACCACACAAACACCTACACGTGTGGAAACACCTACATATGATTCATAAGATAAACCCAGAGGTTGCAAATAGGAGTCCATAGCATCACAAATATTCTGGCCTAATATGGTCTTACTGAGCAACAAAAGAATTGCTCTAGTATTTTTCCATAGTCAAGGAAGTTTTGGAAAAACTTGGAAAGAGGAATGAAGTTAGTTTTGGAAGTGGGGTGCTGCTAAATTCAGAAGACTTATGGAGGGGTGCCTTGAGTCTAAAAAGGTTGATAACCACTGCTCTGGTGTAAACAGCCCTTTCTGCTACCTCAGCTTCTTGATTTGCATGTGGATGGACAGCTTCTCGGCTAATATAAATCAATGGAATTCTGTTGACCCCTGTAGAGGTGCCACACTTCATAGGAGTGGATAACAAGACCTCATCATTATTTTTTCAGCAATAAAAACCATGCAAGACCATGCTTTTATGAGACACAGGGATCTAAAATGAATAATGCCCTTTGCAACCATCTATTAGGGGCACAATTCCACCATTGTCACCTAAAGAATAAATTCCTACTGAGGACAGAGTAAAACTATCCCTAGATGTTAGCATTCATTCCCAAACTGAATATGTGGTATTAATGCATGCTGCTTCTAGATCGCATTCCTTATAACCCCTATCCTTCCTTTTTAGAAGGACTTCCAGTTACATTTTTCAGCCTTTCTTCTTTTACCCTTTATTGGAAAGGGCTCTGCAGGAAGAGCTGGTATAGACTGGGACAGTAAGGCCAGGTACAGACATTACACGTTTACTACTATAAGTGATCGGAAACTGATTCAAACCTGTAACAACAGAAATCTGGCACACATAGACTGGTTTAAAAATGGCAAAACTCCATCTACGATAGGCAGCTTGTGTGCCCACTTCCCTCGCTCCCCCTCAACCAAAGGGTAAATGTGTGTTCTGTTTGCTACTAATTTAAACTAGTTGCTTACAGAAAACCGCATAACGTAGATCAGTTCCACCTCTGGCTTTTTGGACACCTGTACCTAGCTCAAGCTACTGTAGTGTCAGAGAAAGTGGAAAAAGCAGCTGCCGCAGCTCCTGTTTTGTTAACCTGCTCCCTGGGTAAAATGGTTTTATCAGTGATCGAGTCAACCCCAGCTAAGAAAACTAACAGCAGAACGAGCAAGTGGGGGTGTCCGAATTGCGTCTACTTGAGAACAATCAGTTGAGCTCAAACGGGCTCATGTTAACTAGTCTCAACCTAACCTTTTCTTCAGCTAGGTCTGTATTCACTTGCCTTTGCTGCTAAAGCTTCTGCCAGCAGGCAGCAACTATCATCGCCAAGCCACTGGAGTGCCTGTATGCACAGCTTGAGCACTCAGCAGTTGTCCTCCAGAGCATGAAGTGCCCTCTGGGAAGGTACCAGCTACTGGGTGGATCAGAGCAGCTGGACGGCATCAAGAACTTACTCTGCTCAGTGGAGGTGCCTTAACTTTGCTGGCCTAGAGGAAGGTGCTGCTGCTACAGGGAAACTTTGAGTGTGGAGAATAAGCCCTTATGTTGACTCATTGCGATGCCTTTCTATCTTTGTTGGTCAGGTCAGAGTGTGAAATCTGCTTCCCAAGATGTGCCGTGGCCTTTTCAGTTGGGGCAGAAAGTACTGAAATGCATCTTACACTGGGGGAAAAAGTCATGGCTATGCAGAAGTTAACAGAAGCTGACCCATGTGTGAACCATTTTGCTAGGGCAGTATACCCAGTATGACAGACTGGGGTAGGCAGATTAGGGAGCAGAAGCACAGCTCTGTTCTTCTGAGTACACCCTGTCAAGCCTTATGGCTCTGAATAGCTATCTTCTGTTTGGGCAAATCTTGTATCATTTTTGCACCTTCCACTCCCGGATGAAGGAAGATATTGCTGGAGCTTGTGCAGAGTCGTCCTAGCAGCTGCTGGGCTGCAAATACTTTTTCCCCTCATACCTCTTCAGGAACTGCAGCTCAATGTGTGACGTCGTATCATTGGGCAACAGGGCTCCCCACAGGTTTAGAAATTTGGTGGCAGTGGAAGGGTGGCAGCATTAATTACCACAGCAATTTTTCCCGGAGCTGTAGCAATTAAGCTGCCACCATGCCCCCACTGCCAGATTTCTGGCCCAGTGGGAAGCCCTGTGGGCTGATGACATGGCTCTGTGGGCTGGAGCGCCGTTACCATAACCAGGGGCATGCCAAAACGCAGCGCTCGCTGAAGTCAGTGCCAAGACTCTGATTAAGTCCACGGGCATTAGATTGAGCCCCTGATACTTCACAATGCCTTAAAATGGGCTCTAATTCAGGAGGGCACTTAAGCATGTGTTAAATTCCACTGACGTCAATGGGATTTAAAATACCGTTAGCACATGTTTCCTAAACGACAGGAAAGAAGGGTGCTGTTCTGAATCCAGGCCACAATACTGAGCTCAAATGTGTGGTTTGTGGCTTCTGTCTTTGAATCACAGAAGGGATTAAACTGAGCAATGAGCTATGTGGAAATATCACTAAAATAATTCTGTTACACCATGTAGATTATAACTTGAGCGAAGTTTTGCTAGTTCATAACTCCATCTATGTTTCAAGTGCCCTGCAGTAATTCTGACATGTTACAGCTAATAAATCCATTTATTGCAGGGTCTGTTTGCTTCAGCTACAGAGCTGCAAGTTCATTTGCAGGTGCAGAAGGCTTGTGTATAGAAGCAGGATTCAGATTTACAGCTGTTGTGACTTATTCCAGTCTCTGTTACAACAAATCATTTTGTTAGGGAAGGCCTCTGCTGTTGACCAACCAAGACATGGTCAGGAATTTGAAACATAGCTTTGTTAGTTTTCAAAAGGAATCAGTGCCTGAATGTTGGGGCACAGGGCTGTTAAAGATTGAACAAAATCTATCATAAATCAACTGCTAGTTTAAGATGAAAAAAAAAATTGTTTGGCTTTTGACCATTACAGAAGTCCTTTGCTATCTTCCCTCTTTATAGTTGTAAGAGTGAATCAAATATGGGGTTGTAAAATCTACGGCCAGTTATTATTTCCTCCTATAATCCTGTTTAATTTTCAAAAAAATGAGTCAGTTACTTTCTTGAATGCCTTGTAACAGTTTGGTGCATGCAAAGTGCTCTCTCAGCTTCACTCAGCAAGGCAAAAAAGCATATTGCTTCATAGGCAAAGCAAGTCTGCACAATAGAAGACTTCCTTACAGCCAACATCTGCCAAGTGTGCTCTCAGCACTTCAGGAGTCATGTTACTCTTCAGCAAGGTCATGCAGGCCTAAAAAAATCACTGATGTTTATCTTTCCCAGAGGGTATTAAGCACCCAGCAAACACTGAAGCAAGAAAATCCATTAACAATAAAAAATGTTTCAAAATAAGTAATCACTAATAGGTTTTGCACATCAGCTATCAATGGAAAAGCAGGGGAAGCTTTATGGCTTTATATTTTCCCATTAACATTTTGTGATCTAATAAATAATGTGAATTGATTTATTCCTGGCAAAGGAAAGGGAAAAAACCTGGTCATCGTTTCATTGACATTATGTCCCCCTCTTTACATATGAGAATGCTGCATGTGTTTTGAATAATTAATACTGCACCTTGCCTTTTCTGTGCAGGAAAGAAAAATACAATTAAGGTGCAACTTAACCATTTGTAGGAAGAGCTGGATGCCGGGTTAGCCAAGGAAGTCATCATAATATCAGAGGCCATGGCTATGGAGTAAACTTTTACTGTGCCTGACAGCAGCACCCTGCACTGCTCAACGCAGGCTGCCTCCTAAACTGGGAGCAGTGTAGCCAAGTCTCTGAGGCACTGTGGGCAGGCTAATTAGCATGATGCCAGACTACCCGCAGCTGTGCTTGTTAGCCCACCTGAAGAGCTGTGAGAATACAGTTACACTGCTATTGGTGTAGGAGGGAGGGAGCCCATACAGAGCAGCACAGTATGGTTGTGGGTGCCACTGCCATGAGTTTATCCTATAGGCAGGGTCAGAGATGGAACAGGGGCTGGCTTCCCGGATTAAGGACAACAAGAAGTCCTTTTTTAAATACATAGGGAGTAGAAAGAAGGCCCCAGGAAATGTGGGGCCCTTGCAGGACAAGACGGGGAATCTGGTTGTCACGCCAGATGACAAAGCCAACATATTTAATAACTTCTTTGCCTCTGTCTTCCTCAGTAAGGACCAGAACT
>NW_017729032.1:22786501-22788360 GCF_001723915.1 Gavialis gangeticus | reverse complement strand
GAGGGAAGGTTTAAGTTGGACATCAGGAGGCGCTACTTCACGGTCAGGGCGGCTAGGGTCTGGAACCAGCTTCCAAGTGAGGTGGTGCAGGCTCCCACCCTGGGGGTTTTTAAGAGGAGGTTGGATGACCACCTTACTGGGGTTGTTTGACCCCAGTACTCTTTCCTGCCATGGCAGGGGGTCGGACTAGATGATCTGCTCAGGTCCCTTCCGACCCTAGAAACTATGAAACTATGAAACTATGGAGCAGTGATTCTCCATAAGGGAGCTACAAGATCCTTTCAAGAACGTCGTGGTGCCAGCAACACCACTGCTGTCACAGATGAGTGGAACTGCCCCACGTCTCTCTGACCCACTGCCTTACCACTGATTGGTTGCAAGGACTATCCGTTATATGGCCCCACCCCTCACCGCTGATTGGTTGTGAGGGCTGTCTGTCATGCGACTCTACCCGATTGGTGGATACGTATCAGCCAGTAAGCAGAGAGGGGCAAGGGCGGCGTTTTGTTTTTAGTGAGGTTTTTCTTGTTTGCGGATTTCACAGACATTGCCCGATTTTGCAAATTTCCACGGAATTGCAATTTAATTAGGTCTACCTATTTAAAACAGAGGCGTGCGGGGTAGGTGTACCTGGTGGAAGTGGCAACAGTAGCAGCCTGGGGATAAAATAGGTAAGGGGAGGCTTTATAACCAGGGATCCTGGTTTTCTCTAATAAAAAGTCACAAATTCTCTGATAAATCCATCCTTCTCTCAAATTCTCTGATTAAAAATCCCAAAATCCGTGATTAAAATGAAATGTCACTATACATATACCTATAACACAGTGTTTTAATTTGGAAGCCTACCAGCGTCTCAATCACTATAATAAATTCTAAATACCTATAGATTTTGGTATTTCATTTTGGGTTTTTTATCATGGAAAATCAGAGCTCCCCCTGCCTCTTAGCTCACTAGGACACAGGTCCAGGCCCCTCACTCCTCACCCCCAGCCCCCTCAGCCCTGCCAGAGGGGGCTCCCAGCTGCCAGGGCTACAGGGCCAGGGGCCCAGGTCCACAGCCCTCTACCCCCGACAGCAGCACCTGAGCCTTGACTGCTGCCTGCTGGAGGTGGTGACTGCTGTGGCCCGTGGAGCCCAGCTCCCTTCCCCTGTGCGCAGCCAGAGCAGAACCCGTGGAGAGGGGCAGATGTGGGCTGCAGGCTCAGGGCTCCTGCCCTGTTTTCCTTCCCCCGGGGCCTCCGCAGTCCAGAGGGCAGGACCTGGCATGGCAGGGTAGAGCATGGCTGGGGAAGGAAGCTCTGTGCCACTGCCGCAAGCCCCACACTGCCATGGTTAGGTGCCCCCTGCACATCTGGAAGCAGTGGGGGGCACTTCCACACTGGCTGCTCCTGCTGCTGCTGGGCAGGCAGGGTGGTGCAGGGCTTGCAACAGCACTGAGCTTCTGCACCCGGCCCTGCTCTGCCCTGCTGCACCGGGTCCCACCCTCTGGGGTCTGGAGGCCCTGAGGGGTGGGCAGCAGGGTGGGGAACCCAAGCCCATGGCAGGCAGGCCACCCCTGCCCTGTGCACAAAATAGGGGAGCATGTGCCTTCCTCTTGCCCCCTGTAGGAGTGTACACAGTGGCGGGAAGCCGTCCGCCTCCCTGGATCCTGTGGCTCCATCCCACTCCCCACCAGGGCTCTCCAGCCAAGTATTCCCATGCATCAGCCCCAGCCCTGCCCAGCTCCATCCCTCCCTCCCTATGGCAGCCCCACTTGCCCCTCCCCACCCCGATCAGACATACCAGTGGGAGCTGCAGGGGCTTTTCTAGGCTGTCTGGCCGTCATGTGCATGTACATACACATGGTGTCCCCTGCCTGA
>NW_017729032.1:22767689-22781501 GCF_001723915.1 Gavialis gangeticus | reverse complement strand
TCTGGCCGTCGTGTGCATGTACATACACATGGTGTCCCCTGCCTGACTGCCCTCCTGCTCCATCCCTCCCCTCCCCGCAGCCCCTTGCAAGCTGGAACTCTGCCAGCCTGCAGAGAGCTCTTTGCAAAAGTGCAAAATCTGTGGGTTTCTCTGTTAAAATTAATAATCCAAATTTTTTTCAGCTAAAAGGGAAAATTCATGGGTTTTTTCCATGGGAAATGGAAAACCAGGATCCTTGTTTATAACCATGGTTCTCAACCAAGGTGACGATGGCACATTCAGAAAAGTTATGGAGCATACCTTAAGCCTAAAAAGGTTCAGAAGCACTGCCTAGGAGGTTAGAGAGCCACCTAGGCCCAAGCACCTACCTTATAACTGCAGCTTCCAGGTGGCTTCTGATCTGTAAAGTATATACCCTCACAACACCCTTGTGGAGCATGGCAGTTTTATGTACCCCGTTTTGGCAGAATGGGTAACTGAGGTGGAGGGAGGAACTTTGCACAAATACAAAAAAGTAAACCCTCACCTCTTGCCTTACATGACCAAAGCACTTCCTGGGCTCCTTGTAGTGCTGTTGTCCTAGAGTAGCTCTGACCGCTGAAACAGCTGCTAAAATAAGAGAGGTATCAGAGGAGGAGTGGACAGGAAGGGGTGTGGGTATGTGTGTGGTGGAAGACAGGGAAAGGGTGGAGGTTCTTGCTGGGGAGAGGGAGAAGCATCTCTGCAGTTCCTGCATCAGTGGAGAGACTTGGCAGAGTGAAGCGTATATCTCACAGGTTCTTTATTTTTGTCTAACTCTGCTGTTGAATTAAGCGTGTGATAGCACTGAATTGAGCCAGACGCTGGACTAGCAGATGCTATGCAAGCTTCCCACACAGCCTTGCCAGCGTGTCTCCGTCCTGACCTGCAAACGATCTAGCTATTCCCGTCCAGACTCTATCTTGAGCAGAGATTTCTGTGTGTGCCAGATTGCGTGGTGGTTCTCCAGTGTGAACAGATGGGACTAGGGGGCAGGCTACATCTGTTTCTGCCGGGTGAGAGTTCTTGGGGGATATATCGATCCGAGCTCAAATGTTCATTTTCTGTAATGCTTGCTATGCAGTGAGTTGCGAGTGAACTTGCACTGCACCTCAGTGTTGTGGCAGCGAAATGATGACAAGGAAAATACGGGATGCATCATCCAACCAGTTTTTTCCGCTGCTATCCGGGATGTTTTCTAGTGCTTTTGTCCACCCATCTTAAAAGTCCCAAGCAGTGACACTTCCTTTGGGCTGCTGTTCCGTACCCTAATGCATCTAATCGTCGGGACACTTCTCCTGACATTCAGCCTTGATTTCCCCTTCTTCGCTCTATGCCATCATTACTTCTGTTGCAGCCCATGAACCAGCCTAAAGCTCAGCGCTCAGCTGGGGCAGGGGGCGGGTGGTGGGGGGATGTTAGATTTTCTGCATGTAAGAGAAGTGGCCGGATTAGTAGTTGCATGGTGCTGAACGTTTTGGAAAATTTGGATCCCTAAATAAGTTGTGTTCCTGCTTGGCTTTCTCAGCCTTTAAATAAATATTTGTAGCCAGTTTTCTTCCATGTTTCCTAGCCAAACTATGCTTATAGCTCTTCAGTTTTCTTCACAGATCAATTCCTTCTTGCCCCTCTGCACTGAATCCTCTGTTGTGACAAGAGGAAATTGAGAGGGGGTGGATCTCAACCACTTTTCCACTTGCTAGATTTTGGTCTTGCCAGGGATTGAGACAGCCCCCAGAATAAATTAAAATCACCTCAGGGCTGCTCCGAATTCAGCTCTGTGTAGCCTACAGGGATGGAGAGCTGGTAAGCGTGCCCTGCTCAGCGCCTGCATGGAGGCGAGGTGAGTGGGTGGTGTGGAGGAATCTCCTGTGGGACCGGGGACTGAAGACTGACCACAGGGATTTGTGTTGACTCCTTCCAGTCTGTCGGTAATCTTCTGACACAGACGTGCCTAGCCCTGGAAGACACTTCTATTCCCAGATTGTGTCAATCTCTAATACATATTGGCCTCATTTAAGGATCCCACAGATCTTCAAGCAGTGCCTGGGGATTGTTGGGGTGATCCTGACGATTTGCTGAGCGTGATTGGCATTTTTTTTTCATAGGTCTGTCCAGTACCACTCCTGCTTACTCATTTCAACAAAGTAAACCAGGTAGGAAGAAGGAGTGGAGATGGTAGTCAAAATGCCCTCGCCTTTTTAATGGGAGCAAAATGATACGCACATCTCGCATAGCTTCAGTCAAGTTCTAGTTGGCTCTATTCAACAATTGCTGAAACGGATGTCTCCAGCCAGCATTTTACTGCTGTTCTAAAGAGTCCAAGAAAGTTGTGACTCTGTTAAGTTACGTTTTCTGCATGGCTCTGTTTTTCTGCCTATCTGCAATGGCAGTTGTGTATCTGAGCTGGATGCAAAACATCCGTTCAGGAGTTAATTATTTCCAGTTACTGAATTTTAGCATGTGAATCTGTTGTGTGTAGTTGGCTATTCATGCATTTTAAAAATGAACATGTGATCCATATGTGTGATATTTAAAGATTTTTAGGGTGGCTTGCAAATTATACTTCCTCAGTGTTGCCTACACTTTTAACGTCACTGTAAATCTCACAGCATTTCTTTTATGGTTTTCTGTGTATGTTTTGGTTTTGGGTTCTCGTAGGTTATATTTTGTTTCCATAAAGCCCCAGCACCTGCAGTCTCGGGATTATGAATAAATCTCAATTTTAGTAAGATTTTTAGCCCTTTCAGTTGCAAAGAACCTGTTAAAAACATCAACTTCTAAAAGCACAAAAACAAAAGAATCACCTTAAATGTGTTTTTTTTTCTTAAGTTTGTCTTTTAATCTCACAATTTCAAGCCAATACTGTGATTCTTGAATGCTTGATGCTGATGGTACAGAGCCTGCAGGGCCCTCTTGGCTCCATGGGGATTCACCAGCTGGAAGTTATACTGCATTTCACTTGCTTACATTTCCTCCACTGCATGGTCTCCACTGCAGGAGGACAATCTTTAATTACTACCTGGGGTCTGCTGACAGAGATGAAGGGGAGGAGTATGTTGGCTCAGCTTATACTTCCCAGTCTTAAGCAATGTCAGGTTCACACAAATCCTGTAGTAAAAAGCAGGTTCTTGTTTCTTTGCATCTCTGCAACTTCCTTCATGTGTGGTAAAACATTGGCACTGTGTAGTCTAGTTTATGCCGGCAGAGTGGAGAGTTTGTAGCATAACGTACACAGCCTAAGCTGTAGGATATGATATATATGGCTCCCTCGTAGCCAGAGTTCCCATGCTGGCTCAGTTCTCCTGATACCCATCAGGTAAATGATTGGAGGGGAATCAGTGCATGATGGTGATTGCAGGGACAATATTGTCTCAGGGAATGCCCATTGGGATTGAGGTGGGGTCAGTTATGAAGAAAGTAGTCATCCGTCCTGGTGCTTTAATGACAGTGCTAGTGAATTCCAAGCCCTGGGATACAACTCAGATAGGCTTTGTGTAGGGGAAGAGTCTACTCTAGGTTGGCCTTGTACATTCAGTACCCCAACTACCCAGGCATGCCCATTGTTGTTTTCCCTAGATTTATGTTAGGGAGAAGGCGATTAAGTACATTTAAGATACAGTCGAGGATGTGGAAGAATCTTACTTTGGAAATGGATAGGTTCCAAAGGCACCAAATCCCCCTGGCCTCGTATAAGATCTAAAAGTAAAATCTCTTGGTGTTAGGGTATAGCTTGCCGCAGAGGAAGATAACTAATGATCTAGTTAGAGATGGTTCTGCTTTGAGCAGGGGGTTGGACTAGATGATCTCCTGAGGTCCCTTCCAGCCCTAATTTTTTATTATTCTATGATTCTATACCAGCATATAATGGAAATGAGCTGAGTGGCTGATGTCTAATCCTATGAATTTCTGAGCACCACCAGGGTGGTATAGACCACACTACGCTCCAGCTGGGGACTGTGGTTGATCAGTAGCATCCCAGAGATACTCTACACCATTCAGTCAGGCTGCCTATTGGAGACTTCATGTAGTGCAGTGAGACAGCCTGTTGCAGTGTGTTAATTAGCTGCAGGAGGGCTATTTGAAATAATGGGCACAATTTAAATGGCTTCTATAGGACATGGTATGACTACCATTTAAAAGGAAAGTTGTGTCTGTGTGTAAGGACCTTATTTGACCCTGTATTCAGTGTAGTGGGCCAATCTCATCTCTGCGGTGAATTCATTACAATCCAGGAATGAATAGATCTAGGTCAAGCTTGCCCCAACCTATCTGCCTCCTCAGCCATTTCCTTGCATTGTATTATTATTATTTTCAATTTGAAATCCAGAAAGATGCCAAAAAAAGAAGAGGCGGTAAGGGTCTTGGAAGAGGAGCAACAGTTTAATTCATCACAGTATTTAAATATGGCCTTCAATTCAGGATCCAACTGCTTGGCATGAAGCAAAGGCAGAGTTGCCCTAATGTGGCAGCTGAGCAGTAGCATAACTAAGTGGAGGGAAAGGAGTAACAGGGGCTTTGGCCACAGCAGTGCTGCAATTGGTATGGCAGCAGCTAGCTCTCCCCCAGGCATTGCATGGCTGTCCAGGTCACTGAACTGCCTGGCTACCTTTGTGCAGCTGAGCATGCTCCATGACAGAGCAGGGTCCTTTATGGCAGTGGTTCTCAACCTTTGTTGTACCAGGACCCATGTGTAAACATTGATGGCCAGTCCTGCCCCAGTGGCCCTCTGCCCCCAGGTGCCAGTCCTTCAGTGTGTGAGGTGGGGGGGGGAGGCAAGAGGGGCCCCAAGCAGCCCCAGTCAGCCCCTTGCAGACTGGAGCTCTGCCAGCCTGCAAGGGAAAAGCCACAGTTTCCCACATGTTTCTCCTTGAAAAGAGAATCCATTTTTAAAGTTTATTTGCAGTCCTTTCATATATTCTTGCAACCCACTTTTAGGTTGTGACCCACAGATTGAGAAACGCTGCTTTATGGTGTCTGTAACATAGTACCTACTCCTCCTGCTCCACACACACCACAGGTTGCCTGCATCTCAGCTGCTGGGGCAGTCCCCATGGGCTTAGCTCCAGATCCACAAACCTGTTTGGGTGTCCAACTCCTCTCTAGCCAGGCACCTGGCTCTCCTTGAAATGCATGTGGGCTTGCGTATCCTTTTCTTCCTTCGTCTGTGGCAGCACTTCTCAAGCCGTGGGTCACAATCCAAAAGTGGGTCCCAAGAATATATGAATGGGTCATGAACAAACTTTAAAAATGGATTCTCCTTTAAAAGAGAAGAAACATGTTGGAAGCCGTGGCTTTTTCCTTGCAGGCTGGCAGAGTTTCACACTGGGGAGCTGGGGCCTGGGGGCACTGGGTCGGGACTGGCCATTAATGTTTACAAGTGGGTCCTGGTACAAAAAAGATTGAGAACCACTGGTCTGTGGTGTTATATTGGGTATAAATTGGCTCTGCGAGTATGTGAAAAAAAATCTGTTTAAAATGAAAAGCCTCCCTAGGACAGTGTTGTGTTTGGGACCCTCACAGTATGTCTCTGCTGCTTTCTCAGTGCCCCTTGAAGCACCACTGAGAAACACCCCTTGCCTGCCCCTCTCTCCCCCTGACACCTGTGTTCAGCACATGCTGAACCAGCTAACAAGGCAATGCAGCTGCCTTAAGAGTGCCCTCTCCAGTGCTCTCAGGATCTGTCCCCAGCAGTGGTGGCATAAGCGTTAGCACAGCACAGCACAGGGCCACTGGCTCGTTTGTGTGTTTGGCAAGTGCTGAATGGAAGCAGGTTGACTTGGGAGTGTGCCTTTTGGGAATACTGAGGAAGTGGTATAGATGCATCCTTAGGTACCACAACTGCATGCAAGAGCCTGACTCACTGGAGGCTGTGACCTCAGCCCACAGGTGGGAGGATTTTTTTTTAAGGAAAATTTTTCATGTTCCAAGTCAAATCAGCCAAATCAATTCCAAATCTGTGAGTCATTCAAGAACCAAATGTGGCCCTACTACCGGCAAACATCCTCCACCCCCGCCTGGGGCTTCAGATGCTTCCAGATCCTTTGGCAAGCATCCTATGTGCAGGTCCAAGCCCGGAAGCTCGGGGTTCGGATGCCCCTGAGTTTGGCTTGCCCTCGGCCATGTGGCCACAGGAGCAAGCTAGGGAGAAGCCTCCCATTTCCATAAAGCTGGCGTGTAGCTGGGATCCTCGCACTGGAAGCTGGTCAGTGGGAAACTAACTATGAGGCTCTCGTAGGGAGTCCTGTCCGCAAGCAGACAAGGGTGCAACCCTCCACTACAGTGCCTTTTAATTGCATTATCTCAGTCAGGGTATTTCCCCTGCCACCATCCTGGCCATGGTATTTCCCCCCACCGGTGGGAGGATGCCATAGAACAAGAAAACAACCAAGGTGACAGCAATACCTGTGTGACTCCTAGAGAAGGACCCTGTCTTGGTTACCCCAGTCTTATCAAGGTTACATAGTAAGTCACTTTGGGAGTCTGTAATAAGAGCCCAGATGTCCTTCCTCCCATCTTATGCTGTAAGCTATAGTCTACACTTCTTAAATGTGCTCTGAACTGGATCCTGTAGCTTTAAAAACCTTTGTCCATGTATCAATTCAGACAGCTCCTTCTAATCAAAGTTACATTCTCCAGAGTCTCTCCTATCAGATTAACTTCCCCAAATGGTCTGTTAACTGCCCTTAGCTTCTCCCTAGCCCATATAAATTTCTGGCTGTGGTTATTATCTGGGGTGAGTTCCCCCAGATGTTATTGCTAAAGCAAATTAAGCTACTGCTTTTCTTCCTTTGCTTCCAGTGTGTAAGGTCCTCTGATAGCCCCTTTGCCCTAGTCTCTTTCTCTCTAAACAGATCTACTATCTAATCATTACACTGTATCATTAGAGCCAGCTAATATAATTTTCTTGTGTTTGATCACCTGAAGCCACATTTATTTCTCTTGATTTGCTATGGTATTTAGAAGACCTAAAGTAACTTTGGTCTTTTCACACTGGCAGCTGACAGCTAACGATTTGCTAGTACAGCAAACCTGTGAGTGGATTCATTTTGACACACAAGGAGATAGTTGTGCACGTCTTCATGAGTGCAGTTAACTGTGGGTACGGTATGTGGTCTGTAGCCATGAAACCCCTTGCAGTCCATTATAGCTCTGCTAAATCCGAGTCTGAATTTAGGCAGATGCTACATAATGCAGAACAAGCTGTTTTCCTTAGTCTGCACACTAAAGAGCCAAACCAGAGTGCAGTTGTCCCACTTTCTTTGTCTTTTTTGTACCTGATTTCTGTCTCCTCTCTTTTGCAAAAGACACAAAAATACCAATTGTGCTTGTAAATGGGAAATTGCAAAAGGAATGTAGACAGTTATCTTGGAAGATCTGAGCAGCTATTGGAGCCCAACACTCAAGCAAGTGTATAAATCCATTTTTCTAAAACAAAATACACATTTCATTGTAGGCATAGGCTTGCTACTTAGCAGTAGTTTCCTTCAGGGCCTCGACCCTTCATGGAAGTTACCCTCTGTGCTTTGTTAAATGGTCCAAGTAGTAGTTTTGGGCATGTGATTGAGAGAGTCTGTCTTATGCCTCCTGTCCCCCACCCCCGCTTTCACTGATT
Organism: Gavialis gangeticus; assembly: GCF_001723915.1. Taxonomy (NCBI): domain Eukaryota; kingdom Metazoa; phylum Chordata; order Crocodylia; family Gavialidae; genus Gavialis; species Gavialis gangeticus. Next base: position 22,773,868 of record NW_017729032.1, on the reverse strand, counting down.
ACCTGAGGCTTATCAGCTATTGTTTATTATTTATAATTCTCCTGGTGTTTCCTTGCACTTTAAATAATTGATCGACTGTTAGTGCTCCCATATCACACCCCTGCTGTTTACTGTAGCCGATAGATCAGTTCCTTCCGAGAGTGGAAATGATTAAATCATGTAAGAAAGGATCTTGCTTGATTCTTATTTTCTGGCATCATATATGGAAAAATATTGCAGTTGGCTGAATTGTCTACCAAAAATTAGCCTTTAAAGGAAAACAAAGCAGAAGGGAGTTGTGTAAGTGGCTTTGTTAGGGCTTTATACGAACAAGGAATTAGTGGGTAAGAGGGAGAGAGAGTTCATATACTTGCAGATTAATTTATCAGTCTTTATGGGTACATGGAAAGAAAATTATGGCTACCTGTAAAGGTCTAATGAGGGGATCTAGTGTAAATTCACTGCAGCTAATCTGTTGCAGATCATTAAAAAAAACAGTAAAAGCATAATGATGTGTTTCATTCAATGGACAATTTTCAGCTAATGAGGCCAAATTAGAAGAGCTCTTTCTGGAATATAGGCCCTTTATAAATCTTAAATTCAGGACAACTCATTAAAAGCCCAGGGCATTTACTGGGTAGCCCAATAACACTTGTGGTGTCTCACATACTCTCTCTCTTTCTGTATGATCACATTTTGCTTTCTGATGCTTGTTTATAGCCCCTATTGAGTTCAATGCAAGCTCTGTGTCTGTATGTGTGAACATTTGGCCAGTAGTATTCAATTCTTAGTGTTTACTCACAAGTCAGAGCTTGGTTATGCAACCCTAAGTCCTGTGGAGGAGCAAGTAATTCTAATTAGAGCTACTCTTGCAAGTAAGAGCTTCACACTTGGGTCCTTAAATTAGACATTTGGGAATTCAAAAAGCTGTGCGCTAAATCTTGAGCAAAAACCTCAATTTTAACTGAAAAGAAAAATTCACCCGAATGAAGTGCAAAGATAACTTCCCTAGCTTACTGCTTTGTCACATGACCCTGTTTTTAGATTTCCTCTACTGGCCCTCCTGCATCTGATATAGGCTACTTGTCTTCAGTGTCATGGCCACTCATGGCTAAAGCTGCAGTCTCATTACAGCCTTTTAAGGAAAATGTACAGCAGAAATGCAGAAATAAAAGCAATACCATGAACATTAAGACACTTGTGATTCATGGAAAGGTTATCAAGGCTGCTTGCTGCAGGGTAGCAACCATTGACCAATGACCTTAACAAGTGTGCCTCCCTGCTGTAGGGCATTGCCTCCTTGGAGCTGAACTACATTTCCCATGACCCAGCGCATTCTTCCTTCTGACTGTTACCGCATCATGAGAGTCTTCATGTTCGTGGTTTCCATGATTGCCTTATGACACTCCCACCACCACCTATCCCCACCCCCAGATGCTATTGAAATGTTGGTCCAAGATGCCTATGTGCTTTCTTGAGAGGGACACTTTGTAAATCTCTACCCGGCCATATTATGGCCCCCCTAGATAACATTCTGCATAAAATTGTCCTTTGCTATAATCCCTGCACAACACTTGATACCAGTTTGACAGTTGCTGTGCCAAGACTACTGCCCACCTATGACTAGTACTGTCTCACAATGGACATCCCTTATCTCTCTGTATCCACTTGTTGGCTTGGGATAGGAATGATGCTTTTTGTTTTGTGTTCGCACAGCATTCAGTGCAAGAGGGTGCTGGTCTGTGAGTAGGGCTCTTAGATGATACCACAATAGAAATAAGAGTAGAGGAGGGGAGGTCAGAGGTTTCTGCATCAAGGGAAAGTCCACACATTGTTTTCTTGTAAAAACAATGCAGCAGTGTGACAGTAGCAATGTATCTGAGTGCAAGTATTGTCAAGGGATTGCAAGTTGGGACGATAATCATGTTACCACTACTACACCAGCCCATGGGAACAACAGCTCCCAGGAACCATTTCCCAGAGCGATGGCTCCATCCTCTCTGAGGGAGGAACAGCAGCATCCCATTTTATTGGCTGGGACAGTGGGCACTGAATTGACCATAGGACTATATAGTATGGACCATCCATCCTCCCCAGTTCCACCTGTGAATACAGAAAGTACCTCAGTGAAAAGTGGTTTAAAAAGATTTAAAGGAAAAAAAGGCAGACTCCTTTTTAAATGAACTTGCAGATCTGATCCTTTTCTGGATATATAGGAAACATGCGTGGTAGCATCTGTTATTTTAATTAATTGTTTTAGCAGAGATTCTAAATTCACTCAGGTAAATCCCAAATTATTTTATACCCCAAAAGATTAGTCCCAGTTAGTATTGTAATATACTCTTGCAAAGACTTGGCACCCTCTACATTGGGTGTCTTCACTGGAAGAGAAAAATACTGCAGTGCACAGTCAGTGGAATTTGTTAGCTGTATTTGCTTTCTTACTTGTTTTTAGTTTGAAACCTTTGTTTTCAGTCTGGTCTGAAAAATGTGCATTTGACTGTGGAAAAGAACTGCTTTTCAAATATTGAAAGTGTGCATGGAGGAAAGGTCCACAGAGCACATTTCAGAATAAATTTTTGTACCTGATTTACAAGGCTCTCCAGAGACTTATGCAGTTGAAATTCTGACTTGTCAGAATGGATGGAGCAAAATTTCCAGCAGGGTGAAGTTACACATTACACTTAGACCATACTAAGGGCACTTAAAATGAGTGCCCACATATTAAAGCTTGTAAACTCATGCTGAGTGCCCTCTAAGCATCTCCAAGTCATGCCACTTCAGGTAAGGGTTAACTCTGGGGTATGCCGCTTGGCTCATGTAACGTCATTCTGTTTCACAGATAAAACAAGCAATTGTGAAGTCTTTCGGCATCCCAAGATGCACTATTCTAAACCCCTCTTCCCCGCCCCCAGACCGCAGGTGTCCTGGCCCCTAGCCATGCTTCTTAGCATGGGACAGTTCACAATACCTTCAAACTTAAACACCACTTGAGCATACTAATCTGTGGATTGTTTAGGTGCAATATGTAACTACACCCCAGAGACTTTTACACTTCTAAATCTAAAGTGAGCAACTGATCTTTACCCACAGGGGTGCTAGATTTCAGGGCTGCATACACATGTCCCCAAAGAGTCCCCGGAAAGGGACATCTTTCTTAAATTTGAAAGATTGATCCCAAATTGTCTGGTGCTGGCCCCCTCCCCAGAATGTTCCCACAGGGCCAGGCATGATGAATTACCACACAATACAGCCTGGTGCTACAGGTTTGCTACTTTTGATTTGACAGCTAGTCCCAGGTTACCATCCCGGCTGGAAGCAGTATAGCCAAGTACATTGCATCTGGGCTAATTAGCGTAGTCACTCAGCGCGCTAATTGAGGTAGAATAGCAGACAAGCTAAAGTAAATGCAGTAATTGGAAGTAGAAGTGGTATATCCTACTTCTGGTTTCAGTGTCTGTGGAGAGTCTAGGGATGTCCTGAATTTTACTCCTCAACAATTGGTTGCTTTATCTACATGGTATATATCACTTTGTGTACACAAGCATAAGTCTGAGTTGAACAGTTACTCCCAATTTGTATTAGTGTGAGAAGATAATTGGGCCTCATAAGTTGGTAGGCAATAGGATGAGAGGGTTTCATCCTCATTTGTCCTCTTACATGTAGGACAGGTGTTCCTCTGAACTCAAAGGGCATGATCATATCCAAGTACTGTATAAGCCAACCCCGTATTCTCAGGCTTGATGACAGCTTTTCCCCCAGATACAAGTCTGTATTGCAGATAATGTCTTGAACAGCTATTTCCCAGGGAAATCAAATAACTAAGGAAAGGATACAAAGAGTTAAATTCACGAAAAATACTAAAATAAAAATGTCACTGAAAAAAAAATTGCAAGTATAAAAATATTGCAAGGCCAAAAGTCAAGACTGAGCTAGATTATAGGTTAACTCTACATATAAATTATATTTGTGGTTCTTTTTAAGGGGGTGGGGGAGGGAAGATGGACTTACATTCAAAATACTACAGGAACGTGTGAGTCTACCATCGCTGCCAATGTCAGACAGTGGATCAGACAAGAAAGGAGCTATATTGCTACTTTCCATCTCATCGCCCCCATCTTCAGTACAGAAGTCCCTTGACAGGACGATGGAAGAAAACTAAGCTTGCTAAAGACAGGTGTACCACAAGTGTACCTACCTGAACAACAGTGTTTCCTGGAACCGCCATTGAGGTGCTACAGCTGCACGCTGTCTTCTCCTGCAGGCTGTAGTTGACAACTGCATTTGAACCTGTATGTTGGAATTTTCAGAGGTGCTAAAGGAGTTAGGCACCTACATATCATGGAAATTTGCTGAGAGGTGGGTTTTTAACTTGTCAGATGCCTGAGAAAACCCCAGTCTTTGTTAGAGAGAGGCTTTCAGCTTCACAATCTGATGAAAACACTGATCTTGTTCCGTCTTCAAAACCTTACTATTTTATGCTTTTAACTAGAGGCATAGCAGGGGAACTCTGCACCTAGAGCAGCCATGGCTCACGGGGCAGTGCAGGCTGCTGCCATACTGATGTGCAGTAGTGTGATCAGCCACTGCTGTCATAGTGGCTATTTTTGCACACACACCCTGCCCCAGTCCCCCGTCCCCTCCCTTCCCTCCCCTGCTCCCCTTAGTTATGCTACTAGGTTTTTTTTTTAACTATGATGGGCCAAATTCTATTCTGCTGCTTAAGCTTCTAAACGTGACTTTCTTCTACCCTGTTCAGTGCATCCATTTCTTACCCTTAAGACTGAATCTCAAAATCTGTCAGGAGGAGGACAACCCATCCACCTGATTTATTAGCAATGTTTTAGGGACCAGGGTAGGGTGGAATATGGTCACGCTTAAGTGCCTAAGTCCACTTATGTGCCTAATAGGTGGGCTAAAATCTGGCCCTAAATATTTGAAGTAGAGTGCCATTTATATCAAACTTCTAAATCCAAATAGGTTCAGACGCATCATCTATATGCATTTGGACATCTCTGTGCATTTTTTTTTGTTTGTGGGAATCAAAATCCAAGAGTGACCTTCTTCAGCTGTATATTGCAAAGGACATGTTTCACTTGGCTCAATTACTCAGCTATATCTGTAAGTTTCCTTTCCTTTGTCAGCTTGTGTCACAACCTTTCATGATGTTTAAGCAAGAAGGAAATGCAGTTTGTGTCCACCAGAGTCATTCACATGCATTTTTTCCTTGTCTTATCAATTATTTACAAAAACAGGGCACTTTAAGAAAGGCCAATACCACCCAGATACTCAGATCCTCTGGCACCATCCAATGGATGAAGTAAATATTTCCATACCTCGCTAATCACAGGAATCCAACTTCTTTTCCAGTGCTATATGCATGGGCTCTCCATTGAAGGATTGTCAGCCAGTGAATGACCTTTTTAGGGAGGCTTTTCAGCCCTGATTTCAGAACTTGGCCAAGGGGTAATATTCTGTCCCTTCCACTGTGTCTTTGCCATCTCTGAAGCAGCTCTGGTGTGTTACTATTGTATTACAAAGGGAAGGATTTTGTAGGGCTAAACCAGTGATGTGGCCCTTGGTATGCAGAGGAAGCTGTCCATTCTCAGCAGGTGAACCCTGCGTGCTGCAGAGTGGCTAAGTACAAGCAGACTGGGGATGGGCCACATATCTCAGGTGTGGGAGGCTCCACAACCTTCAGTAGTGGGGAGGCTATTTGGATAATTTGTACCACAGCGAGTTCAACATACAGAGAGAAGATTTCTTCTCTGGTCCCCACGTTATCTGCCCAATTCCCAGGCTGGCAACTTCAGGCCTGGTACCATTCAGAGGGTCTGTATGCTCCTTTAACAGCAGTAAAAAAACAGTCCAGAATTCACTGAAACCATTAGGCATTCTTTCAGTAACTATAAATACTTGAGCTCTTTGATCCGGCTTCTGTTGTAGTCAGTGGAGGTTGTGCAGTTGATGTCGATCAGAAAGGGATGAGAGTAGGTGATCTATCCAAAATCATGTAGATTTCAACAATGAGAATGGCATGGACAAAAGGCAAAAGTGTCATCTCCCTTCATGGATCCATTTGACTTTCCCACTTTCAGTTATGAAAAAAATGTGCAAGTTGGACACTAATATACAACCCCCACCCCCAATAAGTCTTTAAACTGTGTTCTGCTTGCACACACCATTGCACTGGCTTCACC
>NW_017729032.1:22762354-22762689 GCF_001723915.1 Gavialis gangeticus | reverse complement strand
AAAAGTGTCATCTCCCTTCATGGATCCATTTGACTTTCCCACTTTCAGTTATGAAAAAAATGTGCAAGTTGGACACTAATATACAACCCCCACCCCCAATAAGTCTTTAAACTGTGTTCTGCTTGCACACACCATTGCACTGGCTTCACCAAGATGCCTTCTTTGACAGGCCAAATTGTATTGCTTCATTCTTTGGATTGCACCATTTGTGAACAGTTATTTACAAGGAAAATATTTCTCTTCTTTTCTCATCCCATTTTATACCTGCCAGATCTCCTCACCCAGCAAAGGGTCGCACCGACATGGTTTTCACAGGTGCTCAGCACCTGCAGCTT
>NW_017729032.1:22748678-22757354 GCF_001723915.1 Gavialis gangeticus | reverse complement strand
CTCCTCACCCTTTTCATCCATTCATAACACCTGTGAAGAGCCCATTATTGTTTGTTTGCTTTTTGTCCATTTTATCTGTTAAAGAATGAGATTGAGCAGATCTGCTTTTTTATCAGCTGCTACGACTGCCTGTTGCAATGTCTATTATGTAAACTTGAGAGCTATGGATAACCTATTCATCTTAATGAATTTATGATCTCATTGTCTTTTGACATGACTTCATGGAAATTAAGGAGATGATGTTAGCAAGAGAATCAGTCGATAATGGCTGACTATGTTTGTTTGTCTTGTTTTAAGAGAAGACTGCTCTCAGTGGTGGCAGATGACAGAACAAGGAGCAATGGTCTCAAATTGCAACGACGGAAATACAGGTTAGATGTTAGGAAAAACATTCTCACTAGGAAGATAGTGAAGCACTAGAACAGGTTACCCAGAGAGGCTGTGAAATCTACATCCTTGAAGGCTTTTAACCCTTGGGTAGACAAAGCCTTGGGTGGGATGATCTAGTTGGGGGTAGTCCTACTTTGAGCAGGGGTTGGGACTAGATGATTTTCTGAGTTCCCTTCCAACCCTAATTTTCTATGATTCTGTGATTCTAAGTGAATTTATATTTTCACTGTGGCCAGCTGTAATGGGATTTTAATGTGTTTTATAAAGCTCCAGCACCTGGAAGCACGTGACCAAGTATCTCAATTTTTATTTATTTACATGTATTGCCATTCTTCATAGTTGCAGACAAAGCTTTGAAACTATGAAGTAAGTACACCTTAAAGTCTCAGAAACTGGAAAGCAAATAAATGTTGCATCATCATACTGTTTTTATTATTTAAAAAAAACCCTTTCACAATTAAGCTGATTTCATGATGGGGTGGGGGACAGCTCTTGCCTTTTAAACTCTTGGGGTTGGCAGTACTACATTTAAATGAATATTTTATGGCTTATTTTAAAACATCTGTGTAATAAACTATCTTAGGCCAGCTGCCAGACATTTAAAATACACAGTTACTTCCTGATAAAAACCTAGTGTCATTACAGAACATAGTGGATTTATGGCTGAAACAAGACTTTGTAGGGTTTTGAATCTATCCTGTGCAGCAGTAGATTTTTATGTGCAGTTTCCTTTTCTTTAATCAGTGATTTAGAGTAGGAATATAATGTATTTATACCATCTAGGGCACATCTTGACAATGGGAAGAAGCTCCTTCTGAAACAACTAGGATGAGTTAAGGGTCACATCAATGAGTGAAGCTCTAAGGTCTAATCTTCCAAAAATGGGCTTTAATTTTGGGTGCTATTGCTTAGGTACCAATCTGGGGCAACTGGTGGTATGGGCAAGGGACAGAAGTTACACATAAACCAGTTTAAGTGATTGGAAAGTGGTTTAAACCTGTAACAGAATGGAAGTTCAGTGCCCGTAAACTACTTTCAAAATGGCCAAAACTAGTTGAAGATAATCCTGGTTGGACATAATATCAGACTTGACTGATTTAGATTAAAACGTTTTATGGAACATATGTCCCAAATCCCTTCCTGATTCAAGTTAACTCAGTCCTGCAGCATCCCAAGATGCTTTGCAGCCCTGGGCTGTGATGTGTGCTCGGACACCAAGGCTGGCCCTGCCCTAAGCTGTCACAGAGCTGAATCACTAAAGCCTCAGTTCCCCAGCCTGCTTCCTGCCTGCCAGCCCAGTAGGACAGAGGGCAAGAGAGCAGATGGCCAGTCCCCCTTAGCCCCAGGCTGTACAGCAAGGGGAGGAAAAACCCCTATGGTGGGGGCTTTTTTCTCCTCCACCCCACCTTGCAGATGAGTGAGCCAAGCAGGGATCGGCTCAGCCCCACGCTTTCCCCAGCCGCCTCCTCCTAGAGGGGGAACCTACCCCTCCCCACTCCCACCTGGCACTCACTCCCCCAGCCAGGGTCTAGGGTGGGAGAGAGAAGCTGCCACCCAGGAGCTTCTCACCTACCCCCTTGCAGCTCTGAGCCAGGCTGGGATCTGCTCGGACGTGTCCCTACAGTTCCTGTTGGCTTCAGCTGGAAATGTTCTGTGCTTAGCACCTCTGAAAGTAAGGCCTGGGGACACTATTAGAGTACACTTTGAAAAATTATTTCTGTTAGCCAGGCAACTTGGAGTTGGCCTGCAATATTTGAGCCTTAAATGTCCCTCTTGCAACATGTGGTGAACTGGGAAAGTGAAAGATGCAGCAAACCAGTGGCAATGGGTTGGGTGTGTTACACATGTCAATGTAAGGAAGATGCAGTTGTAATGTCTTCAGGGGTATTGGAACATGGCTCTCAGCCAGAGAATCAGCTGGAGGACAGCCCCAGTGTCACCTGCTGTCAGTTTTGCTGAGCCTAGCAGGTCCACTAGATAGTAAAGAAATCTAATCAACAGGCTTGGTAGAAAACGCTGCACCCAAAATAATATTTATTTACGCTGCAGTAGCGCCTAGGAAAAAATGACCTTCAAGGCCCACCCACCACTGGGCTAGGTGCTGTACACACATGGAACAGAGACGGTCCCTGTTTCAAGGAACTTACAGTCCATTTAGAATTTAGGGTTACACAAAACTATCGTAAAACTTGCAAAGCAAATCACAACTTAATCGATCAAGGCATACAGTTGACAATGCACGTGCATATGGTGTATCTAGTTATTTCGTTATCCTCCACTTGGAAGACAGAACATTCTCACCACCCCAATCACAAGAACTCCTGAGAGAATTACATAACTTTCAATTCCTTGTCCTGGGATAGTGACACATGAAAAGTTGGGGACGTTGCTAAGGCTGGCTCATGGATAACATTTCAGTAGCATAAATTAAAGTAGGACTGACAAAGGGTAATAAACATCTGGAGTAAATTACCAGAAAAGGCTGTTGAAGCAGAGTGTGAACGAGCACAAATGTAACCTGGATTTGTTTATGGAGGAGAGAATTGATGAGCGTGTGGAAATTGCAGGAAGGTGAGACTAAGCTAAACAAAAAGGGGAAGACATGTTGGAGCAGATGGCCTTTCCCTCATTCCTGATGCATCTTGTGTTCTAAGCAGGGCAAAAGGACACAAATAGCAAAGCCAGGGAGTATAGAAAAAAAGAAAAAAGGTGGGGAGGTCATGACGCAAGAATGAGCTACAGAAATGAGACGAGCCCAATCCCAGCTCCTTATAGTGCAGGATCCAGAAGGAGGCAAAGATGGTAATGCTTACTCCCCTGTTGTGGTCTGGCTTGTGGTTATTGTGACCTCTAATGCAGGTTAGGGACCCCAGTGGGCTGTTCTGCCAACCAGGAATAGCTGGAGCACACTGGACCTCTGGACAGTCCTTTTAGCCCCTCCCCATGCCCGCCTTCTCCACCAGTCAGCTGACTCTACTCCAGGTAAGAACTTCTACCATTTCAGGGAATTCCCACTTGTATTGGTTATCTGTAGGGACCTACCACATTCAAGGACCCCAGCAGCTGATTACACAGCTGTAACATGGTCGGGGCCCACGATTTCATGGGTGTATCATGGCTGGGGCTGCCATTTTTAAGGTGGAGCAAAGTGGGCCCCCTCACACCTCTGGCCGAGGGGCACCTCAAGTCCCACCCCTCCCAGGCATTGAGTCAAAACAAAATACGGTCTGCCTGCTGGATCCAGCCCCCCAGGTGACTGGATCTGATCCACGGATCCCCCTGTGGCACTCCACATGGGGCCATGCTCTGCCCAGGGCAGCCTGCACTGGGCTTCTGCCTGTGCCTGCTGGCCCAGGCCCTGACCAGCGTGCAGCTTCTGCCAGGGGGCTGTTCCCAGTGCAGCTGGGTGCTGCTTTGCACCCCCACTTCCAGGAAAGCTGCTCATGCCCCTGCTGCACTGTGCCATGCCATTCTGAGTGGGCAGGCAAGCAGCTTCAGCCAGGTGGCTTCTGCCACAGTGCCAGGGCTCCAGCTTCAGTTCCTGGCCACTTTTCCCAGGAACTGGAGCCAAAGCCCCACATGCTGGGGCAGGAGCAGCTTCCAGCAGGCTGCTCCCAGTGCTGCTGTAGCCGGGTGCTGCTATGTACCTCGCCTCCAGCAGCAGCTTCTGCTGCAGCATGCTGCACTGCTCCCAGCAGGCATGTGGGGGCCCGGCTCCAGATCCTGGAGCTGGAGGATGTCTCAATCATTAAAATAAATTCTAAACACCTATATATTTTTATAGTTTGGCATTTGATTTGGGGCTTTTTTCCATGGAAAGTCAGAGCTCCCCTGCCTCCTTTGCTCACCCTGATGTGAGTCCAGCTGTGGCTATTCCCCCACACTGCTTTGTGGTGCTGAGCATCCCTGATATGCCTGTGTCCTGCCCATGCCCCTCACTCCCAACCCACAGTCCTCCCAACTTGCTACCCCGCCAGTCCCCCAGTGTGTGGGGAAGGGTGGAGCACAGGGCATGGGGGCATAAGTGCCCCCAAAAGGGACATGTTTGGGGGGGGCATGTGCCCCCCCCCCCCGATTTCTGCACCCACAGTGGGGCGTGGGTCTGCAGCCTGGCCTGACCAGCACTGGGAAGGACCCATCGCCGCATCCCAGTGTGTGGCACTTGGTGCAGGAAGTAACATTGTGCCACCATGGCTGCCAAAGTAAGGTGCCCTCTGCCCAGCCGGCAGCAGCAGTGGGCCCAATTCCACACCATTCCTGGGAGCTCTGTGCCAGCCATGCAGCCATGGCTGCCAAGGTGTGAGGTGCCATAGTGGCAGCAATGCAAAATTGTGCCCCCCCCCTTGCTGCCAGACGGGCGGGGAGTGCCTCATCTTGGCGGCTATGGTGGTATGGTGCTCCCAGTAGCAGTGGTGGTGGCAGCACCAAGCCTCTCCACACCCCTCTGCTGGGTCTCACTTACTGGGCTGCAGACGCTGCTCCTGCCTGGTGCCTGTCGAGCCAGACTGCGGCCCTGTGCTCTGCTATGGGTGTAGAAATCAGGTGGGGGGGTAGCACATGCCCCCATTCTCTCCATGTCCCCACCCCCCATAGACTTACCTGCAGGGAGCTACTGGAGCTGCTGTGCACCCCACTTCCTGGCTGCAGTGCCAGCCACATGCATGGGTGTGCGTGTACATGCACGTGGCCTCCTGCCTCTGATTGCCCTCCTCCCACTTCCCCAAGCTTGAACTCCGGCAGCCTGCAAAAGGAAACCCATGGTTTCTCAGGTTTTTCTCCTTTAAAGGAGAAAATCCACATTTTTCTAAAGGAAACAAAACCTAGATCCCTGGTTATGAGGAAGAAAGAACAAAAGATATTAGCAGGAAAAGGGAGAAAAGATGGAGCTCAAAAGATTTGAGATGACTAACAGACTTGAGCACTGAAAGGGAACATTTTCTCTCTTGTACGTGCTGTGGTCTTCATTTGCTCCAAAACCTAATTTAAAATAAATAAAATAGAAGACATTTAGGAACAGCATTATAAAGACATCTCACAGTTCTGCCTGTGCGCACACACAAATGGCTCAGATTTCACTCTTGTGGATTATTATTGTATCACCACAACCTTGAGCTGTGTTTATAGTCTTGTAAGTTAAAGCATTGTGGGAGCTGCTTCTTGTTTTAGAGTAGTTAAAAGCCGTGTGGCCTGAGGGAGGGAGCAAGCAATCGGAGCACTAAGGATTGGGAGGTTTGGAATCCTGCCACTGACAACTGGTATGGCCTTGAGCAAGTCACTTCACCTTGCTGTACCTCAGTCTCCTGAATGCTAAAAATCAGACTAATAATACCCTGTGAGTGTTTTGAGGATGTGTCAATGTGAGCACTTTGAAGAGCCCAATACACATTTGCTGCTAAACAGACAGTGATAGGATCTAAATGAGTAATAAATGTTATTGCAGAGAAGCAGAAGGTTGGAAACTTAGCAGGTATTCTCTGAACACTGTGAAAGACAGTAAAGGAGAACCTGTGGAAGGAACAATGGCTACCTGTATCGTTGTATGGAGGCTGAACCTAGCAGAACAGGGTAGGAGGGTCTGGGATTTCGGAGTGCTACTGCACTAAAAGTAGAAAAGTAATTTTAAATAGGAAGGGATCAGTAGGCCACAGAATGACTGACAAGGGACTAAATCCACAAACTGTAGTGAAAAATAATTGATACAGCACCTTAGAAATTAGCCCACCTCCCAGTATCTGAGTACCTCAACAAGCTTTACACTTTGCATCACAACACCCCTGTGAAGTATAGTGCTGTTCTATGCATGGGAACCTGAGGCCCAAGGTCATCCAGAAAGTTTATGGCAGAGCAGGGGCCTTTAAGCTAATAGCCAAACTCCTAGATTATTTTTCTTCTGTATTAGCACCTCATTATTTTCTTGACCATATCTACTACATGTTTGTTTCTTCTGGCTTTTTATTTACCCTTCACTGACTGATTGTCCAAATAATTTTATTGGCATCGTATTGGAAAAGTCAGTTAAACAAAGGTGCAAGATGAGATTGTCACAAGTAGCTCCAATTTGAAAAGATTAATTGCTTATTTTGAAAAAAAAAATATTTCCTGAATGAATGAAAATCAGGTTTCTACCTTGAGGGGCTGGTTGGAAATATGAAGGGGTTTCCTTTTCCAGCACACTCCTATCCTCTGCGGTACAATTCCGTGGCCAAAAGATGTGCTATCCTGGCAGCTAGATTTTTAAAATGGAAGTGGGTATTTGCTAATGGTCTCTTCTCCTCTAGTATATGCCATAAAATGATTAGATTGTTGACTAGTGTAAGAGTAGTGTTGCAGCCATGATGGTCCAGAAATTATGTGAGAGGCAAGATATCATCCTAATAAATTCTTGCCTCTCATAGACTACTGAGTGTAAGTCAACAATGAATTACACTTTTGATAACACTTGCACTTGCAGTGTTGCCAGCTTTCATAGTTTATCATGAGTCTCACTAAAATTAGTAATCTCCTTCAAGCTCCAGGTTCCTGGAGTCCTGTGATTACTTGAAGAGTCTGACTTGTATGTTTGTTTTTAAAGTAGGTTTCTAGCCCTAGCCTTCCTGCTGGTGGGGAAAACCTGAACTCTAATCCAATGGCTGGGATAAGAATCCCAAATATATTGTGTGGTTTTAAAATCTCATAATTTTGAGGTTGGAGGCCTGACTCATGATTCTTGAATGCATGGGGCTGGTAATACTGCTCTTTTATAGTGTCTTGTGACCAATGTCTTCAAGACACCCCCTGCACCTAAGTGAAGGAGCAGTTTTGTGTCCATTTACAGGTGGAGCAGAGAGAATTTTAGGACAAAGTTTTTCAGACTTTGGTGCCTAAAGCTGGTATCCTATAAATATCATAAATCTCAAATATGGTGTTAGGCATCTAAATTTAGGCCCAGTTCAACCTTTTGCTAGGGCAGGGTCATAAAAATTGCTGGAGTGGATCAGACTAACGGTCCATCTCCATGCCAGTATCCTGTCATGCCTCCTGTTACCAATTGCCATAGCATTAGGGATGGCTGGGGCCTGAGTTACTTCCTGGACTGTTATGTTTTAATAGCCCCTGATGAACCTGTGCTCCACAAATTTTGTTTGATCCCTTTTTGAACTCTGACTGGCCTTTCTCTGACAATGGCCAGCTCTAGATACTTTAGAAGTAGATGCCCCCATGGTAGGCAGATGTGGGACAACCTCTTCTCCCACTCTACCCAGAGTGTACTGCCTCAGGAGCAGAAAGGAGGCAGCATGTTTGGTGCTGGGGCTTACCAAAGTCAGCATCACCCACTGTCTTTCATATCCTACCTTATCTCTGGTCCACATCAGGATTCTGTCCATACCAGCCAAGGAGGTCCAGAGATGCTGGAACCAGCTCTGCCCTGATATAGAGAGCCTTGCTGCTCCAGGGGTAGTCCTTAGAGGCACTGCATGCACACTTTCACCCTTTCCCACTAGCCTAGCTGGCAGAAAGGGGGAGCAGGACAGTACTGAGTCAGGCTCCCTGGTTTTAAGTGATTGAAGCTTCCTAAGTGATTTTCTCCACAAACAGTAGCTGGGCAGGACAAGGAATAGACTCTATGTGTCTTGTTTCCTGTTCCCCTGTGATGCACGGTCATGCTTAGACTACACTGTTGTGGTTCAGCAACAATATCAATATCCACACAAGAGCAAAAGAAATACCTGCTTTTTCACTGCACGTGAAAGAGATGGTTTGGACAAACTGACAGGCCTTGTGCTGGTGCGCATCTCAGACACCTCTGGCGCTGAGCAAGTTACACTGGACAAAACCATTGTCAAGAGGTCAGAATTAAACTCCATGGGAAGGATTTTGTTTTACCAAGTGTACGACCAAGATCCGTTTGAGACAAACCCTTGGTTATCTGACTAAAGTGTAGGAGCAGTTCATTAGAGGCAGGTCCTGTCAGACCAGCCAGGTGGCCTTCTATGACCAGGTCACAAAATCCTTGGACACAGGTGTCACGGTGGACATAGTATTTCTGGACTTCAGGAAGGCCTTTGACACTGTCTCTTACACCATCTTCATTAAAAAACTAGGAGACTGTGGTGTCGACACCTACACTGTCAGATGGGTCACTAACTGGCTGGAGGGCCGCACCCAGAGAGTGGTGGTGGATCGGTCATTTTTGACCTGGAGGGATGTGGGCAGTGGGGTCCCCCAGGGCTCGGTCCTCGGGACTGCAGTGTTTAACATCTTCATCAGCGACTTGGACAAGAGGGTAAAAAGCACCCTGTTCAAATT
>NW_017729032.1:22742213-22743678 GCF_001723915.1 Gavialis gangeticus | reverse complement strand
TCCAGTTCTGGGTGCTGCACTTCAAGAGGGATGTGGACAACATGGAGAGGGTCCAGAGGAGGGCCACTTGCATGATCAGGGGGCAGCAGGGCAGGCCCTACAATGAGAGACTGCGGGACCTGAACTTGTTCAGCCTTCACGAGAGAAGGCTGAGGGGGGATCTAGTGGCCTGTTACAAACTAGTCCAAGGGGACTAGCAGGCACTGGGGAAGTCCCTGTTCCCCCAAGCGCTACCAGGAGTGACCAGGAATAACGGTCACAAGCTGGCAGAGGGTAGATTCAGGCGAGATATCAGGAGGTGCTACTTCACTGTCAGGGTAGCTAGGATCTGGAACCAACTTCCAAGCAAAGTGGTGCTGGCTCCTACCCTGGGGGTCTTTAAAAGGAGGCTGGCTGAACACCTCGCTGGGGTCGTTTGACCCCAGTACTCTTTCCTGCCATGGCAGGGGGTCGGTCTTGGTGATCTGCTCAGGTCCCTTCCGACCCGACCAACTATGTAACTATGAAATTCTGTTACGCCCATGGGCATACCTTGGATAAATAAGGAGACAACTGGAGGGTGATCCTGTTTTACAGTGGGGACACTTACACACCCAGAGGGAATAATACAATCACTTCTACACTTTAGTCCAGGGGTGAGCAATTATTTCGGTTGGAGGGCCACTTAATGAGTTTTGATGAGCTGTCGAGGGCCGCAACAGTAGTCCCGCCCCTTGATAGCTGCCATGCCTCCAGGTTGCCATCTTCCCCTGAGAAGCAGGGATTGAGGCTCCCCACCACTTCCAGCAGAGCCCCGTGAGCTGCACATGGTGGCTGGGAGTGGGGAAAGCAACTGGCTTCATTGTGCAGGGCTTCCTGGCAGTGGCACATGAGTCTTGGGAGCTGCAGGTGAGCCCGGCATGATAGAGGCAGGCCATCCTGGCTCCGCTCCTTGCCACCACATGCAGCTCCTGTAACTGGCTAGAGCATCGCACTGCCTGGCAGCTGTGCCTGCCTCCTGCTGCATCGAGGGCCTGCTGCTGCTGCAACCGGCAGTGGGGGCTGTGCACCACGAAGGGAGCATGTGGGGGGATCCTCACACCCCACAAACCCCACCCATACCCTGATCACCTGAGCTCTGCGCTCCTGCCATCCCACCGGGCACGGGTCCCAGGCGCCATGCTCCCACCAGCCTCAGCCCCACGCTCCGTGTTCCCGCCCAGCTGCAGCTTCCCTTCCTGGTGCCCAGAGTAAGCGCTGCAGTGAGGACACAAGGAGGAGCTGCTGGAGGCCAGGGAAGTGAAGCAGGTCCCCTGGCAGTGGCAGCAGTGGCCCTGCCTGGAAGCTGTGCATGCTGCCTGGGGTCAGGGCCCCCCCTCACAGGAGGGTGGGAGCAAAGTGTGCGGGCTGGGCATGGTACAATTAATTGGTGGGCACCCGTGGGCCGGTTGAAATCACCTGGTGGGCTGGATCCAGCCTGCGGGCC
>NW_017729032.1:22728812-22737213 GCF_001723915.1 Gavialis gangeticus | reverse complement strand
ATGGGCCGGTTGAAATCACCTGGTGGGCTGGATCCAGCCTGCGGGCCATATTTTGCCCACCCTTTCTTTGGTTGGTGACTCGAGTTGGTTGCAAGCTGCACATTGATCATCCCGTAGGTGCAACAGAATTCTGCCCAGTGTCTTCAGCAGAGTTGCTGATCCGGGCTTACATTGCCAGCGAGAGGTGAATTAAGCCAAATACATTTGTGTGCCAGGTAACCTCTTGAAACAGTCATTCCCCTCCTTCCCCTCCCCCCCCCCTTTTTATATTAAAGCAGAGTTTTAGGATCTGTCATAGAAACATATTTTTTGGAATGATGGAATATTTCAAAGCACTTCCCGTTCTGATCCTCGGTGCTCTAGGTTAAAGCACATTTTGCCTGTAGTGTCCTGACCATCTGAGTAGTAAGGCTGATTTGCTTGTAACTGTGACTTCACAAAAACATGGCAAAAGACAGAGATATCTGAAGCCAGTAAATGTTTCCAGATGGGAGCATTTCTGGTGAACTCTTTACTCTTGCGTCTAAATGAGGCACTGCTAGCATTCTAAAAGACTGAAAATATTTTAATATTAAAAGGAAGTGTATTAGGGATCAGTTCCCACAGATTTATTTTGAATGAGGCAGCTTTAATGGTAGGAAGGAGAACTACTTTTAAAAAAATATGTATTTTAATTTATCCCTAGAAGCAGAGGGAGAGAGAGAGAGTGAGCAACATGTGACAGTAACAGCAGTGAGCCAGTGGAACGTCTTGAAAGGAACTGGCCTTGTTTTGGGAAATTAAAAAGTTGCAGGTAGCAGTTAACAAGCCTGAGAAAGTGTATTATTTCTCAAGTGAAGCAGTTCTTCAGGAGGAAATTTATGAGAGTTAGGAGCAGTAGTATCTGTGACTTTTTTCTGTCCTTGTAAAGTGTTAGGTTTAAGTCTGCTGAAAAGGACTAAGACCAAATAAGGGCTTTTAGTTATAAAAGGCCAGCTTTTGATGCTTTATCAAAGTAATTTGACTGCATCAGATACAAGACAGGGACAGGAGCCTAGTTCATAAATATCACCAATCCACGTCATTTAAAAAAGGTCCCTCACTGCACAATTTTTTGCAGTGTTACTATTCTTTGGACATGAGGCCCACAGCTGAATCAGCAGGGAGATTGATTTCTCTCTCTCCCTTTAAGAGCGAGAAAGAAGGTCCCTTTGGGTCAGGGTTGAGGGCTTGGGGCGGGGGGTGGTACTGGGAAAGTTCATCTTGCAGCTGCCAGCGATATAAAGTACCAGGCCCACGGAAAACAACAGGATGTGGGTTTTGAACACTTTGAGCTTCTTCATGATGTATTTCTTTTACTTTTCTTCTTTAAAAATAATACCCCAGCAAAGGACATTTTCTGATCCCTTAATAAAAGCTTATTCTACCAACTTTCAGACATACCTCATTGGTTTTTTAAACAATCAGGGATACTTACAGTGTATACCCCTGGAACCAGCGTAGTGATCACTGTTAAGATAAATGTGGACTAGCTGGCTCAGCACCATGATATTGGTGCTGGTCACTTTAGATCAGTAGCTGAAGGTTGGTCTTGTCTAGATGCTGCCTGATGTTCACTGTGAACTGAGTTGATTGTTACCCTTCAGTTCTCTTTGCCTACATGCCAGCATTGCAGAAAAAAACACAACCTGGCATTAATCAGCATCTTTCTTAGCACCGTGAAAGATAGTAAAAATCCCAAAGCGGTACATAACCCAAATTCATCTACCTTTTTTTTTTTTTCCTTTAAAACCCAAAGCTTAAAAATCATCTCACTGCAGTGTTAAGACAAAATAACTTTCTGAACACATGGGATGTATGACAATCAGATGGTTCTAACTATCGGTAGAAAACCAGATGATGCAAGTGGCTTTTATAACTGCATAATTGCATCCACATTAGGAAGCTACATTGCTTTAACAATATCAGTTTCTGAATTAATATAATTATAGCAGTGCAAAAGCTGTAGAGAGGCTAGGAGTCAGAGGCTATGGGTCCTGGTCTTGCTGTCTGCGCAGCTATCTGCAGGAAGAATTCAGGGCACAGAAACCATGGGGGGAGGGCTGTGAAAGTTTCCCAGCATCATTCCTTGTGCGTTTGCCTGCCACCTCCCACCAAACAGACAGCTTTGGTTACGCTACACGTGATCTGAGCCTCCAAGAGGCTGAGAAGTTATTTTGACTCTCTTTATAGCAATTAAATGAAGATCCTAACCCGTACTGGGTTCCCATTGTGCAAGATGCTGCATGAACAGTAGACAATCCCAGCTTTGGCAGCCTGCATAGACAAAACAGGCAAAGGAGGGGAGAAGACACAAAAACAGTAGATAAAGGCCCGAGACAATGAATGCAACTGAAAAACCCCAGTTGAGGTGGAATGCAACTGAAAACTTCCTGGGCGGCTTTGGCCAAGCCCATTGAGACTTCCTGCTGATCACAGAGGAAGTATAGAGCAGAAGTAGGAATGGAGCACAGTGTTCCTGAATCATGGCTTAGTGCTTTAACCACAAGATCATAGAGTGGTGTGGGGTGAGAGGATATGGGGATTTGGTTTTTTTCCAGCAGCCTCTGCCCCAGATGTCTCTATTTCCTAATGCAGAGGGAATCGAGCAAGAGTCGGTTCAGCATTTGCACATGTAAACAAAATAACACAATCCTGTGAACTATTTGTGATCCCAGGCACTCCTGTGCCTGGGATCTAGTGTCTGTTGAACTAGGATCTGTTGACAGTATCGAATAAATCCACAGCCACCAAAAAGAAAAAATACAACCCATTTCAGAGCCCAGCCCCTCAAGCCACCCACTTAGGAAAAGGTGTGGCTGGCATTTGTTACAAGCCTTACAAGATAAAATCTGGCTCCTGTCAGAATAGGAAGAAAAGTGAGTTTCAGGACTGAGAAGGGACAAAGAACTGGTTTGAGGAGGTTGGTCAGCTTAGGGCTTGGGAAACCTGAGCATGACTCCTAGTATGCCACAGATTTCCTGTATGACCTTGGACATGTCCCTTAGCCTCTCCATGCTTCAGTTCCCCAGCTAAAAAACTGGGGTATGGGTGGGGGGTATGGTAATTGGGGCTATGTCAGTATTGTCAACAGGAACGCTCAGCCCCCAAGTGCTTCTTTCATGCTTCTGGTTTTTTTCCACTGATAAATCCACTGGTTTATCTCAATTGTGGGAGTAAAACCAAGAAGAAAAATAGGCCCTGATTCTCCACTGCCTTGTATAGGTATCCTAAGCTGTATGAACATGAGTGTAAAATGCTAGCATGCTGGCCATTTTGCACTCCCTGTGAAGTTGTAAATAGCTTTGTACTGGATACAGCAGTGAGGAATCAGGCCTTTATTTCTGCTCGAAGCATTGGTCTCGGGAAAGTTGCTTGTCTACATTAGCACTAACAGTAGCACTCCTTGATCAGTTGGAATACATTGCACGCTCTAGCAGTAGCCAAGAAGTAACTGGAAACATCATCAGGTATATCGAGCCGAAGCAATTCTGCTTCTGTCTGACGTTTTCTGGATTTGTTACCTTCCCGGTTCCGTTGCTACAAAGACTTTCAAGAGAAAGAGGCCCACTATGTGCTCAAGAAGTGGAAAACGCAGCCTTGCTTCTGAAATTCTCAGCCACTCTCTCTCTTCACTACTTCCCTTGAAGTTACTCTTTTCTGTCTTTTGATATCTGCCTTCTTCTGCAACCTAACAATGCAAGCTTTCAATAGCATGTGACCTCAGGCAGACCAAAACTGAGAAATGTTAAAGCAAATCACAACAAAACTCCTGTTACTGCACATACACCCTTATGTAATATTGAAGGAGTGAATTAAAGGTGTTTCTCATGTGAGGAGCTGGATTCTTCCTTTTCACACCAGTATCAATCAGGAAAAACACTTAAGCTCAGTGGAATTACACCAGTAAAAGAAGATTCAAGCCTTTCATGCTGCTTTTTTCCCTCCCACTGGTAAAATGGGACTTGAGCTACTTGGCCAGGTTATGAAATTTAACCAGCTAATCTTTGAGATTCTGGCAGAGTGACCTTAAATAAATAAAGAAAAACCCCGAAAAATTAAGATTTCTACTGCCACTTGATTAAAAAAAAAACAAACTCCCAATTTTTCTTACAATTATTCTGCTGGTTGGAGAACTCAGATTCATGTTAAACCAAATACATGTCCACTCCTCCACCCCAAGTTCAAGTGAATGTAGGCTCTTTCACACTAGTCAGCAAATAAATGCCCTTTACAAACAATGTGTCCAGCAATAATTGTGCCTCAGCAGGTACTTAATTATTTTGGGCTATTGTGTTGCAAGTGCAATTAGGTGCTGTGTAGACTGCATGTAGACGCAGGTAGCAAGCACCTTGTTTCTATGCTCATAAATCTCTGCGATGCTCCAATTATCAAGACATCTTGGGCTGGCAGTCTGCGTCTCTCTGTTTTGTGCTAGTGATTAGTTTCAGAAATGCGTACTAAATTGATTTCCTTTTCATGACATTGTTTTCAAATGACTCTTCTGTTTTTCTCCTGCTCGTTCGTTTTTTGGCAGTCTCTGTGGCTAGGAAGCTGTGTGGAATCTAAGTCAGAGCTCCTCTGAATTTTTCACTGGGTCAGTCTTCAATGTCTGAGTGTTTGAATTGGGGCAAGGGTGGTTAAGCATGCTACTGAGATTAAAATAAAGATCCTTAAAGCTTTGGAGGGTTCTTGTTTCAGCTGTGAACAGCAAGGCTTACATGCAAAGAGGGAGGGGGAAAAATGCAGCAACATTCCTTTCACACTCCCACTCACTTCTGAGGTTCTTCCACTTCCTTCCTATGACTTTTTTTAGAACTGTAGTGTTTTTCTCACGTCCGGCAACAAAGGATGTTTTGTGCTGCTGCTGAGGTTGTTGGGTTTCCCCCCCGCCCCGCTTAGCTTTGGTCTGTAGTAGCATGCTTGAAAATACAGCTCTTATTTGCGTGGGAACGTTAACACTTTTTGCTGCATGGTACCTTGAGGTAGATCAACTGCTGGGATTTTTTTGCCTGACGCTGTCAGAGTTTACCTCCATTTTTCTATGTCTGCCTCATTTTTATGTAATAGTCACTTTGGTGCAATTCCAGACAAAAGGCCAAATCTGCTCCCTTCTCTGGAGTGACTCCACTAATCATAATTACACTGGTAAAAATTGGGCTAACTGCAGATTTACAGTGGTGCGACAGAAAACTGAACTTGGCTTATCAGCCTTCCAGTTCATTGTTGATTTCTAGTATACAACCCAACAAGATTGCTAGAAAGACATGGTTGATTTAAATATGTACCATATTTTAGAATAACAATTTTCAGTCTATCCAGACTACGGGTAGGATCACCAGTCCAGTGTTATGCTGGTGGGGGTGATTCAGAGTGGAATTCAGAGTAACTAGAACTGGGTAGATCAAGCTTTTTATTCTTAGAATATTTTGTAAAGTTTATTATCCTTTAATGAGCCAGTGTCATTGCCATAAACTAACTATAATTGTGTATATGGCCATTATACACTTCAGGGAGAGAAACACTAAAAAGAAACCAAGGGACACAAGCAACCACAATGTCAGGAACCCTGGATATTGGATACTTTAGCATTAGATGCTTTCAATTTATTATAATTTGTGAGCAGCTAGGCAAGGGGGGGGAAAAAACCTCACAGACAGCCCGGAATTGCATCATAAATCTCAGAAAGCACTAACATAATCTTTAAACCTGTTCTCAGATCCTCAGGCAGAGAGCATTAGTTATATCCTGGCTATGATTTTGGCCTCTCAAGCACTAGTTTTACACATGTGTAAGTCGATTGTCTTTCATTGGAGTTCCTTGTGATTTAGACTGGTGCAGTGAAATCAGAACTGGGTATGGTACACTGTCATACTGGAGAATCTTTTTGTTCTCTACCGAATGCATACCCTATTTTCAGGAACGTGTTTTGAAGGATGCACGCTGCCATCTAACATACTGGATATGTTTGCAGCCTTCAGATGCAAATCTGCTGCTCTAGAACGTTGCAGTGATACCACATGAGCTGTTACAAACTGGGTCCTGACCAGGAAAAATGATCCAGATTAGAAGTAGCCAATGCACTTCAAGGAACTGAAGGATTTATTCATCCACTGGGATATCCCAAAAAGGCAAATATGTTCTCCCACAAACCACTGCAAAAGAACTCTAGGGCTCTGTGAAGTTTTAACCTGTAGTATGTGCCCCAGTGTATCTTGGTGCCACACATGGTTAGAGTATCATGGTGGAGATTGTTTTAACAAGCCTGAGGGATCTCCATCATTATTCTGTAGCATGGCTGCTTTTCATAAGAGGCAGGCTGCAGGGAAGTGGGCCACTTGTTCATGGGTCACTTGAATTAATCCTGTTACAGAGAAAGGAGGTTAGCAGTGTTAGTCTGAAGTTAGGTGGAAGGTAGGCCAGAGTGGCACCTTAGGCCAAGTACAGACATTCAAAAAGCCCCTGGTAGAAGCGCTGTATTGCACTTTACTTAGGGCTATAACTTAGCGTAAGCAAATTGAGCAGACATTTGCTGTTTGGTGGGGGGTAGGAAGGGGCTCTGAGTTTGCCTGCACTGACTGCTGGGGGCGCTCCTGCATGCCTCCTAGGAGGCTGTCAAAGTGGCCGTTCTCCCTACCCCAGGTGTCCTGCTGGCCACACAAGCGATGAGGGGCCCAATCCTTTTTTTTGGCAGAGCCTACCCACCTCTCCCATGGCCAGGGGGTGAGCTGCCAGCAGGCCAAGCAGCCCTTGAGCTGTAGGGAGCCCCAGTCCTTACCTCCATGGTGGCAGTGCCCCCCCCGGGGCCGGCTGGGTGGGCTGCTAGTGAACCGGGTGCTTCCCCAGCTCGGAGGCAGCACCTGGGCAGATTCATCTCTTCCCTGAGCTTGCCCGCTAGAAGCCCGCTGGGCACTGCTCCCCTGGCAGGATTTGGGAATAGTTCGATCGGGTTGGGTGCTGTCGCCTGGCCCACTAGCAGCTCACCCCAGGAGGCACCACCACCATGAAGGGAAGGACTGGGCTCCCCCACAGCTCAGGGGCTGCTCAGCTTGCTGGAAGCTTGCCCGCTGGCAGGCTCCGGCTCTGACAAAAAAAAGAGGAAGGATCAGGCCCCTCACCGTAATGTGACAGAAAAATTGAAACAGTGGGTTTCAGTTAAAAACCCACCATTTCAATTTAGGGGGCATAGAATAAAACCCTGAGGACTAAACCCCTGTCATGTGTACAAGCGCCCAAGGGGGCCACCCTGTCTTACCTTCTTCCTATTACACAGATGCACTCTAAGTCAGGTTTAGCTAACTCGTTAGCTAAATCCAATCTAAGATCAATCTTATCCTCAGTGTAGGTAAGGTGTAATTGTATATCTATGCTAGTGTCTGGGTTACACTATACAAAATTATACCCACCTGTGTGACCAACATTAAGCCCTCAGCTGACAGTCTCCTGGAAAGATGCATGCACCGATAAATTCCAGCAACCTTGCTACGTCAGCAGCTGTAAGTCCTGGACCCATAATGCACTGTGGCTTCTGGCAGCCAAACTCGCAACGAGGACATGGAACTCCAGCAAAAGCAGCAGAGTGCTTGGGGCACCTAGCAGTGCCAGTCACTGTGAGCTGATGAAACTCTGGCAGCAAAACCCAGCCTAAGAAAAAGCACATCATAATTAAATTCCACCTCAAGTGAACCAACTTTCCTGGTCAAAATAAAACAAAAGATAGATGAAGCTTGCTGGTGCTTGGTACAGGTTGCCTTGTAGAGAGAAATACTATTAAATTCATAGGTGCCAGAAGGCTAGGGCTAACGGGGCCATAGCACCACAGCCACATCCCTCTGCTGCAGCACCGCACCCAGCGCCCCGCCGTGTGCTTCTCCACTGCGTACAGCAGCAGCACGCGCCGGCCCCACTACGGCATGCGGGACGGAGGGGCAGGTGGGGTGCTCTACGCTGCACCCTGCTCCGCCCCCAGCTCCCCAAATAATATTTTTTCCCAACACATATGATTAAATTGCTCGTCTAAACAGTCTGCTCTGAGTAAAGAATGAGATTAATTATGATGCTATCACCTTGCCCCTGGAATTCTTCTTAGTGATGCACCACCAATTGCAAGAGACAGCCTTTTTGTACCCTGAAATCTTGGTCTACTAACAATAAATCATCTGGGGTCTTTGGGGTGGTGGCTCCTTTATTACCATTATGTGGGGCCTGGTATGCGTAATATAAATAACAGTCTTTGGCAGTTTTACACAACCGCCCATCAAGGTGCTCTACAAGCAGTGATGATCCACCCTTTGAGTTAGTGTCATATTATTATTATCATTTTATAAGGTGGGAACTGAGGAATACAGAAGTAATGTAATGTTTGCAGTCTTGCAGTGAATCA
>NW_017729032.1:22718809-22723812 GCF_001723915.1 Gavialis gangeticus | reverse complement strand
TTAATTATGATGCTGTCACCTTGCCCCTGGAATTCTTCTTAGTGATGCACCACCAATTGCAAGAGACAGCCTTTTTGTACCCTGAAATCTTGGTCTACTAACAATAAATCATCTGGGGTCTTTGGGGTGGTGGCTCCTTTATTACCATTATGTGGGGCCTGGTATGCGTAATATAAATAACAGTCTTTGGCAGTTTTACACAACCGCCCATCAAGGTGCTCTACAAGCAGTGATGATCCACCCTTTGAGTTAGTGTCATATTATTATTATCATTTTATAGGGTGGGAACTGAGGAATACAGAAGTAATGTAATGTTTGCAGTCTTGCAGTGAATCAGTGGCACAGTCTGGAGGGCTCCAGAGCTTGGCCCTCTTGACTTTTATGTAGAAACTATTGCATAGTACTTCCTCCCTCGGACTACACTTTATCTCAGGGATCCACTGTTTGTTCCAACATTAGAAAATCCCCCACCCCACACTGTATCCCCTCCTCTCCAGATGAAGTTACATAGGAATTGGGAAGCTTCACACCCAGTTATACAAGTAACAGATCTCTAGAAACGGAGGTAGGAACAAGGTAGAAGTTACAGATGTTGAGTGGCCACATTTTCTTCAAAAGATTGAGAGCGGTTATCTAGTTACAGATGTACTCAAATTAACCCTCCTTCCTCCTTTTCCCCAGCCCCTCAAAACCCCCAAAATCCCAGGGTGTCTCTAGAAAGTTATCTCCATTAGGTCCATGTTGCTATACATTTGTAATCCTGGTTTGTTGCCACTAAATTGTAATGGGCTCATAATCTGTTCTCAGGAAAAATGTAACGCTTAGATCTGCAGTAAAAATTCTGCACAAGCTTTCTGCAGAGCCTTATGGCTTTTGTGATGAAAAATGGTCAATTCACTATTGGCAATAAGTATTCTTGTCATATGAACAACAGCCATTTCATGTTTAAAAATAGAAAAGGCAGTTAATTATTATGGTGAAATAAAAGCCTGTAGTTGGTAGAGTAGCAGTTATGCCTGTAGTCATACTTCAAAAAAGCCTTTCCTCATGTGACAATCCCCAAAACACTCAGTCTGAACTCAAAATGTGTATCAAGCCTGAGGCTTCACTAACACTGTGTAAAGCTTTAGCAACCTCATTGAACAACACCAGCATAAAACTGGTGCAAACTATTGCAAGAACAGAATTACGCCCAACCTGAACAGCTGTCTCTGGAAGTTTGAGAGTGCCCAGATAAGGGGCGAGAGAGGGTGCAAAAAGAGAGAGCAGAAAAGACACCCCAAGATTTTCAATGAGCCACTGCTGCTTTGCTACATTCAGACGAACTCTGCGTTTAAGTGTATCCGAGCTGAGCCATTCACATGGCTCTAATTTCCTCTTCACCAGCGACTCAGTATACTGAGTCTGCTTGTTTGGAGAGTGAAAGTCTAACCTTGGTTTCCTGTATGGTGGCACAAAATACTAACCACAAGTTTACTCAGCTGACCCTAAGATCCATGGTTTTTATTCCATTTTCTGGACCAGCACTGAAATGAGTGCTGTGATAACCAGGCATTCCAGTATTTATCACCTTGTGAAGATTAGGATCTGCATACATGTGTGTTACGTGGTGTGAGACGTGGTGTAATGTAGCATATATGTTATGGACGAGATTTTCAAAGGTACTGAGATCTGAGAACTTCTGCAATCTGGTGCTAAGAGAGCAGATGCCCCAGAAAAAAGCTCTCTCTGCCTTCTGAAAATCCAGCATTACGAATCATAATATTTTCTGGCAGTGAGCCAACAGACAAGCTGCATCACTTAAACAGAAATTCATATGAAGCACACTACTGTGATACCCTGTGTAACAATGCAGTTGTCACAGCAAATGGTAAGGGATACCCAGAAGGGTGTTAAAAGGGCATGAGTACTGCACGTCCACATAATGTGTTTTCTTTCTGAAGGATCCCAACAGGCTGCACAAATTGGCAGAGATTCTGTATAGCTGCAGCACAGGGAAACTCTCTTGATGACCTCTGGATTCTGGAGTGTACAACTAGCTCACAGACAAAATCAGAGCAGCCGTGGGTGCTCTGGAAATGTCCAGAATCCTCCCGAGAGCTGCCTATCCCTTATGCAGAGGCTTTTGAAGGTCTATTCTGCCTGCACATGGGAATTGGGGTCCAGCCTCCTGTGCAGAGCTCTTGCCTGCGTGGAACAGGAGATAGAGATGAGAGCAGGAGACAGAATCTCTTTGCTCTGTGGATATTCATGTTAATTTATGTGCGTGTGCATGCCAGTGCTCATGTTTGGTGGGGTGAGGAAAGGTGATGGCATGTATCACCTGTATGGCAAACATCACCATGGTAGCATAAATTTACCTAGAAAATTTCAAGGGAAAAAGCATTTACACAAGGAAGGAATGGAAAAGAAGTTTCCTCCAAGTCTCCTTCCATTTTCTGACCTGCTCCGCAATACAAGTCTGTCCGCTCCGGTAAGGAAAGCAGCAGAAAGCCAATGTGGAGTACAAGAGTGGCAGTGTGGGGCAACCCCCTTTCTAACAATGTTCTGTAGCATCTTTTTATCAATATAGTCTTGCTTATCTTAGTCCCACAGTTTTTTCTTGTTCATCCAACGGACCCAGACAAATTAAGCAAGTACTCAGTTTGACTTAGTTGGTCCCACCATGATTTTTTCTCTTCCCTACTATCTCATGCTGTGTCAGCTGGTTGAGAGAGGCGATATAATCTCCTACACTCAGTTGAGGTGTGGTGTATTCTAGGTATTTTATTGTCAGCCCTACAACTAACTTTGTTTGGGCAAATGATATGAACCACTTTGTATCTTAGTTTTCCCATCTGTAAAATGGAGCTAAAACTATTTGCCCACTTCTATCAAAGGGCTGTTATAGAAACTAGTTAACATTTGTAGAGTACTTCAGAGAGGGCCAGATTCTCGTTCACTCTGCATCCCTTTAGACAGATAGAGCAATGCAATGGGGACCTAGCATAAATGAGAATTTGGCCTTTTGCAAGAAGGGTAATTACTTTTGCTTGTGGTCCTTGGGAATCAAACTGCTACAAATCCAAAGGCTCAGACCATGGAATTATCCCCTTCTGGCCTCTCTATTGAGCACACATTTATATTTAGTTTCACTAATTGTTAAACGCTAGGAAGTAATTTCTTTTGAAATGATCTTTAGTATCATTCATTTTACAAGGGCAACAAAGGGCCTATGCTTCAGAATTGCAACTTGACATCCCATTTCCATCTGTCTCCTATTAACCCAAACAACCTAGACAGTCTGAGGCTACATGTAGAGAGAAAGAGATGAAAAATTAACAATGGATGATGCAGCATGGACCTCAGTCAGTAGTCTTCCTAGCGATGCAGATCTGACTCAGTGTCTGGTTTAAAGAATGTCCAGCTGAAAAAGAGAAATGGAATGAATAGACAGTGGTATCTACTTAAAGTGAATACAGATAAAGTGAAAGAAATTTAATTGTGTTGGTGCAGAGCCATGTGCAGACTGTTAGTCTATATATAGTGACTCCAGTTATAGGGAAAAATCCTGCAATTAGCCCTCAGCTTAAGTAGGTGGAGGAGTATTGGGAAGATGTGCATGGGAAAGCCTGGATGTTCTTGTCTAGTGCTGTTCCACTGAGATTATTTTGATCCATAAGCTGAAGTACACCTTTACATTGCTAATACACAGCCAGTGCCAGTACCATCCTTCACCTGTAAACCTGCTGTGCCCTATTTCCACTTCCCCTGGCATATTGTCCTCGCAAGGATAGGTTTTGTACTGCCTTGGAAGTGTGCAGCACCTTGTATATAAATACCACACTAGTCCTATTGGCAGAAGTGGGGACTTCCTTCACAAGAGTACTGGAGGCTGAATTTGACCTGTTACAAAGTTTTGTAGGGGAAGAAAATGACTTCTAGGTTGTGTGAGAGGTGGTGGGCAGATGAAAAGCAGTTGAGGAGAAACTCTGTTACTGGAGGTCCACACCCTGCAGTCCTTCCTATAACAAACTCTGAGGCTAGGGACAGACATTCAAAAAGCCAGTGCCTGAATTGATTCACCCTTTGCAGGTTAATCTAACCTGCCTAGGCTGAAAAGGACAAGCATCCTCTCTGGATTGAGGCAATGCAGGCACATGCCTGCAGATGCTCGGGCCAGGAGCTGGGAGTGCTAGAGGTGGCCCTCGGCTGCAGGGAAGCTAGGCTGGGGGGCTGTGGACAGTCAGGGCTGAACTGGCCAGGGAGGGGTTTAATTCCCCCACCTCTATCCCACCGAGGACAGAGTGGCTGGGCCAGGCAGACCCTGCTGCGGTGCCAGTGGCTGAATAAGTGGTAGTGGCAGGAGGGGGCTTGCCTCAAGCATAGAAAGGCTGCTGGCACTGCAGTGGGGTCTGCCTGGCCTGGCCACTGCTGCTACTTTGTGCTTGGGGCTGGCCCCTCCTGACACAAGGGGGCTTATTCAGATGCTGGCCCCAAGCACAGAGTGGCAGCAGCCAGGCCAGGCAGACCCTGCCATGGTGCCAGCGGTCTCTGTATGCTCAGGGCAAGCCCCCTCCCAGCAGGAGAGGGCTTATTTAGCTGCTGGCACTGCAGCAGGGTCTGACCAGCTTGGCCGCAGCCACTGCTCGGCCTGTGCTCGGGGCCAGCGGCTGAATAAGCCCCCTCCTGCCAGGAGGGGGCTCGCCCCAAGCACAGACTGAGCGGCGGGGGCCAGGCCCTGCCCCTGCAAAGCAGCTGGTGCCGCAAGTGGTGAGCGACCATGACGGGCAGCAGCCCATCACAGCTTCCCGTAGCACGAGCCCCTTCCCAGAGGGGGCCGCTCTGCAGAGCGCAGCAGCACTGGGGGGCTTGCAGGGCTCTGGCTCGCTTCAGACCCCAGTGCTGCCACCTGTAGCCTGCTGCAGCTCTGCCAGCCCCACAGCACAGTGCCCCTGCTGGGAAGGGGCTCACGCTCTCCCACACCATGACAAGGGCTGCTGCCCCCAACAAGGGCCCTGTGG
>NW_017729032.1:22700285-22713809 GCF_001723915.1 Gavialis gangeticus | reverse complement strand
TCTCTGTATGCTCAGGGCAAGCCCCCTCCCAGCAGGAGAGGGCTTATTTAGCTGCTGGCACTGCAGCAGGGTCTGACCAGCTTGGCCGCAGCCACTGCTCGGCCTGTGCTCGGGGCCAGCGGCTGAATAAGCCCCCTCCTGCCAGGAGGGGGCTCGCCCCAAGCACAGACTGAGCGGCGGGGGCCAGGCCCTGCCCCTGCAAAGCAGCTGGTGCCGCAAGTGGTGAGCGACCATGACGGGCAGCAGCCCATCACAGCTTCCCGTAGCACAAGCCCCTTCCCAGAGGGGGCCGCTCTGCAGAGCGCAGCAGCACTGGGGGGCTTGCAGGGCTCTGGCTCGCTTCAGACCCCAGTGCTGCCACCTGTAGCCTGCTGCAGCTCTGCCAGCCCCACAGCACAGTGCCCCTGCTGGGAAGGGGCTCACGCTCTCCCACACCATGACAAGGGCTGCTGCCCCCAACAAGGGCCCTGTGGTGCCCCCCACCCAATGCAGCAGCAGGGAGGGGGCATGGCCAGGCAGGGCCCCTGGGGCGCCAGGGAGTGTGGTGGTGAGGGTGGACAGACCCAGATGGCAGTGGGGGTAGAGGGGAGATTAACTCTCCTCCCTACCCCCCAGCTGCCTCAGGGGCCATGGTGCCCCAGTGCTCCAGCAGCGAGGGGGAGTGCCCAGCAGACCCCACTTGAGTCCCTGCTAGTGAGATAAAGAGGGGGGGAATTAAACCCCTCCCTGGTCAGACCCCTCTTCCCCCCACCCTGCCTGTCCCTGCTCTGGCTGTGGAGCAGAGGGGCGGGGCCACCCTGGCTGGGCTGGAACAGAGAGCCCAGCCCAGAGAGCATGCTGGGATGCTGGGGGTGTCTGGTTTAACCTAAACTGCAAGGGGTCTGGGACAGATATTGCATAAACCAGGTTGAGCCAAATCAGTTAAGTCTGATACTACATTCAACCAGGTTTATCTTAAACCAGTTTCGGTCATTTTTAAATTGCTTGATGTGCACTCAACATCTGTTCTGTTACAGGTTTAAACCAGTTTCTGATCACTTAAACTGGTTTATGTGTAATGTCTGTCCCTAGCCTGAGAGCCTATTTTCCTGTTTCTATGGCATGTGGTCGTCGGCACCGATTCCACTTTTGCTTTGTATGAGCTGAATAAGTGCTAGCTGCCTTCGAGTGGAGCTCCTTGCAGAAAAACTGAAGCGTCCCCATCCCTGCCCTGTTTGAAGTATAATAAAGCTCTGCTTGGGTTTTTTGGGTGGACTGCATATCCCAGTCAGGCAGATACCAGTGAAGACAGGCTGCTGCAGGGCTGTAACCTGAGGCTGCCTGTCTGCAGAGCAAATGGGAGCGTTCGCAGATGCACAGCAAGGTCTTTATGTGCGAAGGATCACACGTAATTTGTCTCTTCACAGGATTCCACTCTGTATAATTTTTCTTTTGATCAAGCTGAACATGAAGAGAGAAGCCAGTGTGTGTGAATCATGCCCTTGTTGTGGTCTGAAGTAACAGCTTGGACGAGGGAAGGAGCCTGTGAGAGCTCCTGGGCCAAGGGCTGGGCCTTTCTGACAGGTTCCTCATTTTTTTAATTTGTAAATCTGTCACCAAACAGTGCTGCTGGCAGGAGGAGCAGGTCGCGCTAGGAATGGCCTTCATTATCATTCACATACTGGAAGTCCTGTGCAGTGTTTGCTTTAGGCAGAGGCAGCTGCGCTGGGCCCCTGCACTTCAAAGGCGTCGGCGAGCACCACCCCGGCTTTCTGAACTACAGGGTCCTCTGTCTCGGGATCGGATTCTCCTCGCATTTACCAGCCGGGTCTGTGCTGCCGCAATATCAGTGGCTTTACACTTGGGTATGTGAGGCCCTTTAGCAAAAAAGGAAGGGCCTAACTTAGCTTTCTCACTCCTCAGGAAGATGCACTTCAGCTGCACCACCAAACATCCGGCTTTGTTGGAAGGAAGCATCGCTTTTCCATTAGTAGTATTTCAGTGGTACAGAGACCCCTGAATACTATGCCAGCAAAGTCGCCTATCAAGGGACAAATCTATAGTGGCAGAGGTGTGCTTGGCACCAGTAAACAATATTGATAAAAGCACGGTCTTCCTAGTGTAGCTACTGCATCTACGCTACAGCTGTGTTAAACAAGCAACACATCTCTCCACACGCAATTCATACTGACATCAGTAGAAATCTGTACTGTAGACGTTGTCTGAATTGGGGAGAGGCAGTAACTGGTAAGGAAGTGGGCAACAATGGCTATCTCTAACAGAGGATGAGTAGAAACTGATTGGAGCTTCAAATATTGGGAAAGCTTGAGAACCATGAGAGCCATTTCGAAGAACTGAACAGAAACAGGGGCAAGGAGTTGCACCAAAGTACTGGGTTTCCTTTTGTGAATGTCAGTGTGATTAAAGAGAGATTTTATTTCATATTTCTTTGGGAGAGAATTTTATTACAGGATTTTTCTCCCTCAAGTCCCTGAAACAAAACTCCAAATTCAAACAGCCCTGAGCTCTGGAGAAGTTTGAATATGTTCAAAGATTCACACTTGGCCTCTCTCCTTGCAATGTGCTGAACCGAGCCACTGCCCAGAACTACTGCCCTGCCCCAAGGGAAAATCCAGACCTGGCTCAAAAATGTTCTCCACTGCAGGTGGCAGGACAGGTTGCAGCTCCTTGTCTCCAAAGCTGGGGGGAACTGAGAGCTGCTATATCAGGGGTAGGCAACCCCTGGCATGGGTGCCAGAGCATGGCACACAAAGGCATTTTGCTTGTCACTTGCAGCTTGGTGGACGGTAGGGAAGGGGCCAGGGCTGCGCTGTCACAACAAGGATTGGGACTCTCCTGCTGTCCACCTCTGGCATACCAGCATCTTACAAGTCAAGATTGTGGATGTCAAGATAAAACCGTAGGATTGATATGGGCTTGAACTTGTAAAGACAAAGAAATGACTTAACAACAAAAACTTAAATAGCAGGATTCATTGGTATGTTCCCCAGTTTTTACAATGTGTACTAGGCCTAAAGTGAAGATCTTCTTTAAAAAAAGTGATTTATGCTTTAAAAGAGCAATTACTTTTTAAAAGGAAAAACAGGCAAACACAAAGAGAAACATACATTAAACCAACTAACCAACCAACATGGAAAAGTATGAAAATATGGCTGGAAGGTACACAAGATGATTTTACTTTGCTTCCCTGTTTGCTTCTAGATCATCTTAAATGTAACATTAATTTTTAGGTACTTGCAAGAAGTGCCACATAAGCCTTACTTTTTGATACTTATTTTTTGACACAAGCATTACGAATTTGCTGATTGGACAAAATGTTCTTAATGACACCTACGGTATAAGATAGGAGGAACGTCAGACCCCTGCACAGATGTAGGGTGCACTATCCTTAATCATAGAAAAGTAGGGTTGGAAGGGCCCTCCAGCGGTCATCTAATCCAATCCCCTACTTGAGGCAGGATAATTCCTATACAAACCATCCTGTATAAATCTTTGTCTAACCTATTCCTAAAGCTACACAATCAACCCTCCTGCACCAATATGGGCATACTGCCCAAAGACACCAAAAGGGCCCTAACCTGCCAGAGGTAAAATAGGGGGATGAGGGCACTGTCAAGGTCCAGCCACTAAAAGGCTTGTGGAAAAACACTCCAGAGATTCAAGGAAGAGAGCCATGCCCCTGCTACAGAGGAAAGCAAAACCCATAGCTCATATCCACCTGACCATGGGTAAAATTCCTTACTGATCCCAAATGTGGCAGTCCGGCTGACACTGAACAGAGGGGCAAGACCCTCTAACCAGGAACCTCCGGGGTTTAGTTCCAACAGGAGCATTGGTACAACCCAGTTGAAATACTTAGGTGTTGCTGCAGCCAACACCCAATGCTTCCAAGAAAGATGGGAAAGAAAAACAAAATTCCTGACCCTTGTATCCACGGGAGGTGGGGAGGAAATTGTTTCCCATCCTCATGTGTCAACCAGCAAAGCCCAAAAACATTGGGGGGGGGCGGAGGAATCAAATACCTACTCTCCATTCTGCTGGCAGCAAGCATAACTCCACACATCGCACCTTCTAACTAGACAATCAGAACTCCTCTTCCTGTATCCCATCTATACATTTATCCCAGCTGCTATCATCCGCCTTCATAACTAAGCTAGTTGTGGAGCTCTGTATTGTTTTTCTGCTACTGATCATGGTCTTCTATATCCACCTGCTCTAGGCTGTAGAGCTCCCTCTTCTCCTTTTTTCCTGGCGAAAAAGGAGGGTGGGGGAGAGGGGTGATCCTTGCTCTTCATAGTATACTGCAGGCATAGTTACTCATAGATCAACTCTGACTTATCCAACTTCTTCTTGAAAACCTCCAGTGATGGAGATTCCACAGTTTCCCTAGGCACTGTTCCACCAACGAAGAAGTTTTTCCTAACTCTTATTAAACACTTCCAATCAAGGGCATTCCATAGCTTCTCTAGGCAGCTTGTTCCATTACCCTGCTTTTCTTAGAATTAGGAAGTTTGGGATTCTTAAATCCCAATCTAGAGGTCCAGTTCACTTCAGTTTTTATCAAAAAATTCTTCTGACCCTAGTGTGTAAATTTAGGAGCTCTCATGACTTTTTTTAATGTTTTATGAAGAGGTAAAAAAATCAATATACAGTACAAATGATACTGTGACCTGATCCTTAGAGAGTCTGCTCTATATCCTTAACATAGCTGCCTTCTCTTCTAGCCCTAAACTTTCGTGATGTTATACCTGTCCATCTTAAGTTTTTGATAGCACTATTATACCCAGTTAAACATTTCCTATGTTTTACCCCAGAGGTGACTGCATTTGAGGATAAATGAAGTTGTGCCACTACATAGTTTTGCTACTGTATAATGAATCTTAAGAGGTCCAACATAAATGCAATTGGTACTGAATGCCAGTTCTTGAATTTGTAGCATATCACATATCTATTTTAAAGTAACGTAGGAAGGATGATACTGTTTTCTTCAAAGCCTGGAAAGAAATTTGGAGTCATCTGAGAGCTCAAAATGCATATATCAGTACCAATATTTTGATCCCTGACCATTAGGGAAGTAGTGCTCACATTAAAAGAATCAGGAGAAAGACAGCTGAGGTCTGTCACGTGCATAAAAAAAATAAACCCACAGTATAAACTGGGGGAGATAAGAGAAAGAAGCTTAATTGTTTTATCTGATAGCACAAATATGTTGCAAAGGAAGGCGTTTAGCTTTTGTCACATTCTGAACATCTGCGTCTTTGTATTGGACTAGGCATAGCTATACCGCTCAAGGGTTCCTGAGCAAGGGCCTGTGATCCTTCCACAAGTGTTTGCTCAGCCCAGCTGCAGTTTCACATGCGTGGAGAGTTAAACTTTGAGAAGCATGTCCTGCTTCCCTCTGGTGCCTTAGATGCTGGATTATTTATGTTCAGCAGTGTGGGCCTCCTCCAACAGGAAGTGGCTGCCATTTAAGGACTGCAAGTGATTCTTGGCAAGAATTACAGCAAAACACCCCAAACCCCTGTTCCTGATTGGCCGAAAGGCTAGAGGCAGTTTCAGCTTGTGAACGTGTTAGCATTTTAAAAATGTCTTTTTTTGTCAGTTTGAGATTTTCCAGACTTTAGAAGCGGAAAGAAAGAGAAGGGTACGAGAAAGCTATTAAAGATATATAAAATAAACTTTAAAGGGGGGAAAGCGTGTTTCATTGAGAAACTGCACTTTATTGAAGAACAGTATTGGTGAATGCTTATTATTTTAACAAAGACTTTTTCTGTTGTGAACAAGAGAAGCAGATGTTTAAAAGATGGACAGGAAGTGGCTATGACAAATGAAAGGATTTTTGATTGAATTCATGAGCTGTGCTTCCTGCCAGTAATTCATTCAACCCTAGGTTACAAAAAACCATAATATTATGGTTTGATCGCCTCTCTTTTTAATGCGAAGCCAGAATATACACGTTTTTCGTGCTACAGGTAAACATCCATTAGTGCTGTTGGCTGCTCTTTTAGCTCACTAGTTGCTCTCTTTTTTGTCTCTTCATGGACAAATACCCCCAAACGTCCTTGAGCAGTGTTTCTGAAGTTTGCTTAAGCAGGTGTAGAAAGAACATAGCACTTACTGAGTTTGGCAAGTGGAAATGTGCTATTGAAAGGTGCAATCCAGCTTCCATTAAAGTGAGAGAAAGACTCCTATTGACTTCAGTGGGAATTGGATCAGACACTTAAACCTTACAAATAAACAGGGACAAGGATTTTTCCCCCCCTCATCGCAATTCTGCTGGAAAGCAGCCGTGTACATTTCTGTGTGTGCATGCATGTGCGAGCACGCGCCTCCCTTAATTATATTTTCTGCCACTGTTCCTTTCTCTTTAATGAAGTCTATTTGTTTGCAGCCTCAAGGAAGGCTTGTCACTAAAAATTTCCTTTAGAATTTGCAGCTTGAGGATTTCACAACCACAGAGCCATTGCAACATAGCCATAAACAAGCGCACAAAGGGGGCTCTAGAGAGCTGAAGCTTTTCTCTTCACCACTGAGTGAAGTAAACACTTATGGAGTGTGTCAGAAGATTGTGAACCTGGTCCCGATCCATAGAAGTATGAAAAGTAGATTTTTTCTAGCCAAATACTTTGGCTGTAGAAAGCGTCAGTTGAAAAGAAATAGTCTCTGCTTCAGCACAGCTTGTTCTGCACTCCCCCTTGCACGGGCTCGGTTCTGGAGGGCTCATAACACACAGCGCAGGTCTGCAGGGGGATGTGGTGTCACAGCTCAGTCACAGCCCCAGGGCTGCTGGGTACGATTCCCAAGCGTAAGAGAAAGAAGTGCCCAATAACCAGTGCAGAATGCAGATCTCCCTACTCTACTCCCTTCCTCTGGCCGCTTAACATCTGCAGAAGGAAACAGTGGGGAGAGAGCCTCTTTACAAGCTAAGAGGGGTGGCAGAATGGGGTGATCCTCCTGGGCCCAAATATACTGTCTCTCTGGCTAAACTGTACCTGTATTGTTCAAACTGACACTACTTCAACAAAGGTTGTTGTTGTCCTGTGGACTTTGTGAGGGGAAAAAAGATCCAGGCTCATAATCTTTATATCCTCTTAAACATGAGCCTTGATGGCCTTTTACTTCTTTTGCACCACTGGATACTGCTGGAGAAATGAGCAGCATGGTCTGCAGGTTAGACAGGTGCTCTCAGTGCTGCAAACTTACAGATGAGTGGAGGAGTGCTCAGTGGCTAAAAGGAGGCACCTAGTGTTTGCAGGCTCAGGTCATAGGATAAGGATAATATTCCTGATGCACTGTGTGCCCTGGAGAATTTCTCTCTGCTTCAACTTATTAATACTAAAGTGTGTTTTGGTACTTAATAAATACCTATTTTTTTAAAGTTTTAAGAGACTCAGGTAAAAGGTATTTATGGAGGGGGTAGTGCCATTTTTTACAAATAATTTATTTGCTGAAAAAATGCACTTTGGGTTGAATTTCCAAATCTGTTGCAAATTCAGAAAAATAAAATTAAAAATGTCGTGCTGGGAAATTTGACAAATTTCCTTTAGTTCATACAAGTCTGGTGCCTTTGGTGCCACATTCTGTGGTGAAAGTTACATGCTTAAATAACTGATGCAGGGGTGTTAGTTTAGCAAGGGGATAACGCTAATGATACAGGGGCGAGGGTGAGTATTTGCTGAAGCTGGGGAAGCAGGCTATTAAACACTTTACACCTAGCATCCTCTTCCCCACTCGAGAAAACAGTGGTTGGCAGAATGTTGCCCATTGAGTAGATGCTTTGCAGCAAAGGCTGAAGTCATAAAATGTCAGTTACTGTTTATGGTTTAATTACTCTTGAGTTTTAGCAAAGGACTCTACATTTATAGCAAATTGGCATTTCATACGTTTAGGTTTCTGCTATTAACTGCACAATGGAGACGCCCATTCTCTGTAAATATTGAGATTCAGTAATTATAACTAGACAGTCATTAACAGTCCAAAGCAGAGAAATGCTTCTGCTGAATCTGCTGTGGGCAAACCTCCTTCCAATAACGAGCATGTTATCAGCGTGATGTGCATGGAGCTAGCTGCCATATCCCATTAACACCACATTAATGTGCTAAGCCCCTACGCGCCACAATGAAAATGTACCCTGAAGGGTAACAGATGGGCTCAAAAGCTGAAGCTATACAACACAGATCCTAAGAAATATGTTTCGATTAAAACACGAAACAGGCAGAGCCAGTATTTGCGTCCTGCCCCTCCTGATAGTATAGATCCCACACAAACTTAGACAGTCTGGGTAAAAGCTGGGCTCACTACATCAATGGGAATATTGACAGGATTTTGCCTGATACAGTCCATGCTTCAACATCAATGTAGGAAATCCCAGTCCAATGATTTAGCACTCTTGTCTGCAGCGTCTCTGTACTCCTTGAAACACATGATTCAGTGTTTGGGACAACTGCATCAGTAACAGGTTGGATGCCAGTGAAATTTTCTGACTGGGTTTTGTCAATTGGTTTAAACAGTAATTAAAAGACTGTAAAATGACCTGATTTGCACTGAATGATGGGACTTGAACTGACTGACAGACCCAGTGCAAGTTACCATGTGAGATAAAATCAGCAAATAAGCAGTGCTGAATTAAAAAATGACACATGGCACATTTTTAGCATGCAGTTGTCTATTATTAATAAAACCTCACAGTACACTGTAGATGTACTGTAGTATGCTTTGCAACAGCAATGAAATCTTAGCAATATGAGGCCTTATTAGTGCTAGCTATTCAGTCTTTGCCAAGAAGCTATATGCAACCACATGTTTTTTTTTAAAGATTGATCAAAACGTCTGTCTGTCTGTGCCCCCTCATTGTATCTTCGTGTCTTTTGTGCAGGTCTGCTCTACATATACAATCTTCAATTAAAAACAAAGCCAACTTTTTATTAGAAATGTTAGAAAGAGCAACTTTGCCCACCCTGACCCCTGGTATAATTGTGTGCAGCTACCACTTTTTGCTGCAGAACTATTTGTGGGCAGAAAGTTAACATTATCATCATGAGCATTCTTGAATTTGATCCAGGGTAACATTTCTCCTGGTTCTGCCTGCCTGAATACAAATACATGTAAAATGGCTGAAGAGACTACATGTTTTGAAACACATTTAAGAGTTGGGAATTTTCTGGCAAAATTGTTTTTCAGTTTTTTTTTTTAAACTAAGACTTTTCAGAAAAAATGGTATATGTTTTGATGAAACTTGTGTTGGTAAAGGCTTCTAGGGTTTAGCAGGCAATTTCTGGGCAACTAAAAGGTGATCTGCACCCCAGGCTGTGGGAGACTGAGGTTCAAGTGATTACTCTGAATTGTACAGTGGAGGGATTTGAAGCCAACCCTCCCGCATTCCAGGCAATCGCCTAAACTACTGGGCTACTGACTGTCCTGAGATTTTGCTGTGTCTCTGTCTGTTCAAAAGGTTTCAGGTTCACCTTCATGTCAACTAGGATTTTTTTTTTCATATTTCAAAACGTTGCATAGGACAAGAAAAAAGTTTCCCACCTAGCTCTGTTTCAGAGTTATTTGAGTAGGTGTAGATGGACTAAGCAGATGGAACTGTAGCAAATGATCATTGCATGTTTCCTGCTGTCTTTCACACAGTTGTATGGCGTAGCACAGTGGTCACCAATCTCAGAGCCTCATGAAGTCGATCCAAGACTGGGGTTGGGGGTGAGTGCCCACGCGTGCCCTAGTACGCACGCACCCCAGCCCAGCAGGTCAGTCCATGGGGGAGGGAACGGATAGTGCGCTAGATCGAGACCCCCACAGTGAAGGACAGTGCCGCAGAGGCAGGAGCAGGGGTAAGTTGAGTGGGGCCCTGGCCAGGTGGGACTTACCTGCTGGGAGGGTGCGCTGCCAAATAATTTTTTCTCCTTCTGCCTTGATCTGCCCCCCCCACCCCTTTCCTCCCCACAAACTTACCTGCTGGGCGGTGGGGACGGGGGTGGTGGTGGCACACAGTAGATCTTGGGTTGCTTTTAAATGCCAGAGGTGATCCCCTACTTAAAAAGGTTGGAGACCACTGGTGTAGCATGTCCTCTCTGCTGGAGGAAGAGGTAGCTGAGGATGGTATGGTATGGTCTGGGTGAGGCAAGGGGAGGATAGTGGACCCATTCTTCTGTGCTTGACGGCATGGTGGCAAGGAGAGCTGTTTCCTTGCTCTTCCCCAAATGCCCCTGGAGACATTTATGCTTTAGCTGTAACACGGGGTGGGGGGGGACATGCCCCATCCTCTTGTGTATGGGAAGAAACACTGTGTGAATTTAGTCTCATGGATGCAGCATATTTCAGCAGCTTACTTAGCGGAGGTTGCCTTCAATTCCACCTGCAGAATGCAATTCATCCTCTAAAACTGTGCTGCCATGTGCGCGTATCAAGTGACTGAGTATGGAGGGTGTGGATTCATGTGAAAGGCAGGAGATGGGCAAAAAGCTAAGTACATACAAGGAGCACCTTACATTCAGTACCATGTTGGATTAGGCCCAAACAGGGAAAGTAGCACAGATCTTCATTACGGTTCTTGATATCACTGTGAAGGAGAAAGAGAAGTACCATTAAAGCAGCTCTTGAAGGTCTTTCCCCATAACTGAAAAAGAGAGGGTTTCAGCAAAATGATTAAAAGCTCTTATTAGTATGATCTTTCCTATGCCTTTATATTTCAGGAGTGCCAAACAGCAGTGTACCTGCGCCTTGGGTATCTGAGGTAGGATTCTGGTTACTGTCATTTCCTGGTTGGCCTAAACATATGTTTCTTTCTGATAAAAGCAAGGCTCATCACCATTTTTCTCAACCATTTAAATTATAGGGGAAAACTTTTGTACATCTGGGCATTATTTAGAATAATAAGCTTGGTTAAGGCTGTTTAGTGGCAATTATGGTCTAAACTGAGCTGTGGCAATGTACTGTAAATACATTTGCAGCTGAGTATATGATATTGTTACATAGCAGTTCTCAGACTTTCTTTGGACAGTGTGAAAAACGGACCGCATCTGGAATATCCTTCTGCCTATGTGTGGTAAACCTATTAAAAAAAGAAAAAGAAAACCTACTAGCGCAACAGAAAAGCAACAGCATGTAACATTGTAAAGTTGAACCAACAGCTCATTTTGAAAATGGTTTGTTTATGTGAGGATTCAATTATCTTGTGTACAAGAACTTGCTTCTGATGTTTTGTAAATACAAGGAGACCCAACCAAAATAGCTAATTTTCACGCTTTGCTGGTCCTGTCCACTAAACAGGAACATATGACTTCTGGTATACCACAGAACCCTATAACTTAATGTAGAGCATGAGAGTGTGCTTCTAGCAGCATCCTGTATCTTCTATAGCAAAAGACAAAGGTAATACAGGGAACCATAGAGATACAGTATTTCTTGGAATGGGTCTATCCAACTGTGAGGTCTCCTTTATACACTCCTTCATCTGGAGAATCAAAGTCAATTTTTTTCTCCATTTTTAGAGAAAGCCACTCAAAGAAAGTTTTGCCCTCACAATTTCTGTACAGTGCTCTCTGCCTTTTGTAGAAAAGACTAGCCTGAGGAACTGGGATGGGGAGGAGTGAGATGACTCCTAGACCTACACCTTAAACTCAACCAACTCGTCTCATAGAAAAGATATGGAGGACAGGGAAAGGAAAAAGACCCTTTAGACTCCACAAATTGCCTGATGTGGAAGTTTAAAAAATAGACAAGCTGAGATTTTCCTTTACATTTCTAGACCACACATCATAGGGGTACCCAGCCCCAAAGCCTAGCATCTGCAGTAAAGACCATAAGCCAATGTAGCCTTCACTTTCCAAGTCAGGTATTTGTGATTGCAGGTCATTCTTAACGGAGTCTTTGCTTACTGCTCTGTAGTTCTCTTTTCCCCCCACATCACTCATAGCTTCTCTCCTTTCAGTCAGATGTACTTGCAGTGGATTCTTGCAGCTATTTCTCAGCTAAGCATTCAACTTTAGGCACAGCCATTCATTATTCAGCAGTATACTTGAAGTGTGTGCTTAACTTTTTAAAGTTTATCTTGATTAATTAAAATTA
Source organism: Gavialis gangeticus (assembly GCF_001723915.1). Lineage (NCBI taxonomy): Eukaryota > Metazoa > Chordata > Crocodylia > Gavialidae > Gavialis > Gavialis gangeticus. Next base: position 22,701,740 of record NW_017729032.1, on the reverse strand, counting down.
AATCACAGGCTTATATGCCTTACTGAATCAAGCCTTGTGTCGGAGAGGACCAAACACATCCCCTGAGACACTCTCCCAAGGCAAAGTTTCTGGGCAGAGTGTGGGAACAAAATACAATGCATTGTTGGTAACTGACACTGAACATCAGTGGTATTTGTGGTTCACATCCCAGAATTTGGATTCAGTTCAGGATATCACAGATTCTGGAGACACCCACCTCTAGTGCATAGTCTATATATGCCTCACTATACTTATTGGTCCTTGCAAGAAAAGAAATTGGGCAAGATCCTTTAGAAATAACGGAGCCAACTCTGTAAAAAACAGAGTTGTGTCCTTATGGGAATGTTGTAACCCTTTGACTTCTGACCTCGTCTCCATGCACCACTTTATGATGCTTGTTCAGTGACAAGAAGAAATTCAGAATATGTATGAGTGTTTATGGGTGGCTCTGGCCTTCAGAATAAAGGGCTTGATCCTATAATCTTCTCCTTCCCCAGGACCACCATCAGCAGAAGATATGCTAAAGGCAGGAGTTCAGAATGGAACGAAAGCAAAAAGCAGAGGGGCAGGGGGCATTGCAGGATAAAATCCCGACTGCACAAGCAGAACTTCCTGTTACATCATTGCACATGACCATCTGAACTTTTTGTTACATCATTGCACGTGACCATCTTTTAAAAATTCTCAATAATTTCTCAGACTTTTCTCCAGCATATGAGCTCGATCTTTGGCTGGTATAAAACAGCATAGTTGTAGTGGTGGAGCTCCACTTGAGATGATACCAGTTGAGGATCCAGCCCTATGTTTATAAACAAAAGTACCAAACTTTTTTTTTCTGAGCAAGCAAATGCCTGCTTTTTGTTCAGACTCATACAGAACAGTATGTTCATTTCATTGCAGAAAAGGGAAATTAACCTCACTTTTGTCTATGTACTTCATTAGTACAAATATTGCAGCTCTATTATCCAGTCCACATAACCCCATACAACATGCCCTTTTAATTGTCTGGCTAATTGTTTGGCCTCAGAGATGTCTGTTTCCAGTTGTCTGATTCTCATTGCAATGGCAACTGACCCTGGAGTCCTCCAAAGCTCCGTTTAGCTGTTTTTAACCACTTAGGTTCTAATTTGGAGGTGTTGAAAATACATGCAGAAAAGCAATCAAGAATAAAAACCAACTGTATGAATGTTCCTCCTTTTATAATCCATTTCACCATTTATCTTGTTCATAAGAGTTATGATACTGGCTTTAATTACCATAGCCCTGCAATTTCAGAGCATACTTATTAATGCTCAGAAAACATAAAACATGGATTGAAAGCCAGGGGACAAACCCTTCAATGCTCAATCAGAAAAACCTGAAATCTTTAGGAATTTTGTCCTGCATAAGAAACAGATACTGATGGAAGGGTTTGGGCATTAAACTGTAGCAGATGTATTGCAGTATTTCCAGGTA